>NW_011494874.1:704215-737847 GCF_000754665.1 Bison bison bison
TTCTAGTAATTTTCTGGTGGATTCTTTAGGGTTTTCTATGTAGAGGATCATGTCATCTGCAAATAGTGAGAGTTTTACTTCTAAAAGAAGAAATTTTTAACCCTGTCACACAAATATGGTTTGGACCTGAGAGGAAACCTGTTGTGCCTGCTGGAGCCCAATTGCCATGGCTCCAATATATACATTCTTTTACTCACTGGGTGCCTGAGAAAATGATTCTGTGGGGAAAAGAATATGTTTAGGAGCTTTTTCCCCACAACTGGTTCATCGTGTATATGCTTGCTGTAATGTACATCCTATGTATAATCCAGGAAAGTCACTCTGTGGGTCACAGGCCCACTTTCCCCTTCCTAAGGGACCCTTTGACGTATGGCAATTGGATTTTGTCCAGCTGCCACCATCTCAAAGAAATAAATATATGTTCATAATGATCTTCATGTTTTCACACTGGCTTGACACTTTTCCATGCAAGAGAGCAATGGCTTTAACAGTAGGTAAATTGCTATTCAATTCAGTTCAGTTTAGTCGCTCAGTTGTGTCTGACTCTGCGACCCCATGGACTGCAGCACGCCAGGCCTCCCTGTCCATCACCAACTCTTGGAGGAGTTTACCCAAACTCATGTCCATTGAGTCGGTGATGCTATCCAACAATCTCATCCTCTGTCATCTCCTTCTCCTCCCATCTTCAGTCTTTCCCAGCATCAGGGTCTTTTCAAATGAGTCAGCTCTTCCCATCAGGTGGCCAAAGTACTGGAGTTTCAGCTTCAACATCAGTCCTTCCAATGAACACTCAGGACTGATCTCCTTTAGGATGGACTAGTTGGATCACCTTGCAGTCCAAGGGACTCTCAAGAGTCTTCTCCAGCACCACAGTTCAAAAGCATCAGTTCTTCAGCGCTCAGTTTTCTTTATAGTCCAGCTCTCACATCCATACATGATTACTGGAAAAACCACAGCCTTGACTAGACAGACCTTTGTTGGCAAAGTAATGTCTCTGCTTTTTAATATGCTGTCATAGGAAAGATAATAATTCCTGTCTGGGGAAGTCCTTCTGAATTACACAGTGATTGGGAAACACATTTTACTGCACAAATAATTAAATCTAATGTGACATTTCCAATTACGTGGCCTTTTCACTGTGCACATCTTCAGCATCGGTAGAAAGGACTAGTGGCACCATCAAGTTGCAACTGGCAAAACTTTCAGAAACAGTTCTTTCACGGCCAAAAGCTCTTCTCCTAGAGCCTCTTGGCCTTAGACCTATGCCTTTTGGTGAGCATGAGCCATGTCCTTTTGAAAGAATTAACAGGATGGCCTGTGATTAGATGAGGGAAAAATGGACCAACCTCAGTCCAAGGGGATATATTACATTATTGTCAGGGCCTTATTAAAACACATAAGGAAAATGAAAAATTAGTAGCTAGCCCCTTTCACTGTGAGCTCTTGGAAGATGAAATCCTTAAAGATCATGGATTATAATCTGGAGGTTTTATTTATTGGAAAAGACATAAAAGATTTGTTGCAGCAACATCAGAAAGGATCTTATCAGTTACTATTTACTAATCCATGTGTTGCCAAACTATTAATAGAAGGCATAGACTCATGGATTCACATCTCTTATTTTTTTTCCTTTAGAATTATTTTATTAAATCATAAATGTACAACAGCTTCTTAACTCTACACATGCACTTACATTTTTTTAAAGGAAAAACGTTATGTTTTATTACACCATGATCCTGGCTAATAGCTTTTCAAAACTTTGAGAAAAATCTTAAAAAAGGTTTCACATGTCACCTGAAACTTACAAATTTAACATTATCAAAGAAGGAATGCTTCTACACTCTTACAAAGACCACTAGAAAGAAACAACAATTAAACAGCTAAGACTCTGTCTCAAAGGCATTTTTTTTTTTTTACAATCCTTCCTCCACAGTAAGGTAATGTTATTAAATAATCCAATCCATTCACAAAATGGCTCTCTGCATCTGCTCTGGTGTCTTCTGCCATATCACTGCATATTTATGCATGACTGAGATAAGATTTTCCTTAACATTGTTATTTCGATAACCTGAAGCTGTTCTGTTACCTCTGGGCTCTCATCCTCTCCTATTTATACAGTGAAGCCCATGGCAAATAGGAAGCAGCTCAGTATCTGCTTCTCCCTCCGTAACCCCCACTTCCTCCACTGCCTCCTGGACCATGGCTTCCTCCACCATATGGTCCCCCAATGTTCCTGCTACCACCAAAATTTCCACTCTTCATTGGACCATAGTTAGAAGGTTGTTGGTTATAATTTGCAAAATCATTGTAATTTCCACTCCCGTAATTTCCTCCTCCATAGTTGTCACAACCACCTCTGTAGCCCCCAGCCTGGTTGCCATATCCAAGTCCTCCACCACCATATCCTCCTCCATAACCAGGGCCGCCTCCAAAATTGCCACCTCCAGGTCCCCCTCCATACCAATTATAGCCATCCCCAAATCCACAGCCACTTCCATATCCATCAGATCCCCCTCTAAAGTTACTTCCTGGTCCTGGTCCAAAATTTCCACCACCATCACGAGAATCTCCAAAACCAAAGTTGCCTCCTCTTCCACTTCTAGAACTTTGGACTTCCTGCATTTCTTGTCTAGACAAAGCCTTTCTTTTCTGCATTATAACCATTGATAGTATTTTTGCAACACAATCTTATCCACAGGATCATGGTCATCAAAAGTAAGCGTCTTTTCTTTCCAGACTGCCTGTCAGTAATTCTCTCAATGGTATCAATTTTTCCATATTCCTCAAAGTAATCTCTAAGATGATGTTCCTCAGTATCTTCCTTAATTCCACCAACAAACAGCTTCTTCACACTTACATGAGCCCCTGGCTTTCCAGATTCCTGTCTTGCAACAGCACGTTTTAGCTCAACCACTCTCCCGTCAATTGAATGACTTCTTGCGGCCATGGCTGAATCCACTTCAGCCATGGAAGAAAAAGTCACAAAACCAAATCCTCTTGATTTTTGCCTGCAGGATCCCTCATTACCACACAATCTGTAAGTTTTCCCCATTGCTCGTAGTAGTTCCTCAAACTTTCTTCTGTAGTTTCAAAGCTCAAGCCACCAATAAAGAGTTTACAGAACTGTTGCTTTTCTCTCTCCATCGCGGACTCAGTCGCTTCAGCCCGATTTCCCGCAGCCGAGCGAGATGAGAGATCTCCGCGGACGAACACGAACCGGACTTGCCCTGGCGCTGTAGCGAGAACCGCTCAAAACAACACGGCTGGAGCACCTCCACTCCAGACCCGGCGCCGCTGCTCCTGCCCACATCTAATTTTAAAAACCTCCTCTAAAAGAGAGCCCTCCTAAACTGTTGGTGGGATTGTAAGTTGGTGCAACTGCTATCAAAAATAGTATGAATTTTCCTTAAAAACCTAAAAACAGAGTTGCTGTATGATCCAGCAATTCCGTTCCTGGGTGTATATCTGGACAAAACTCTATTTCAAAAAGACACATGCACCCCTATTTACAATAGCCAAGACGTGGAAGCAACCTAAATATCTATCAACAGATGAATGGATAAGGAAGATACTATATATATATATATACATATATATACTGTTACTTCAGTCGTGTCTGACTGTTTGGACCCTATGGAACATGGCCCTCCAGACTCCTCTGTCCATGGGATTCTCCAGGCAAGAATTCTGGAGTGGGTAGCCAGTCCTTCTTCAGGGGATCTTCCGACTCAGGGATTGACCCCAGGTCTCCAGCATCAAAAGCAGATTCTTTACTGTCTGGGCCATTAGGGAAGCCTAACATTATATATATATCCATATGTATACTATTACATAATATATCCATATGTATAATATTATTCAGTCATAAAAAATAATGAAATAATGGCATTTGCAGCAATGTGGACGGACCTAGAGATAATTAATTAAATGAAGCAAATCAGAAAGAGAAAGACAAATATATGGTATCACTTATACGTGGAATTAAACTATGGTACAAACGAACTGACTTACAGAAACGGAAACAGACTCACAGATGCAGAGGAAACACGCATGGTTGCCAAGGAGGATGCGGAGTTGGGGAGGGATGAACTGGGAGTTTGGGATTAGCAGATGCAAGTGACTGTATATTGAATGGATAAGCAGTAAGGTCCTACTGTAGAGCACAGGAACTATAGTCAGTATCCTGTAACAACCCATAATGGAAAAGAGTATGAAAAAGGGAAATATATACATGTAAAACTGAATCACTCTGATGTACTCCAGAAACTAAGACAACATTGCATATCAACTGTACTTCAGTTTTTAAAAAAGAATCTTGAACCTACACACACACACACACACACACACACAAGGCCTCTCCACCTGAGTGGACTTTGTTCCATATTTCTGACACCTGACTTCAAGTAACTAAGCTCAAATGACACCCTCATCAGGATACGAAGATGACAACGGCAAACAGCTGGCCGAAGAATCTGGGTCAGGCCTGTGAGACTGATCCTACTAGTTCAGTCGAACTGTTTATCAAACATTTGTCTTCCTATCATAATGGAAAGTTATTGTTTTACTTCTAGCTATATTTTTGCTCCAATATTCAGGGTGGGAAGAAAATGCTCTAGTAAAGTTGTCATCAATAGAGTTATTGGGATAAGCCCCTCGTAATACCTATCCACGACCGTTCAGATTCTCCTAACATGACCACTCACCCAGGCCACCTGCCCTCTGACCTAACCTTTCAGGTTCAGATTCTCCAACATACTAACATGCCCGCCCCTGTCTGATACCATCCTCTGTTCTCAGAGACTGGACATATTTACCCCAGGACACCCTTGCCCTATTCCTTACTCAACTGAAAAATGTCTTAAAGAGAAAAGTTGCTAGAAATTGTGCTAGCAACTTCTTTATATCAAGAGTCTAGTTGATCTTTGGAAAACCTACAAGAGAAGTGATCTATAGTTTAATAAAATTGTGTTGACAGAACTCTGAGTTCATGAGGCTATCAGTGGGAGAACCCTGGCGAGGATCTCCTGTGCTCCCCAGGTTCTGTCTTCACATGTGGTATTGGAACCGATTCAGCTTCCCAAGGACGGGCACATAAATGTCTCAACAGCTGACAAACAGAAGGTTTATGTTTACTAGGACATTACGTTGCCCCATTGTCTACACATCAGGAAATAGATGAACTTCCTTTCTGTCCTCATTACAGAGTCAAGAGGTCCACGTTAACAAGACACCAAGATGTGTGCTAAGTCACTTCAGTCGTGTCCGACTCTGTGTGACCCTGTGGACTGCAGCCCGCCGGGCTCCTCTGTCCATGGGATCTGCAGGCAAGAACACTGGAGTGGGCTGCCATGCCCTCCTCCAGGGCATCTTCCCCACCCAGGACTGAACCTGCATCATAGGCAGGTGGGTTCTTTACCACTAGTGCCACCTGGGAAGGCCAAGATCCCTGGAAGCAAAATATTTTTGTTCTGAACACAAGAATATATGTAAACAGAGAGAGAATTAGAAATCTATCAGCTACCATTGGTCAAATAGCTGAAGAGACTGCAAAAAACACTGAAGCATAACAGACATCCTGAATTCCTTACCCAAAGTAGTGTTAGATAATGGGGTGGCCTTGGGTGGTCTACTGGCTAAACAAGGGGCCGTTTCTGCTATTGCGCATACTTCTTGTTCTACTTATATCAGTACCTCTGGAGAAATTGAGACTTGCCTAGAAATAACTTCCCCAAAGGCAAGGTAGTTACAAGACGTAAGGAAAACTGACCCTTAAGTGACCTGTTTAGTTAGCATCCTTCAGGAATAAGATGTTTCTTCCCACTCTGCTTTACAGATGATTATTGTGTTTATAATATATGCTATCATTATTTTCCTATCAAGCTACTCATAATACGTATCACTGCTTGCATTATCTACTGCTGAGATCACAAGTATTATGTTTGTGTGACAATTTGATAACAGTTGATAATACATATAGCTTATGTTTCCCCCATCGATATATATCCATTACATTCAATTGGTTACCCCCAAATGAGGATAACTAGGCAACTCTTTTCCTATAAAAAATAAAAATACAAAAAAAAAAAAAGCGCAAAGGAAAGAGATTGATCTATGATCAAGGGACATGATAGCCCCAAGGCAGGCAGAAATCACCCTGGCATTGAAGGACTAATCTATTTTAGATAATTTAAATTATTTCTTTATCTTTGGCTGTGCTGGGTCTTCACTGCTGCACGGGATTTTTCTCCGGTTGTGATGCACGGGCTTGTCATTGCAGTGGCTG
This sequence comes from Bison bison bison, assembly GCF_000754665.1. Classification (NCBI taxonomy): domain Eukaryota; kingdom Metazoa; phylum Chordata; class Mammalia; order Artiodactyla; family Bovidae; genus Bison; species Bison bison. The sequence continues at coordinate 710,499 of NW_011494874.1, forward strand.
CTCTTGTTGCAGAGCGCAGGCTCCAGGACGCCAGGGCTCAGTGGTTGCGGCTCCCGGGCTCTGGAGCACAAGCCCAGCAGCTGTGGCTCGTGGGCTTAGTTGCTCCGTGGCATGCGGGACCTTCCCGGATCAGGGATCGAACCTGTGTCCTGCATCTGCAGGTGGATTCTCTACCACTGAGCCACCAAGGAAGCCCCGAGGGACAAATATTTTGATCATCAGGGCTTTCCATAGAAAGATTTACAATCAAAAAAGGGGAAATGATAACAGGAAATTTCACATATTGATGTACAGGTGAGTCATTCTGGCTTATAACTTGAGTTAGCTTGAGTCTTACGCTGACTAGAATAGCCTGTTTGCGGTCTACCAAGCATGCATTATACGTCTGCTTTAATTATTGAAGAAAAGGGTGCATTGACCAGAATGAAAGAACGTCCATGTTAAAAACAAAGGTTAAATGCCTCCCTTTCTGGAGCACCAATGCTTATATTCTTTTCAATGATAAGACTCCCCTCCCAGGTGCCGAGGCCATACTGACTCGCTGGGTATGTACTGATTTGATTTTTGAAATCTTGAGGGAATATATTCTTGACTTGTGTGATGTTCTTTGTTTTGGCCAGACCTAAAACTGTGCTGGAAACCATGTTTCTCTGGAGCAGCTTCTCAGAGTAATCTGGGAAACTGGCTTCTGGGCTGTAGTCCTCAGTTTGGCTCAAATAAAACCCTTTTCTGTACCTATGATGAGTTGTTTATTGATTATTTTCCCTGACAGTAGAAAGGGGGAAGGAAGGAAGGACAGACTTATCTGTAGGTCCCTATCTTAGTGCTGTTCTCCAAAGATCTGCAAGACTACGAATGATGCCTATTTTATGCCAGTGGTTTTCATCAGGCAGACGCTGTGTCTCTTGCCTGAGGCTGAGCCAGACGTGAGAGATGCAGCTGAGCCTCTGGAGGTGCTTGTACACTCACTTTGCTGTGAACGAATATCTAAGAACTTTGGAGATTTCTCCTAAAACCCCAGATTTCTGGTTCTTTGGAAAGTTGGAAGCTTTGGCACACGGGGACCTATTCCCACATGCCAGCTTTGCCAGGAACCAACTGTCTGTCGTTCAGAGCCTAAGATGGGGCGTGAGTGTTCGTGGACGAGAGCCAGTGTCACGCCTGTCCATCCAGGTGTGCGTGGACACCCGTGTCTACATCTGTCCTGTTGCTCCCATCGCCTGCCTCCCTGTTTTCTTCACGCATCTATTCATGGGTTCATTCCTTCAACTGATACACATCAAATGCCCTCCGTGTGCCAGCTCTCGGGAATTTAAACACTTACGGCATTGTGTTAGTTTCTTAGTGCTGCTGCATCACAAACTGCCTGGCTTAAATAACAGAGGTTTAGTCTCTCAGAGTTCTGGAGGCCAGAGGTGTTGGCAAGGCCCGCAGGGGGCGGCCAGCAGTCCTTGACTGGCAGCTGCACCACTCCAGTCTCTGCTTCCGTCGTGTGACCTGCCCTCCGAGTGTCTGTCTTCACATGGCCTTTTCCTCTCTGTGTGCCTGTCTCTGTGTCTCTTTTCAGAAGGACAACAGGCATGATGCATTAAGGACACCACCCTCCTTCTCAGTTCAGTGTGACTTCATCTTTATATTTATCTAGATACATATATTTATTTAGTTTTGGCTGTGCTGGGTCTTTTTTGCCGCACAAACTTTTCTCTAGTTGTGGTGAGCAGGCTTCTCATTGTGGTAGCTTCTCTTGTGAAACACACAGGCTCTGGAGCACGGTTTCTGGGCTCTAGAGCACAGGTTCGATAGCTGTGGCCAAGGGTTTAGCTGCTCTGCAGCATGTGAAATCTTCCAAACCAATGTCTCTCGTATCGGCAGGCGGATTCTTTCCCTCTGGGCCATTGGAGAAGCCCTGACCTCACCTTGATTACATCTGCAGCAAGCGGCAGCTACAAACAAGGCCTCACTCAGTTTCATCAGGGTCGGGACTTTAATGTCTTTCGGGAGGATGCAATTCAACTCACAACCGACATTAAAAAAAAAACCCAACAACTTGGGCTTCCCTGGTGGTCCAGTGATTAAAAATTTGCCTTGCAATGCAGGGGACTCTGGTTTGATCTCTGGTCTGGGAAGATCCTACAGGCTGTGGGGCAGCTCAAACTGTGCACCACAGCTATGGAACCTAGGCTCTGGAGTCTGCGAGCTGCAAGTACTGAGCCCATGGGCTCTAGAGTCTATGCTCTGAGACAAGAGAAGCCACCACCATGAGCAGCCCCTGCACCAGCGCTGGAGAGGAGCCCCTCCTCACCGCAAGGAGGGAAAGCCCGAGCGCAACAAAAACAACCCAGCACAGCCAAAATAAGTGAATAATAATCATGAAAAAACCCACCTCAAACAACCCACGGCCCTTGCTCAGCATCCACTTCGGAAGACAAGACTCCTGAAACGTCAGCAAAGCACCCCAGTGACAACCTGTGTGGGGCACGTACGCTGACTCGGTTTTGTGTCCTCGGAGGCGGACTGTTGTGACTTTACTTTGCAGATGAGGAAACTGAGGCAGGGAAAGGTTACACTGTGAAGGTCACCAAGGAAGCAGAGCTCAGTGTGAAAACAGAACAGTGAGTTCCAGCGAGTGGGTGAAGCTCAGCAAACTGCTTTCCCCTGCCCATCTGACTTTTCCCCACGATGTGGACGTCAGACAGCGTGAAGCTAGCCTGTATCTTGGCCCCCATCATGAAACCTGTGCTTATCTCATTTACAGTCCCCTCATTTACACTCCCTGCTGCTCCAGGGACTTCCCAGGGTGATTGCAGAGGCTGTGTGTGTCATGTATGAAAGGTCCGATTGTTTTCTTGACTGGAAGGGTGATGTCTCTACATTTACATTTGAGCAAAATATAGTCCATATTTAGGGTCAATTTCCTGTGTCTCTGTTGCATTCTCTCGTAGATGGAAGAATCATCCAGAAAACCATAACAAGATGCTCTAAATAACCTTTCTTTTGTGGTACTGATCTATCTAAGTAAATATAGTTAGTACCAGATGGGACTTTTGCAGAGCAGAATTCTGAACGAGAGAATGGATTCATTTTGAGTTCCCTTAAATTAGATGAGAGATTTTTTTCCTTGGGTGATCGACTCCCACATTCAATATTCCCAGTATGACATTTTGTACTGTTATACTTGGTAAGTTAAGCACAGCTATTCTGAGCTTCATGTGCAAGGAGTCTGAGCTCAGAGTTCCTTTTTTAGTTTAGCTCATAAAGGCTGCTTGTATGTTTGGGTATTTCATGCAGAAAGAAGTCTTCTGGGCTAGGTCACTCACATTTCATACTCTCTTGCTAGGTATATACAAAGTTCATGGCTATTTTTAACACACACCTCGGCTACCTTAAAACCACAGTCAGAATTTAAAGCTATGACTGATTTTTTTCAGTTAGCATAATGTCTAAGTGAAAGTTAAGTGAAACAAGCCAGTCGCAAAAGGGCAAATACTGTGTAAGTCCACTTATATGAGGTTCCTAAAGTAGGCAGATTCAGAGAGACAGAAAGTAGAAGGATATTGCCAGGGCCTGAAGAGGGGGGAGGAGTAGTAGAGAGTGTAACCTTAAAAAATATTCATCACCTAAAAGTTGAGGGTTATGCTTTATTGGTGAGAATTTTTAGGACTTCAAGCCTGGGAGATAGCATCTCAAGTAACCCTGAGAGAACTGCTTCAAGGAGGTGAGGGGAGGAACCAGGTTATACAGAAGCTTTACAATGAAGGGCAGGTAATCTGAGCATCAAAATATCATTGTTAATTAAAGAAAACCAGATATCCCAAGTTAAGGAACTTAGTACTTTTCCACGAAGGGAAAAATGGGAGAGTCTGAGCTCACTGGAGGCATCATTCCGTGGGCGTCTCAGCAATCCTGGGTCAGTGTCCTGTGTTTCTCACGCCCCAAGCTCCCCGGGGCTCACCATAGGGAGTGGCTGCAATCTGGCCGTTAGATCCCAGGTATTCTTCTCCTTCCCGAATGCTCTTAGGCTCACACTGGAAGGCTGGAATTGCTGACGACTGTTACATCCTTGTTTACTGATATGGCAAGAACTATTTCCATTCCTAAAAGTTAGTGTTTAATAGGGACAGAGTTTCAGTTGGGAAGATGAAAAAGTCCTGGCGATGCACAGAGGTGATGGCTACACAACAACATATATTATATAATGTCACTGAACATACACTTAAAAATGGGTAACACAGTACATTTTATGTTTTGTCTATTTCACCACAGTAAGGGGAAAATGCCTACAATAACCCAAGTCACTGTAAATCCATATAATATGTATTTATGTTGTTGTTCAGTCACTAAGTCATTTCCGACTCTTTGAGACCCCATGGACTGCAGCACACCAGGTTCCTCTGTCCTCCCCTAACTCCCAGAATTTGCTCAAATTCATGTCCATTGACTCAGGGATGCTATCTGACCACTTCATCCTTTGCTACTGCTCCTCTTTTTTTGCCTTCAATCTTCCCCAGCATTGGGGTCTTTTCTAATGAGTCGGCTCTTCGCATCAGGTAGCAAAAGTTTCGGGCTTCAGCATCAGTCCTTCCAATGAGTATCCAGGGTCGATTTCCTTTAGGATTGACTGGTTTGATCATTGTGCTGCCCAAGGGACTCTCAAGAGTCTTCTCCAGAATCACAGTTCAAAAACTTCAATTCATTGGTGCTCAGCCTTCTTTATGGTCCAACTTTCACATCTGTACATGACTACTGGAAAACCATAGCTTTGACTATACTGACCTTTGTTGGCAAAGTGATGTCTCTGCTTTTTAAAACGCTGTCTAGGTTTCTCATAGCTTGTCTTCCAAGGAGCAGGCATCTTTTAGTTTCATGGCTGCAGTCACTGTACACAGTGATTTTGGAGTCCAGGAAAAGAAAATCTGTCACTGCTTCCACTTTTCCCCCTTCTATTTGCCATGAAGCGATGGGACCAGGTGCCATAATCTTAGTTTTTTGAATGTTGAGTTTCAAGCCAGATTTTCACTGTCCTCTTTCACCCTTATCAACATATATTGAACATATCTATATACATACAAAATATATAAAACCTCACATTCCCACAATTAAATATGATATATATCATAAATATTGTTAACAATTACATGTATAGTTTTATAGAATTTGTTCACTGTTTTGTGCTTGTCTATATTTTTTAAGTTAAAAAGTTCCTTGGCAAATATAAATAATTTTAGCTCTCTGGCTTACTGTGTGACTTAGTGCAAGTCTTTTTAGCATTTTGAGCTATTATTATCCTGTAAAATAGGGACACTAACTCTACAGGGCTACCAAAGAGGGAGGGAGAGTTAAAGACATGAAATAGACTCTGAAACACAAGTGGGAACCAAAGTAAATTGAGATCACCCCTTAGTAGGGTGTACAGTGTAAAGGAATCAGTGTAATTCTGGAAATTTCTTAGCCCCCTAGAGCAAGAGCGGCAGCACGGTGTGAATAGTAAGGAATGGCAGGGACCACAGAGGCTGTTGCTGCTGTGTGCGCTCAGTCGTGGCTGGCTCTTTGTGACCCCATGGACCGCAGCCCACCAGGCTCTTCTGTCCTTGGGATTTTCCAGGTGAGAATACTGGAGTGAGTTGTCATTCCCTTCTCCAGGGATCAAACCCTGGTCTTCTGGTTGCAGGTGGAGTCTTTACCGTCTGAGCCACAGGGAGCAACCTTATTTTTTTTCAATATAGAAAAATGTATTTAATTTCATCTTACTGCCCAGATCAAGTCAGCCCATAGTACAACATTTTTCTATTTTAATAGTAGCTGCCAGTTCCCAACAAAATCCAATGCTCAACGGTAGGCAGAAATGTTGATATACTTATTATATTCCAGTAGCTTTTTAAAATTGCATTTATCTGGGGCTTTCCTGGTGGTTCAGTGGTTAAAATCCGCCTTGCAGTGCAGGGGGCACTGGTTCGGTCCCTGGTCAGGGAAGATCCCACACGCTGCAGGGCAGCTAAGCCTGTGCGCCACAACTGCTGAGCCTGCGTGCCCATGCTCTGCAACAAGAGACGCCGCTTCAATGAGAAGCCCACTCACGGCAGCCAGAGGTAAGCCTGTGTGCTGCAATGAAGCCCACTTCAGCCAAAAATAAATAAATATTTTAAAAAAGCTTCAGTTCAGTTCAGTCGCTCAGTCGTGTCTGACTCTTTGCGACCCCGTTGCAGCACGCCAGGCCTCCCTGTCCATCACCAACTCCCGGAGTTCACTCAGACTCAACGTCCATCGAGTCAGTGATACCATCCAGCATCTCATCCTCTGTTGTCCCCTTCTCCTCCTGCCCCCAATCCCTCCCAGCATCAGAGTCTTTTCCAATGAGTCAACTCTTCACATGAGGTGGCCAAAGTACTGGAGTTTCAGCTTTAGCATCATTCCTTCCAAAGAAATCCCAGGGCTGATCTTCAGAACGGACTGGTTGGATCTCCTTGCAGTCCAAGGGACTCTCAAGAGTCTTCTCCAACACCACAGTTCAAAAGCATCAATTCTTCGGTGCTCAGCTTTCTTCACAGTCCAACTCTCTCATCCATACATGACCACTGGAAAAACCATAGCCTTGACTAGATGGACCTTTGTTGGCAAAGTAATGTCTCTGCTTTTCAATATGCTATATCTGTATCTGGTTGTTTGGATTAAAATGCCAAAAGGAGTTCATTGGTGGACATCTTCGCATCTCTGCTTCTGCTGGCCTTCTGAGAGATTTTAACATGTCTTGCAAAAGACAGGTTTTTCTCTGGCTCTTTGATTGTTAACATCAGTTGTGAGAATTCAGATTATTCTAAGAAAACTCTGAACCGGCACGAGCTGGCCTACCTGGAATGCATATGGCCCCTGCAGATGTGGTTGTGCTTGGCGAGGAGGGGAGGAGGGGAATGAAATGCCTGAGGTCATCATGTGCTCTGGGAAGACCAGCACACTCCTCCACTCCCCCACCAATGACTCTTTTTGTTTATTTATTTATGGCAGTGTTGGGTCTTAGTTGCAGCACACGGGATCTTCACTGGGGCACCTGGGCTTCATTGACCCTTGGTATGTGGGATCTTAGTTCCCCGACCAAGGATCAAACCCAAGTTTGAAACTCCTGCATTGGAAGATGATTCTTAAGCGCTGGACCACCAGGCAAGGTCATGATCTGTCTCACTAAAGCAAGATCACAGTGCCGTGCTGTGAAATTGAGGTTCTCTAGAAGGAGAGTTCCGAGGTCAAGCGTATCATCTGACCATGTCAGGACAGCCCCACGTGCGGTCACTGGACTTGGCCCCCTGGACAGGGAACAGATCCATTTATTGCTCTGCCTCTGGCTGTGTGGCTCTTTAGCCAGAGTGTTGGAAGTCGTATCCTCATGGAAGGGGTGAGGGCTGAGGAGATACAAAGGAGACCCTCATTTAGGAATGGAATTTAAAACCATTCCAGTCCCATGCAGCCCAGTCAGCATTTATGGAAGCATCCCCATGGTCAGGTGCACAGGGGCCATCGATATGAATAATCTTCATAAAGCAATGGCCCACGTCTGTTCACCTCCTGTGGATTCTGAGCAAGGTTCTTTTCAAGGGTTAGAAGTCAGACTCCATGGCGCTAACGGAGCTTTGGCTGCGAGGGGAACTCCGGGGAACAACTTGTTCCAGTTTGCTCAGGACTTTCCCGATCTTCCCACTCCTCTCTGTCCCAGCAAACCCCAGCAGTGAGCCACCCAGGGGAGGGCACTCATTTTATCTAAATAACCTGGTATAGCACCAAGAGGAATAAAAAAAAAGTGGGCCAAAAGCATGATCAAGATCAAGTTCTCTAGGACATTCAACTCTGCAGGTGATGGCCAGGGGTAAAAGCAGTGTAGTGAGGCCAGAAGAGTGTTTGTTTAAATGTGTATTTTTAATTTTTTTAGAGAAGCTTTGGGCTCACGGTAAACTGAGCAGAAAGTACAGAGCTCCCCTCTACTACTCGCCTGTCACAGGCTCCCCACAACCCACCCCCCACGCACACCCCCACCAGGTGGGACTTTTGTTCCAGTCGATGAACCTCCAACGACACATAATTAGCGCTTAAAGTCCATGGATTGATTTGGGGTTCACTCTTGGTGGACGTTTTATGTGGAAGAGCATCTCAAAGAAAATGGAAGGATGTAGAATGGATCACTAGTCCCTTATCAAGCACACCTGTGCCGGGCAGTCATGTAAAACTTTCTAACGGGGTCGTGGTGACAGGTGGTCGAGATGCACTGCTTAGAGTTGAGGGGCCAGGGGCACGTCAGGCTGGGGAGAACCTGGAAGGCTCCCTTGGGTAGGGAGGAATCCCCGAGAAGGCCCCGGGGAAGGGACTGAAGAGACAGCTGGGAACGTGGAGGAAGGCAGGACGGGGGTGGAGGACCCGGAATCTTGAGGCCTTGGAAGTCTGGGGGTGGTCAGGGTTTGACACCTGCTCTGTGGCTCACTGGTGTGTGACCCCAGCACATACTGTACCCCTGGGGACCCCTGCTTGTCAGCCGTGAGATGGGGGTGGTCACGGTGCCTCCCGGGCAGGTTGCGCTAGTATCCTGCCTGGAGTGTGGGGAGAAGGTGTGATTTACCTGCTGCTACAGTCAGGCTTTGTTTCGGAAGGTTTGGGGGCAGCCACTCCTAGAAGAGCTGAGGGAGGTCAGAGATGGCGTTTGACCAGGTGGCCGGCAGGTGTGGGGTGCAGGCGGGGACGCCGAGGGCCCAAATGAAAGATCTGAGGTGGGGGAAAATTTGTTTTGGCCATTCTCTCGTGTTCTGCTTCAAGGGGCAGAGATCACCCTGAGATCACGGTGTTTGCTGTATTGACTTGTTCGTGGAGTGGAGGTTTGACCTCGGGGCCAGGGAGGGATGTGGATTTTGGGGGCTCCAAGGAGACTCCTGCAGGACCCCAGGCCTCCCACTGTGGCATGCCTGGCTCTTTCCTCGTGCAGCTGGAGTCCCCCAGGGTGGGCCCAACACAGGTCAGGATGCCTTCAGCAGTCAGGGGCCACCCTTGGCCGCTTTCTCTTTTAAACCAAGTGACCAGGGATGTTGCTTCTTGGCCGGTTCAGCTTGGTCGCCTTGGATGGAGCCTGTGCTGAATTCAGGGTACCTGCTGCCCCTGGACTGGAATGGGTGCCACGTCTTCTTCCAAATGATGCTGTGGGCCTTCTCTCTGCCCTGGCACCCCCTCTAGCTCTCGCCAGTCCCCTCCTGGAGAATGCCCATGTTCCCTCCTCCACCTTGGCAAGCCCCAGTTTTTCTACCTGTTTATGGACTGTTATCCCCTTCATGGATCACAGACTTGTCATCGTGAAGAAGTTTGGGTAACTCAGGGAAGCTATGAACCATGCCAGGCAGGGCCACCCAAGATGGATGGGTCATAGTGAAGAGTTCTGACAAAATGTGGTCCACTGGAGAAGGGAATGGCAGCCCACTCCAGGATCCAGGACTGTTATGGCTGTTTAGGGAGCCCCACATCCACGCAATAGCTTCCTACTGCTTTTTTGGGAAACGCCATTGCCAATGACTTCCCAGGCTGAACAACTGAATCTGCTGCTTTGAGAGATCTAGACTTTGAAACAAAAAGATCTATTTATCGTGCTTCATCCTCCCAAGGGCCACCAGGGGACCAAGGGTCTCTCTGACCCTCTTTGGGACACTCCATTGCTTTCCAGCCAGTTTCCTGGTGACCGGATGCTACAATTGGCATCTGGGCCACTGTGGCACCCAGAAGGTGTCCTGCTGCATCAGCTACTGGGTGCTGAGTATCAGGGTTGGTGATGAGACCCCATCGCCTCAGGGGACGGGGTGTAGTGATACTTACTACTCACACAGCTGTGGAAGAGTCATCCCCGGCTGTTTTCCCCTCAGGAAAGCACCCGGTTGAGGGGCAATGGGCCTAAGAGAGCATCTGATGCTAACCTTCCAGGATCTCCTCCAGCGGCCCTGACTTTCCATTCATCCAGCAGCACACCTTGAGTACCTCCCCCATGCCTCCAAGAACACCGACTTTCTATGTCTGATGCAATGTGACAACTGCTAAATCCAGAATGCCTCGTTTTCAGAGAAGCACCGTGGGCTGGGGTGGGCAGAAAAGGAGACCCAGCCTCAGAGGCAGAAGGAGGGGATGGTTGGCATCTGTCCTGGGGTGGTGAATAGCAGGAGCCAACCGCAGAGGTGGGGGTGTGGAAGCAGAGACCGCCTTTGGAAAGCAAAGTAGCCCCCCAGCGGCGGCAGGCAGGGCTGAGCTGGGGAGGAGGGTGGGGAGTGCTATGTCGTAGCCTCCGCTTTTGATCAGCTAAGTAATTATGTTTATCAGCTACCTCCTGAATACAGGCCATGTGTGAGGCCCCAGGATATGGCGATGACCCGGATGGCTGTGGTCCTTGCTCTCGGGTGTGGACAGATGTAAACCAGAGACAGCAGGAACCTGACGAGCTGAGCGTAAAGGGGAACCCAGGGCGCTGACTCGGGAAGTGACAGGTTCCACAAAGCTGTACATTCTGAGCAGGAAATGGCCAGATGAGCAGAGTGGGGGACGTTCCAGGCAGGGAACAGCAGGTGTAAGGGCTCAGAATGAAACAGGGACATGGGCTCGTGCAGGATGAAGAAGCAGTGAAGTGAAGTGTGAAGTGTGACCGCAGGTGTATGCCTGCAAGCGGTAGAAGGAGAGCTCTCCAAGGCTCCAAGCAGAGCGGTGGCCACAGGGGAGCCAATGCTGGGCAGCATCTGCCCTTCCGAGGCCCATTGAGGGGCAAGAGGAAATGGGCCTTGGTCTGCATGTGGTGAGGGTGCGGGGTGACCAGTCCTCTGGTGTCAGGCTCTGGGAAATCCCAGCGAACCGGCTGCTGTTCCCACTCTTGGGACTTGTGGCCCGTGGGGGACTCGGAAGCCCCCAGGGGCCTCCCTGGACCTTGTATAAGGCAGATGGAGGACAGCTGGGCCCATGGCAGATTTTTTTTTTAAATATTTACTTATTTGGCTGCCCTCGATCCTTCAGTTGTGGCGAACTCTAGTGGGATTACTACGGGACCACTTAGTGTGAACTCAGGGGGATCCAGTTCCCTCACCAGTTCCCTGGGCCCCTGCACTGGGGGTGTGGAGTCTTAGCCACTGGACCACAGGGAGGCCCATGACAGGTTCTCATAAAGGGCACCTGTGTGCGTTCTTTCCTTACAGGCCACAGAACTCTGTGTGTTACCCACTGGGCTCTGGATCTTTTACCTCCATGCTGGTTTTTTTTCTGTCAGTATCTGAAGGATCAATATCTGAAGGATGAGTTGAAATCTCTTCCTAAGACAGTTGCTCTGTGCCTTTTCTCTTTGAAGTTCTCCAGTCTTCACTTTAGAGGTCTTGAGGTTGTGTTATCAGTTACACATTTTATTTTCGTTGAAGTATGGTCGGTTTACAACGTTGCTAGTTTCTGCTGTACAGCAAAGTGACTCTGTTATACACACACACACACATATATATATTCTTTTTTAAAGTATTCTTTTCCATTATGGTTTATCACAGAATACTGAATACAGTTCCCTGTGCTCTACGGTAAACCTTGTTGTCTGGTACACACTTGTTTGAAGTCACATTACTGTCTTGGTGATTTGGTCGTTTTTCCATAATTTACTGACCATCTGTATTCCTGGTAAAGCTGAATAATATTATATGTGTGTGTGTTAGTCGCTCAGTCATGCCCGACTCTTTGCGACCCCATAGACTGTAGCCTGCCAGGCTCCTCCGTCCATAGGGAGTCTCCAGGCAAGAGTACTGGAGTGGGTTGCCATGCCCTCCTCCAGGGGATCTTCCCAACCCACGGGTCGAACCCAGGTATCTTGCATTGCAGGCAGATGCTTTATCGTCTGAGCCACCAGGGAAGCCCAGTATTAAGGTGTAACTAAATACAATAAACTGCACATGTTTAAAATGTATAACCTGCTAAGTTTGGATATACGTCTGTGCCTGTGAACACATCCAAGATGGCGGAGTAGGAGGACGTGCGCTCGTCCTCTCCTGCGAGAACACCAGAATCCCAACTAGCGGCTGCACAGCCATCGACAGGAGCATGTTGGGACCCACCAAAAAATATACCCCACGTCTCAGGACAAAGGACATGCTGCAACGAGATGGCAGGAGGGGTGCAATCACATTAACATCAAACCCCATACCCGCCAGAGACTCTTGGAAGGCACAAACAAAACCTTGTGTGAAACAGGACCCAGGGGAAAGGAGCACTAACCCACAGGAGGCCGAGACAGACCTGCCTGTGAGAGTCTGAGGGTCTCCTGCGGAGGCACGGGTCAGCAGCGGCCTGCTGCAGGGTCAGGAACACGGACAGCCGCAGTCCGGGGAGGCGCAGCATGTTAGCATAAGTTCTCGTGCAGCAGGTTGCTGTTAGCCTTATTGTAGAGGCTGTAATGCTACCATAGAGACTGTGGACTCCAGGACTGGGCCGCCTCAGGCCAATCTACAGGGAGGGAGCACAGCCCTGCCCATCAGCCGAAAATTGGAAAGATTTACTGAGCATGGCCCTGTTCACCAGAGCAAGACCTGGTTTTCCCCATAGTCAGTCCCTCCCATCAGGAAACTTGCACAAGCCTCTTATTCTCATCCGTCAAAGGGCAGACAGAAGGAGGAACTGCTACCCCATGGCTTTCCGAATGGAACCCACAGAAAACTAACCAAAATGATTACACAGATCACAGCCTTGTGTTACTCAATGAAACTATGACCCACGTATGCAGGGCCATCCAGGACAGACAGGATCACGGTGGAGAGTTCTGACAAAACGTGGTCAACTGGAGAAGGGAACACTAAACCACTTTAGTATTCTTGCCCTAAGAACCCCATGAACAGAATGAAAAGTCAAGAAGATATGAAACTGGAAGATGAGCCCTCCAAGTTGGTAGGTTTCCAATATGTTGCTGGGGAAGAGCAAAGAAATAGCTCCAGAAGGAATGAAGAGGCTGAGTCAAAGCAGAAACGACGCCCAGTTGTGGATGTGTCTGGTGGTGAAAGTAAAGTCTGATGCTGTAAAGAATAATATCGCATAGGAACCTGGAGTGTTAGGTAAATTGGAAGTCATCAAACAGGAGATGGCAAGAGTGAACATTGACATTTGAGGAATCAGTGAACTAAAATGGATGGGAACGGGCAGATTTAATTCAGATGGCTATTATATCTACTACTGTGGGCAAGAATCCCTTAGAATGAATGGAATAGCCCTCATAGTCAACAAAACAGTCCGAAATGCAGTACTTGGGTGCAGTCTCAAAAACGATACAATGATCTTTATTCATTTCCAAGGCACACCATTTAACATGATAGTAATCCAGATCTACGCCCTGACCACTAATGCCAAAGTAGCCAAAGTTGAACAATTACATGAAGACCTATAAGACCTTCTAGAACTAACACCAAAGAAAGATGTCCTTTTCATTACAGGGGATTGGAATGCAAAAGTAGGAAGTCAAGAGATACCTGGAGTAACAGGCAAGTTAGGCCTTGGAGTTCAAAATGAAGCAGGGCAAAGTCTAACAGAGTTTTGCCAAAAGAATGCACTGGTAAGAGAAAACACCCTTTTCCAATAACACAAGAGATGTCTCTACACATGGACATCACCAGATGCTCAATATCAAAATCAGATTGACTATATTCTTTGCAGCTGAAGATGGAGAAACTCTATACAGTCAGCAAAAACAAGACCTGGGTCTGACTGTGGCTGAGATCATGAGCTCCTTATTGCAAAATTCAGACTTAAGTTGAAGAAAGTAGGGAAAACCACTAGGCCTTCAGCTGTGACCTAGATCTTTTCCCTTATGATTATGCAGTGGAAGTGACAAATAAATTCAAGGGATTAGATCTGATGGACAGAGTGCCTGAAGAACGATGGATAGAGGTTTGTAACATTGTACAGAGGTGGTGACCAAAACCATCCTCAAGAAAAAGAAATGCAGGAAGGCAAAAGAGTTGTTTGAGGAGGCCTTACAAATAGCTAAGAAAAGAAGAGAAGTGAAAAACAGAGGGGAAAGGAAAAGATATAGCCAACCGAATGCAGAGTTCCAAAGAATAGCAAGGAGAGATAAGATAGCCTTCCTAAGTGATCAATGCAAAGAAATAAAGGAAACAGTAGAATGGGAAAGACTAGAGCTCTCTCAAGAAAATTAGAGATACCAAGGGAACATTTCATGCAAAGATAGGCTCGATAAAGGACAGAAATGGTATGGACCTAACAGAAGCAGAAGACATTAAGAAGAGATGGTAAGAATACACAGAACTGTGCAAAACAGGTCTTAATGACTCAGATAACCACAAGGGTGTGGTCACCCACCTAGAGCCAGACATCCTGAAATGTGAAGTCAATTGAGTCTTAAGAAGCATTGCAATGAACAAAGCTAGTGGAGGGGATGGAATTCCAGTTGAGCTATTTCAAATCCTAAAAGATGATGCTGTGAAAGTGCTGCACTCAATATGCCAGCAAATTTGGAAAACTGAGCAGTGGCCACAGGACTGAAAAAGGTCAGTTTTCACTCCAATCCCAAAGAAGAGCAGTGCTGAAGACTGTTCAAACTATCGGACTATTGCGCTTATCTCGAATGCTAGCAAGGTAATGCTCAAAATCCTTCAAATTGGTCTTCAATAGTATGTGAACCGAGAACTTCCAGATGTACAAGCTGGATCTGGAAAAGGCAGAAGGAACTAAGATCAAATTGCCAATATCTGTTAGATCATGGATAAAGCAAGAAAATTCCAGAAAAACATCTATTTCTGCTTCATTGACTATGCTAAAGCCTTTGACTGTGTGGATCATAACAAACTGGAAAAATTCTTAAAAAGATGAGAATACCAGACCACCTTACCTGTCTCCTGAGAAACCTGTAGGCAGGCCAAGAAGCAACAGTTAGAACCAGATGTGAAATAATGAACTGGTTCCAAATTGGGAAAGGAGTACGTCAAGGCTGTATATTGACACCCTTCTTATTTATCTTATACATACAGTACGTCATGAGACATGCTGGGCTGGATGAATCACAAGCTGAAATCAAGATTACCAGGAGAAATATCAATAACCTCAGATACAGAGGTTCCTTGGTGGTTCAAATGGTAAAGAATCTGCCTGTAATGCAGGAGACCTGCGTTCTATCCCTTGGTTGGGAAGATTCTCTGGAGAAGGAAATGGTAACCCATGCCAGTATTCTTTCCTGGAGAATTCCATGAACAGAGGAAGCCTGGAAGGCTCCAGTCCATGGGGTTGCAAAGAGTCAGACAGGGCTGAGTGACTAACACATACTTCAGATATGCCGATGATACCACCCTAATGGCAGAAAGCAAAGAGGAACTAAAGAGCCTCTTAATGAAGGTGAAAGAGGAGAGTGAAAAAGCTGGCATAAAACTCAACTTTCAGAGAACTAAGATCATGGCATCGGATCCCATCACTTCATGGAAAATCAGTTCAGTTCAGTCGCTCAGTCTTGTCTGACTCTTTGTGACGTCATGGACTGCAGCATCCCAGGCCTCCCTGTCCATCACCAACTCCTGGAGCTTGCTCAAACTCATGTCCATTGAGTCAGTGATGTCATCCAACCATCTCATCCTCTGTCGTCCCCTTCTCCTGTGTTCAGTCTTTCCCAGCATCAGGGTCTTTTCCAGTGAGTCAGCTCTTCACATCAGGTGTCCAAGTACTAGGGCTTCAGTTTCATCATCAGTCCTTCCAGTGAACATTCAGGACTGATTTCCTTCAGGATTGACTGGTTGGATCTCCTTGCTGTCCAAGGGACTCCCAAGAGTCTTCTCCAACACCACAGTTCAGAAGCATCAATTCTTCAGTGCTCAGCTTTCTTATGGTCCAACTCTCACATCCATACATGACTACTGGGAAAACCAGAGCTTTGACTAGACGGACCTTTGTTGCCAAAGTAATGTCTCTGATTTTTAATATGCTGTCGAGGTTGGTCATAGCTTTTCTTCTAAGAAGCAAGTGTCTTTTAATTTCAGCTGCAGTCACCATCTTCAGGGATTTTGGAGCCCAAGGAAATAAAGACTGTCACTGTTTCCATTGTTCCCTTATCTATCTATTGGGACTTGATGCCATGATCTTAGTTTTTTGAATATTGAGTTTTAAGGCAGATTTTTCACTCTCCTTTTTCACTTTCATCAAGAGACTCTTTGGTTCCTCTTTGCTTTCTGCCATTAGGATTGTGTCATCTGCATCAGTTCAGTTCAGTTTAGTCACTCAGTCGTGTCCAATTCTTTGCGACCCCGTGAACCACAGCACGCCAGGTCTCCCTGTCCATCACCAACTCCCAGAATCAACCCAAACCCATGTCCATTGAGTCGGTGATGCCATCCAACCATCTCATCCACTGTCGTCCCCTTCTCCTCCTGCCCTCAATCTTTCCCAGCATCAGGGTCTTTTCAAATGAGTCAGCTCTTCACATCAGGTGGCCAAAGTATTGGAATTTCAGCTTCAACATCAGTTCTTCCAATGAACACCCAGGACTGATCTCCTTTAGGATGGAGCATATCTGAGGTTATTGGTATTTCTCCCCCAATCTTGATTCCACCTTGTGCTTCCTCCAGCCCAGCGTTTTTCATGATGTACTCTGCGTATAAGTTAAATAAGCAGGGTCACAATATACAGCCTTTGCTAAGTCACTTCAGTCGTATCCGACTCTGTGCAACCCCATAGATGACAGCCCACCAGGCTCCCCGTCCCTGGGATTCTCCAGGCAAGAACACTGGAGTGGGTTGCCATTTCCTTCTCCAATGCATGAAAGTGAAAAGTGAAAGTGAAGTCGCTCAGTCGTGTCCAACTCATAGCGACCCCATGGACTGCAGCCTACCAGGCCCCTCTGTCCATGGGATTTTCCAGGCAAGAGTACTGGAGTGGGTTGCCATTGCCTTCTCCGTATACAGCCTTGACGTACTCCTTTCCCAATTTGGAACCAGTCTGTTGTTCCACGTCTGATTCTAACTGTTGCTTCTTGACCTGCATACAGATTTCTCAGGAGGCAGGTAAGTTTGTCTGGTATTCCTATCTCTTGAAGAATTTTCCAGTTTGTTGTGATCCACACAAAGACTTTAGTGTAATCAATTAAGCAGAAACAGATGTTTTTCTGAAATTCTCTTGCTTTTTTGATGATCCAACTGATGTTGGCAATTTGATCTCTGGTTCCTCTGCCTTTTCTAAATCCAGCTTGAACATCTGGAAGTTCACAGTTCACGTACTGTTGAAGCCTGGCTTGGAGAATTTTGAGCATTACTTTGCTAGTGTGTGAGAGAATTCAATTGTGCAGTAGTTTGAACATTCTTTGGCATTGCCCTTCTTTGAGATTGAAATGAAAACTGACCTTTTCTAGTACTGTGGCCACTGCTGAGTTTTCCAAATTTGCTGGCATATTGAGTGCAGCACTTTCACAGTATCATCTTTTAGAATTTGAAATAGCTCAGCTGGAATTCCATCACCTCCACTAGCTCATGCAAATAGATGGGGAAATGATGGAAACAGTGACAGACTTTATTTTTGGGGGCTCCAAAATCGCTGAGAATGGTGACTGCAGTCATGAAATTAAAAGATGCTTGCTCCTTGTAAGAAAAGCTATGACAAACCTAGATAACGTATTAAAAGGCAGAGACATCACTTTGCTGACAAAGGTCCTTTTTTGGTTTGTAATTTCCAGTCACGCAGCCAATAGGTGTGTCATTCAATACATTAATATATTAAAATCAGGGTATAATGGACTCAGGGTCTACTGGAGGTCAGATTCAAGGCCATACTGATTCCAGTCTGTGCCATCTGGTTTTTGTCTGGCTCTCTCTAGAGCTTCCTTTCTTATCTCTAGAACCTGTGGCTTAAAGATTTATTAACTCGTGGTAAAGGTGGGGGATGGTAGGTTTTGAGCAAGGGCCTGGAACAGCTTGGGCAACAAAATTGGCCATATTTAAAACATTTTTTTCCTTTAAACAGAACACCATTAATTAATTAATTTTTAAAATATTTCACTTATTTATTTGGGTGTACTGGGTCTTTGCTGCCGCACGCGGGACCTTCCGTCTTCACTGTGACGTGCTGGACAGTCTCCTCTTTTCTTTTTTTCAGCTGTGGCATGTGAGATCTAGTTCCTTGACCAGGGATTGAACCTGGGCCCCCTGCATTGTGAGTGTGGAGCCACTGGACCACCAGGGAAGTGCCTTGTCCACCTTTTTAATTTCAGTCTTTCTAATAAGTGCATAGCAGCACCTCATCGTGGCCTTAATTTGCATCTCCTTAATGACTAATGACGTTGTGCATCTTTTATATGGTTTTTGCCATCTGTGTGACTTCTTTGGTGAAGTGTCAGTTCAAATTTGTTGGCCTTTTAAAAAATTGTGGTGTTTGTTTTCTAAGTTTCAAGAGTTCTTTATATATTGTGAATAGAGTTCATTTTTATTTTACTTTTGTCCCTCTCCGGACTCAGCTTATTCTTTCACAGTGAAAACTTGAGTCTCTTTTCTGCTCTGAAAAGTTTTACTATTTCTTTGTCTCCCCTTTATTTTCCTCTTCTGAAAAGTCCTAGGAGATGATGGTGTAAAGACGCTTGGCTTTTCTCTCCTCTGCTCCATCGTCCCCTTGTTTAATGCAGGGGCCCTTCCTGGTTCCTGGGGCTTCGCTGGTAAGCAAATGGATACGCGGCCTGCGTTGTTCTTGTGGAGTGGTGAGGCAGAGTGAGTGACGCTGTGAACTGTTTCTTCTGTAAGCAGGTATCCTTGCCGTGGAGGAAACTGGAGCAGAGGGAGGGGGAGGGGAGGCTGCCCCAGGAGCTGGTGGTCAGGGCTGGTCTAACGAGTGGAGGAGGAGGCGTCTGGGAAGAGCTGCTGGTGGAGGGGACAGCTGTGCAGAGAGATGGGGGCCGGGGGCCAGAGCAGAGGGAGAAAAGGGGCTGCAGAAGATGTCTGGTCAGACAGGAGCAGGGTCAGGCCACAGGTGGGGTCAGTCTGGTTGCTGCATTGAAGGACAGACTCTGGGGGTGGGGGACCGGGAGGAAGGGCTTGGCCACTGTCTGGTGAAGGATGGGGTCAGCTAAGGAGGCATGAGGCCTGGCAGCTGGTCTCTTTGTTTTGCTTCCCTGATAGCTCAGTTGGTAAAGAATCTGCCTCCAATGCAGAAGACCCCAGTTCAATTCCTGGGTCAGGAAGATCCCCTGGAGAAGGGCTAGGCTACCCACTCCAGTATTCTTGGGCTTCCCTGGTGGCTCAGCTGGTAAAGAATCCACCTGCAATGTGGGTAGACTTGGGTTCAATCCCTGGGTTGGGAAGATCCCCTGGAGAAGGGAAAGGGTACCCACACCGATATTCTGGCCTGGAGAATTCCATGGACTGTATATAGTCCATGGGGTCTCAAAGAGACTGAGCGACTTTCACTTTCTGAGAAGCAAGGGGATTAAACGTTTTAACATGAGAATGTCTGTGGGAGGGAACATGAGGGGGTGGGCAGGCATGCAGGTCGGACCCCAGGGAAGGAGGGGAGACTGATGGCATCCTGGGAGCCCTGCAGCCTATGAGAGGTCCTGCCAGGCCATCAGAGGAGCTGGCTCCTAGGAGCAGGCCTGCTTTCTCCACCTTGCTGCTCTAGGTCCCTGGCTGGGAGGGGCTGCGGGGAGCATGAATTTCAGACTCAGCAGCTGGGACCCTGGGTTGATTACCATTCTTGGATCTGCAGGGTCCACACTCCCTTGCCCATGACTGGCCTGGACTGGGCCCCTCCCCTCCACCTCTGTGATCCCAGCTGCAGTGGTCCAGGGGAACAGTGGCCCTAACCAACGCATTCATTTGTCACCAGTTCCTGCTTGCTGCCTGATGTGTGTGTCCTTTGCTTGGAGGGTCAAGTCCCTGTTTGATGGGTATTGGGGTTAAAATGGAACGTGATTCTATTGCTACAGAGAGGTCCCAGCAGAGAGAGAATGGAAAATCAGGTCAGGAGATCTAGGAAAGAATGTGGGTTAATTAAAATTTAAAACACAGATGTCTCTGCAGTGGTTCCGTGAGTCAGCGTGGAGCATGGGGAAGGAGGCCCAAGATGCGGCAACCGTGATGAGGTCCCGCCTGGGGGTCCCGGCCGCTGGCTGGTGCCCACACCGCTGTCCCCGCTGGGGAGGGCAGCCCGAGTTTGCTTTTAAGAAACATTTAAATTCATCCCTGTACGTCCTGGCCTGCCTGGGAAACATCCTAATTCAAGCCGAGAATCTGGGTCAGCTGTTTGTAAGAGTACTGTTTGCTGGATGGAGCTAGCAGCTGGGACGGCGGGGGACTTCTTGGGGAGAAGGAGGGGCTGGACGGAGGAGGGATTCGCTCTTTGACCTCTGCTCTGTGACCTCTGCTCTGTGACCTCTGCTCTGTGCTGTGCTCTTGTTTCTCCTCTCCGGGCCTTGACCTGAGTGCCGCCTGGAAAGGTGATGCGGCATGGCTCCCTGAAAGGCTTCCCTGGGGACGGGGATGTGGTGGGAGCCACTGGTACCTGCAGCACAGGTGACGTAGCATCTGTGGCCTGGACACACACACACACACGCACACACGCACGGACACGTGCATGCACACGCGCATACACACGCGCACGCACACACACACACACGCACGCACACGGTTTGCTGGGCCGGGTAGGGCTTCTCCATGATGGTGAGGCAAGCCCCCATGCCTTCCTTTTCTGGGCTCCTGCCTTGATGGTCCCGTGCGCGTTTGAGCTCTTCTCTGGGTGGGGCCGTAGTCACATCTCCCAGACTCTGAGGGGTCCCAGGACTCTGTTTTCTTTGTCTTTTTTAAGATTCAATATCCATCTTATGGACTGAGTTGTGTCCATCCAAAATTGGCCGGTTGAAGTCCGAACCCCCAGTCTCCCAGAATGGGGCTGTATTTGGAGACGAGTCTTGACAGATGATGTCAGGTCAGGAAGAGGTCACTAGGGGGTCCCGATGGGCTACGACTGGTGTCCTTACAGGAAGAGGGGACGAGGACTCAGCTGCACAGAGGGGGGACCGTGGAGGTGGCAGAGAGAAGACGGGTGTCCCCAAGCCGAGGAGAGAGGCCTCGGGAGAAACCAGCCTTGCTGACACCTTGGTCTTGAACTTTCCAGCCTCTGAGACTGGGAGAAAATTCTCTTGTTTAAGACCCCCAGTCTGGGGTGCTTTATGTCGGACCTAGAAAACACCGTCTGGTGTATTTGGGTAACTTAATAAACATTTGTGGAATAAGTATAGGTGGGAGCAAACTTTAAAAAAATCTTTAATTTATTTATTTTTGGCTGCGCTGGGTCTTCGCTGCTGTGGGGCTCTTCTCTAGCTGCGGCGAGCAGGAGTTGCTCTGTACGTGTAGCGTGTCGATGTCTCATCTCGGTGTCATCTCTCGTTGCAGAGCACAGGCTCTAGGCATGCGGGCTCAGTGGTTGAGGCACGTGGGCTCTAGAGCTCGGGCTCAGTAGCTTAATTGCTCCATGGCATACGGAATCTTCCCGGACCAGGGATCGAACCTGTGTCCCAGGCACTGGCAGGTGGATTCCCATCCACCGGGCCACGAGGGAAGTCTGAAACGATTGACATGTAGCTAATGCAGTGTTGTGTTTCAGGTATACTGAATGACTTCACATTGCACACGCTGTGATCATCACGGTCAGTCTGGTAACCATCTGTCCCCACACAGAGTTATTACAATATCGTTGACCATATTCTTTATCCTGTGTGTTACATCCCATGACTTATTTACTTCCTAACTGGAGGGTTCTGCCTCTCGATGCTCTTCTCCAAATTGCCTTCCTCCACCCTCCAGCAGCCAGCTGCTTGTTTTCTGGGTCTATGAGTCTGTTTTCATAAGGTGGGAGCCATCTTTAGTAAAATCACCAAATGAAGGGAAAGTTACTCAGTTGTGTCCAACTCTTTGGGACCCCATGGACTATAGAGTCCATGGAATTCTCCAGGTCGGAGTACTGGAGTGGGTAGCTGTTCCCTCCTCCAGGGGTTCTTCCCAACCTAGGATTCGAACCCGGGTCTCCTGCATTGCAGGCGGATTCTTTACCAACTGCTGCTGCTGCTCCTGCTAAGTTGCTTCAGTCGTGTCCAACTCTGTGCGACCCCATAGACATCAGCCCACCAGGCTCCCCCTAGGATTCTAGGATTCTCCAGGCAAGAACACTGGAGTGGGTTGCCATTTCCTTCTTCAATGCATGAAAGTGAAAAGTGAAAGTGAAGTCACTCAGTCATGTCCGACTCTTAGCAACTGAGCCATCACCAAATCCTGGTGTTACTCTGCAGCAGAGGCAGGTGAGGCCCTGGGGAGGAACGGCCCATCCACAGCTGAACCGGATGTTCTGGCTGGAGCTCAAGTCCCAGGGCTCAAGTCCCAGGCTATGTCCCCCCAAGAGTTCTTTCTTTCTGAGTGAGGAAAGGAGGGGCCACGGTCCTTGCCCTCCGCACTTCCCACTGAGCTTGGGGGGAGGGGGGCTGCCCCAGGCAGTGGGGTCAGGGGTGTGGGTCACACCTGGGCCTGATGGTGTGTGTGCTTAGTCACTCAGTCATGTCCGACTCTTTGCGACTTCGTGGACTGTAGCCCACCAGGCCCCTCTGTTCGTGGGATTCTCTAGGCAAGAATACTGGAGTGGGTTGCCATGCCCTTCTCCAGGGGATCTTCCTGACCCAGGGATTGAATCCACATCTCTTTTGTCTCCAGCACTGGCAGGCAGATTCTTTACCACTGCGCTGTCTGGGAAGAAGTCCTGGGCCTGATCACTTGAGCTCAGAGCCGTGTCTTCTGTTGTCAGCCCCAAGGGCCCAGTGCTGAGCCCCGAGTGCTCTGGGTGATAATGGAGGTGGGTTTCTTTCCGTGGGTGTCTGTTGAAAGTGATGAACTTGCCGAGGGGCTCGGCCTTGGGCTCCATCTCTGTGTGCTCCCCCTTCTCCTTAAGGCAGAGAACTTGCCAGCAGTTCTCTAGGATGATGAGGGAAAAGTCAGAAGAGCACTGGGAAGACTCACTCACATGTCTGTAAGGTCTCTGTGTCTCAAACTCTCATCACCGCTCCGCCACCCCCCGCCCTCCCCGCAGTGTAAGGCTGTTGACATTTAAGAAGGTGTCCAGCAGTGTGGCCCACACTTTGAACTTGACGGATCACTTGCTTGGGGGCCATGGACTTGCCCTGGTGTTCCTAGTGACCGGCTTGGACCCAGGCTCAGTCTCTGCCTTTGGTGGTGCTGGACACAGAGGCGGGAGCCCGGGCGAGGCCCTGGTCCGCTGGGCCTCAGTTGGTTTGAGCACGGGGTTTTTTCTGGCTGGGAGTGACAGCTGCGGGGTCAGGTCTGTAGTCGGAGTTAGGAGCTTTTCATCCTGGTGCTGGCGTGACTGCTTCCTGGTTAGTGTTAGCCCTGCTGGCCTTGTGTACAACCTGGGACAATGTACTAAGAGTTCTAGAGATGCAGTGAGAAGATTGGCTTGAATTTGGGAGCTCTAACGTGGCATTTGGGCTTCCCTGATAGCTCAGTTGGTAAAGAATCTGCCTGCAATGCAGGAGACCCTGGTTCAAATCCTGGGTTGGGAAGAACCCCTGGAGGAGAGAATGGCTACCCACCCCAGTATTCTTGGGCTTCCCTTGTGGCTCAGCTGGTAAAGAATCTGCTTGGAATGTGGGTTTGATCCG
The DNA here is from genome assembly GCF_000754665.1 of Bison bison bison. Classification (NCBI taxonomy): domain Eukaryota; kingdom Metazoa; phylum Chordata; class Mammalia; order Artiodactyla; family Bovidae; genus Bison; species Bison bison. The sequence goes on from NW_011494874.1 coordinate 734,152, forward strand.
TGGGTTGGGAAGATCCCCTTGAGAAAGGGAAGGCTACCCACTCCAGTATTCTGGCCTGGAGAATTCCATGGACTAAGTCCATGGAGTCGCCAAGAGTCAGACACGACTGAGCAACTTTGACTTTGATTTTCACTTTCAAGGTGGCATTTAGGGTGTCAGTGATTCTCCCCCTGCTGTCTGGATGTCAGGACCCCCATTCCTCCACCCCTCCCTAGACGGCTCAACCCTGCATCTTCCCCTACTTCCCCCTCCCCTTATACCAGCCTGATCTGCCTGTCCTGGGCACTCTGTGCCTGGGCTCCTGTCCACGGCTGAGCTCAGCCTTGCCCCTCCCGCCACCCCAGGCTGTCCTGGGGCCCAGCAGAAGGTCCAGGGCCTGGGCTGATGCCTGGTGGGAGAGGGCTGGTTGACCTGAAGTACCAAAACAATGAGCTAACACCGGGGTACTTGCTGCTAGATGCATGCTTTGGGGTAAAACTCTTCGAACCCTACTGTAAAAAGGCTCCTCTACCTGGGCCTGCAGAAAGTGAACTTTTGGCTTACGAATGTGTATCCAGAGGGAGAGAAGCTTAACTGACTTTCAAAGTAAACTTTGGAGCTTTTTACTGAAGAATTGAAGAAAACAACAGAAGGGGAAAAGCTAGAGATCTCTTCAGAAAAATTGGAGATCTCAAGGGAACATTTCACCCAAAGATGGGCACAATAAAGAACAGAAATGGTAGAGACTTAGTAGATGCTGAAGAGATCAAGAAGAGATGGAAAGAATACATGGAAGAATTGTACAAAAAAGATCTTAATGAACTGGATAACTATGATGGTGTGGTCAGTCATCCAGAGCCAGACATCCTGGAGAGCAAAGTCAAGTGGGCTTTAGGAAATACTTCTTTTAATAAAGCTAGTGGATGCAATGGAATTCCAGTAGAACTATTCAAAACCCTAAAGGATGATGCCATCGGGGTGCTGTGTTCAATATGTCAGCAAATCTGGAAGATGCAGCAGTAGCCACAGGACTGGAAAAGGTCAATCCTCATCCCAGTTCCTAGGAAGGATAGTGCCAAAGAGTGTGCTAACCATCGGACAACTGCAATCACCTCCCATGCTAATAAGGCCGTGCTTAAAATCCTGCATGCTAGGCTTCAGCATTATGCGAACCAAGAACTTTCGGATGTCCAAGCTGGGTTTAGAAAAGAAAGAGGAAACAGAGATGAAATTTCTAACATTCTCTAGATCATAGAGAAAGCAGAGGAATTCCAGAAAAACATCTACCTCTGTTTCATCGACTACACCAAAGCCTTTGACTGTGTGGATCATAATAAACTGTAGAAAGCTCTTAAAGAAATGGGAATACCAGCCCATCTTACCTGTCTCCTGAGAAACCTGTATGCGGGTCAAGAAACAACAGTTAGAACCCTGTATGGAACTGGTTCAAGATTGAGAAAGGAGTACAACAGGGCTGTTTGCTGTCACCCCGTTTATTTAACCTATACACTGAGCACATCATGAGAAATGCCGGGCTGGATGAGTTACAAGCTGGAATCAAGACAGGTGGGAGAAACATCAACAACCTCAGATATGCGAATGATACCACTCTAATGGCTGAAAGTGAAAAGGAATTAAAAAGTCTCTTGATGAGGGTGAAGGAGGTGAAAGAGTCAGCTTAAATATTTAAAAAACTAAGACCATTGCATCCAGCCCCATTACTTCATGGCAAACAGAAGGGCAAAACGTGGAAGCAGTGACAGATTTCCTCTTCTTGGGCTCTAAAATCACTGTGGATGGTGACTGCAGCCATGAATTCATAAGACGATTGCTTCTTGGCAGGAAAGCGATGACGATCCTAGACAGTGTGTTGAGAAACAGAGACATTACTCTGCGAACAACAGTTTGTACAGTCAAGACTATGCTTTTCCAAGTGGTCACGTACGATTGTGAGAGTTGGACTGTAAAGAAGGCAGAACACCAGAGGATTGATGCCTTTGGACTACAGTGCTGGAGAAGACTCCTGAAAGTCCCTTGGAGAGCAAGGAGATCAAGCCAGTCAATCTTAAGGAGAATCAACTCTGAGTAAGTCATTGGAAGGACTGATGCTGAAGCTGAAGCTGCAGTATTTTGGTCATCTGATGAGAACAGCGGACTCACTGGAAAGTCTCTGATGCCGGGAAAGGCTGAGGGCAGAAGGAGAAGAGGGTGTCAGAGGATGAGATGGCTGGATGGCATCACTGATGCAATGGAATGAACTTGGGCAAACTCCGGGAGACTGTGGGGGCAGGGAGGCCTGGCGTGCTGCAATCCACGGGGTCGCAAAGAGTCAGACATGACTGGGCGACTGACCAACAACAAAACCATAGCATGATCTACATGCAGAATGTATGGCCCACTGACTGTTCACACACTGACCCCTGTGGGAACCAGTGCCCGGATCACGAAACAGAACCTTACATCTGCACTTTGAAACCACTCTCTTGACCAGCTCTGTCACCCCAAAGGTGATATCCCGAGGTGTTTGGAAGGCTGGTTTTCTCTAACCGTAAAGATGGCTGGGCTGTGCCTGAAGCAGACCAGTCCTCCGCCTCTCCAGCTGTGAGCGTGCCTCCCTGTCCTTCCCACTCAGCGCCACTGCTCCCCAAGGTGCTCATCTTCTTCAGAAGGGAGCCGGCAATGCTTTATCTGGAATGAATTATTTTCTGCTGAGATTCAGGAGGCGGACAAGTGGTCACTGATAAGAGGTTGTTACCGACGGGTTTGTAAAGAGGGTAACACTTGCCCCCTCTAGGACATGGCTTGGTTTGTGGGTGTGTATATGTGTGTCCATCTGTCTCTTTCTCTCTCCAGCACCTGCATCAGCACAGCGAGTGATGCAAAGAAGATACTTCTGTGCCAGGACCGAAGACCCACCGTATTGCTAGGTAATGCTTTGTTCACTACTGAATTGAAGTGTTTGAAGCATTTAAATATGTAGTTTTAAAAGTTTAAGAGTTTTTACTTAAACTGGTTTGTCAGGAAGACTGAACATCAAAGAAGGCCCCTGGTAAATGACTGTTAAAATTGACTGGATTTATAAAGGGGCTTCCCTGGTGGTTCAGACAGTAAAGAATCTGCCTGCAATACTGGAGACCTGGGTTCGATCCCTGGCTTGGGAAAACACCCTGGAGGAGGGCATGGCAACCCACTCTAGTATTCTTCTAGAGAATCCCTATGGACAGAGGAGCCTGGCAGGCTACAGCCCGTGGGGTCCCAAAGAGTTGGACACGACTGAGTGACTAAGCACAGAACATAGGGTTTATAAACATAAAAGATTTTTAAGTTGGACGTCAATGCTTAAGGAAAAACTATGTTTTTAAATGTAGTATTTCAATAAATGGAATTTAATTAATTTATTGAAAAACTTTATTTAAAAAACAAAGTGACTGCTACTAGTTGTTTCTGCACACAAAAGTCATCTTTAAATAAACTCCAGAGTGCGCATGGCCACAGTGGCCGGTGTGGGGTTGAGTCAGTCATGAGACCTGGAGCTATGGACCTCGGGTGGCCCGGCAAGCCGGCGACAGAGTGGCGGGTGCGGGGTTCAGGAGGCCTGGGCATGCCGCTGCCACCCCCACCCGCAGCCAGCCACACGCTGTGGGCATGCCCTGGCTCTGCGCTGTTTCCGATGGCATCCGCCTCTGCGGCCGTGGCAAAGCACAAGCAGATCCTGTC
>NW_011494874.1:737947-740743 GCF_000754665.1 Bison bison bison
TCGAAAAATCCATCAGATCGAAAGGTGTGTTTCAAAGTGAAGACGACAGCACCTCGTGGGTACTGTGTGAGGCCCAACAGGGGAATCGCTGACCCAGGGTGGATAGTGACCCCAGTGAGACGAGTAAACACAAGTTTACGGTACAGGCGATCTTTGCTCCACCAAGCATTTCAGACATGGAAGCCGTGTGGAAAGAGGCAAAACCCCATGAAGGAATGGGTTCTCAGTTGAGATGTGTATTTGAGATGCCCAGCGCAAATGATAAATAGAAGGACATAGAACCCAGCAAAGCCGCTCCTCTGAGCGCTGTGAAGCTGGACGACCCCTGCCAAAGCCCCACTGTGTTTCCCTCAACAAGACAGAGACGAGGAAGCTCAAGGAACAGTGCAGGAGGCTCCAAGGGAGAGCTGGAAGAGGAAAACCAGCCCCCGAGGGAGGAGACTCAGGCTCTGGAAGGTAGCACATCCGGAGAAACCTGGATCCACCTGGGGCCTCCAGAGAGAATGTCACCAGTACCCCGCCTTTACTTCTTGCTGTCACTGCAGCCATCATCACTGGATTCTTTATAGGGACATTCAGCTTGAAGAGCGAAGCACACAGAGTGCTATCTCTTTGTTTCCTTTTGACCAGAAAAGATTCATCGCAAAGACTGAAGCTGAAACTCCAATCCTTTGGCCACCCGATGCGAAGAGCTGACTCATTGGAAGAGACCCTGATGCTGGGAAAGATTGAAGGCAGGAGGAGAAGGGGACAACAGAGGATGAGATGGTTGGATGGCATCACCGACTCGGTGGACATGAGTTTGAGCAAATTCTGGTAGATCGTGGAGGACTGGGGAGGCTGGTATGCTGCAGTCCATGTGGCTGCCAAGAATCGGATGCAACTGAGCAACTGAACAACTGTGTTACTGGTAATGTGGTCCACAGTGACCACGCTTTGTGTGTACAGCGTCCTGCAGGCCTCGCTAGCCGCGGCCTCATGGTTAGAAAGAGACACGGAAGAGCAGAGCTCTGGCCCCCAGAAGGGCCACTGTCACCAGACAATCCCTACGGGGTGTGGTTGCACATTCAGTCCTTTATGAAATTCACAAATAAAGAACTGTTCTTTCTTTGTGGTTTTAATAAGAGTTCAAGAATTGTCCAGAGTCTTGCAAATGTTATTTTAATGATCCCTTTGAATTTTATCTGTTGCTGTTAACTCTTGAAATATGATCTATTTAGATTGCTAATCCCACTCATTCAGGAAATGCCAGGAGGTGTTCTGTGGGGGAATGGTGCCTTGTACAGTGTAAGTTTTCTCCTTCACCTTTGCTGATATCAAGGCAGGATTTTTTTTTATCCCTTGTAAAACAGTTGTTGACTGAGTTTTTCATTTTTCCAATCGGCCCCGTGGTATTTAACACAAAAATATAAAACTGTTAACAGATTCTTGCTTGATTAAAAAAAAACCACAAACCTTTTACTGCAGCAAGTGCAGGCCTTTGCTGGGGTGGGGTGGGCGGAGGGGAGGAGAGTGTGACAGCTGGGAGGGGTGGTGCCCGCGGGCTTCGGATCTAGTTCCTGCACTTAACTTGGTTTCCCATAAAGAAAGAAGTGCTGTGGTCCTGTCACCTAAGGGGCCTGAGACTCACTAGTGACATCAGGTTAGGGGATTGTGACCAGCATTTTAAAGGGTTGTCAGGAAATACAGGACCTCCGTTAAATCTGAATTTCAGACAATGAAGGCGTTGTTTTCAGTATAAATATACCCGCAGTGTTATACAGGGCTTACACATACTAATCAAAAGTCTTTGTTATCTTAAGGTCATATTTAACTGGGAGTCCCTTATTTTTGTGGCTAAATCTGGCAACCCTAAGTGGTGTAGAAATGAAAGCCTCAGAAAGGGCCTCACAGTGTGGGAGTAGATGTTACTTCAGGTGTCTGTGTGGGTGTGCACAGGGTCACACCTGAGATGCGTCTCTTACTGTGAACTGGGGTGTGAAAGCTATTGTCTCCGGTGGCCGTGTTGGTGTCAGAGAACCAGAGAGGTAACAGCGCCTGGTGATAATAAGGGCACTGCTGCTGCTGTAATAATCAGTGTTGCCCCATTCTCTGCCCTACTCCACATTTTTGTTTTGGAGAACATTTCTCTCTTAAAAAAAATTTTTTTAACTCGGCTGCACCAGGTCTTAGTTTTGGCATGTGGGACCTTTTTTTTTTTTTTAAGTTGTGGCATGCGAATTTAGTCGCAGCATGCAGGATCCAGTTCCCTGATCAGGGATGGGAACCCTGGCCCCCCAGCACTGAAAGCTCGGAGTCTTAGCCACTGGACTACCAAAGAAGCCCCATGGAGAGGATTTTTCTTGAAAGAACTCTAAGCTTTCAAATGTTTACTGCAATAGTACTCCGAAAGTAGCCCCTGTTGATCAGACTCTCAGCTCTCCTTGGAAGGAAAGAGACCAGTTCCACGCTCTGGGCTCACCCGGGAGCAGACGCCCCCAGGTGGGCAATGCGCCCTTCCCGTGGAACACCTGCACGCAGCACCACGAGGAGCGACTCAGCCCGTCAGGCGCCGGCACCGCGGTGACGCGCTTCCGGTCGGTCCCGCCAGCGCCCCGGGGCGTGCCCTCTGCTCACCCGGAAGCTACGGCCCGGGGGAAAGAAGCCCTCTGGCGTCGGGACCCGCCCGGTGAGCGTGGGCCGAGGGTGCCAGACCTGCGGGCACTCCAGGTGCCGCTGCGGGACGGTCCGCCCCAGGGCAGGGCGGCTGGGACCGGGTTAGAAGCGAGCGAAAGGCCGCGTAGCCGAGAGGAGGCG
>NW_011494874.1:740843-743180 GCF_000754665.1 Bison bison bison
CTGAAGAAACGTGAGGCTGGGACCGGGTTAGAAGCGAGCGAAAGGCCGCGTAGCCGAGAGGAGGCGCCCGGGGCAGCCCCGCGCCGCCGCCCCTGCAGCCGCGCCCCCTTCTCCTGGCGCACCTGCTTCCCGCTGCTGCTGGCGCTGTTCTCCCCTCAACGGATCGCCTCGCCGCGCGGAGCAGAGGGAAGAGGAAAGAGCCCACGAGGAAACCGGAGCTCCAGTCTAGACGGAAAACCTTCAGAATGCACTGCAGTCTTCGCCGAGTTAAAGAGAAGCTTGCTGAATTTACTTTACTCTCGTTTGCTGTTACTCAGACGTGTAACCATGAACGTGGATTATTGAGTCATCTGGTAGCAAGTCTCATGTTTACACTTACCACTTGCTTCACTTTGTCATTTCTCCTTTTCTCAGTTAATTGGCTTGAATAAATCCTCCGTGTGTGTGCGCGCGCGCGCGTGCGCACACGCACATGCTCGTGTCACTCATTGCAACCTTTGCATATAGTGGTTTTTGTTTTTTGTTTGGTCTTAATTTTGAAATCTGGTGAGTTGAATCTTTTCTAATTTTCTGCTAAAATAGTTTCCAGATTTGATTCAGGTGACCAAATAACCAACAGAACATCAATATTGTGTTTGATTTGTTTAATCCTGTTGAGATAACTAGTGGCCCAGCTACTCAACACTGCTGGAAGGGGCACCTCCTTGAGATATTCGGGTGTTTTGTTCTGGGAGGAGGCCTTTTCCTCATTCCAGATCTGGGCTCCCAGCCTCCACACCCCAGCCCTGCGCCCGCATCTGCTCTGCTGCCGGGCTTCTGGGAGCCGAGGCTGGGTGAAAGTCTGGGCCTGGAGGAGAGGCGATGGGCTTCGGGGGGTGGGGGGAGGTGGGGGTCAGTCAGGGGGCATTCACACTCTGACAGGGGTGGGGAGCGGGTGCTGGAGTGACTGCCCACCCAGTGGTGCCACCCTGGGGGCCACAGTCTGGGCCCATGCGGGCCCTCAGGTGGGCTCCTCTGCAGACATGAGGGTGGATGAAGGCTGGAGCGTCCACCCCCACCCTCTGGGTGCATGTTCTTTAGGGTCTGAGGACGGACAGAGGTGTTTCCTGTAGCCTCAGCCTCCGGCCATGCGAGCCGAGCCGCATTCCTCAGAGTCCGTTCTTACCTGGGCTGAGCAGACTGACCCCGGGCACCCGAGGTAACCTGGGCTTACCCTGTGTTTCCCACCTGTGCCCACCCTCCACTATCCACGGCCTTGCCTCCACTGGGCCCTACTCACCTGGCTGGGTGCTGCCCTGCTCACAAGATGCCCACCTGCCTCAGGCAGCAGGCCCAGGCAGGGTTGGGGCCGGACAGTCAGGTTTTGGAAACAAAAGTGGGTGTCAAGATGAACCTTGAGATCTGACAGTTCTTTGGCAGGCCTGTTGTACAGTTTTATGTTTCATGAGAATTTAGGATGTGGGAAAGATGATCCCAACATGGTTCCATCTTTCCCTTTCCTGAAGAGGCCCATCTCTGTGTCCTGCTGGCTGTTGTAACTGAGTGGACCCCACAGGCCTTCCCTGGACAGACCCCTCCCCCAGGCCCTCTGCTTTAGCTCCTCTCTGAAGTACCCAGATATTAGTATCTGATGCACATTTCCTAAGTTGTTTTACAGGTGCTAAAATCACCCCCAATGGGCAAAATTAACTATTAATACTTGATGACCATGAGCACATAGCCCCTAGACCTCCTGGAGCCTGAGGATTGATAATGTTAACCCCTGTGACATCACCCTGTTCCCTCACCATCTACCAGTCAGAGAATTGTGCACGAGCCATTCACATACCCTGCAATTTCCCTCCCCGCTCTTGCCTTTTAAGAGGCCACTCTAGGACTTCCCGGGTGGTACCGTGGATGGGAGTCCACCTGCCAATGCAGGGGATATGGGTTTAATCCCTGGTCCAGGGAGATTCCACATGCCATGGAGGAACTAAAACCCGTGGGCCACAACTACTGAGCCCAAACTCTAGAGTCCACGAACCGCAAGTACTAAAGCCTGCATGCCTGGAGCCTGTGCTCTGCGACAAGAAAAGCCACTGCAGTGAGAAGCCTGCATGCTACAATGGAGAGCAAGCCCCTGCATGCCGCAACTAGAGAAAGCCCGCACACAGCAACGAAGACCCAGCGCAACGGAAAAGAAATACATACATAAATTATTTTAAAAAATGACTAAAAAAAGGCTGCCTTGAACTCACTGGGGAATTTGGGCTTTTTAGCATTATCTGTACCCCACTCCAGTACTCTTGCCTGGAAAATCCCATGGACGGTGGAGCCTGGTGGGCTGCAGTCCATGGG
>NW_011494874.1:743280-747413 GCF_000754665.1 Bison bison bison
GAGTCAGACATAACTAAGCGACTTCACTTTCACTTTTCACTTTCATGCATTGGAGAAGGCAATGGCAACCCACTCCAGTGTTCTTGCCTGGAGAATCCCAGGGACGGGGGAGCCTGGTGGGCTGCCGTTTATGCGGTCTCACAGAGTCGGACACGACTGAAGCGACTTAGCAGCCCAGCATTATCTGTTCCCAACTCCTTGTCTGGAGACCTACAATAAACGCTGTGCCTTCCTTCGCCACCACCTGGTGTCAGTAGATGCTTTACTGCATGTGGGCAAGCAGACCAACACTGGTTCAAAAACAGTTCTGGTGTCCAGCGTGGAGCCTGAGTCCCAAGTGGACATCCCCCTGGTGGCACATTGGCCCCTGGGCGCTGGCAGCTCCTGAAAGGGCAGCTGCATGAGTGCATTTGTCTCAGGGACAGCCTCAAGGGCTGGCTGCCAATCAGGTGTAGCTGACCCTCAGCACCTTTGATTTTTTAAAGTAATTAATTTTAATTGGACAATAATGGCTTTACAATATTGTGATTTTTTTTGCCATACAGCAATATGAATCAGCCATGGGTGCACATGTGTTCCCCCATCCTGAACTGCTCTCCCACCTCCCTCCCCATCACATCCCTCTGGGTGGTCCCAGAGCACTGGCTTTGAGTGCCCTGTTTCGTGCACCTAACTTGGACTGGTCATCTATTTTGCATATGGTAATATACATGTTTCAGTGCTATTCTCTCAAATCATCCCACCCTCGCCTTCTACCACGGAGTCCAGAAGTCTGTTCTCTTTTGCTGCCTTGCATATAGGATCATCATTACCATATTTCTAAATTCCATATATGTGTGTTAATATACAGTATTATTGTTTCTCTTTCTGACTTACTTCACTCTGTATAATAGGCTCCAGTTTCATCTGCCTCATTATAACTGACTCAAATGTGTTCCTTTTTATAGCTGAGTAATATTCCACTGTTTATATGTACCACAACTTCCTTAACCTTCATCTGTTGATGGACATCTAGGTTGCTTCCATGTCCTGGCTATTGTAAACAGTGCTGCGATGAACCTTGGGGTACATGTGTCTCTTTCAATTCTGGTTTCCTTTGTGTGTATGCCCAGCAGTGGGATTGCTGGTTGGTATGGCAGTTCTATTTCCAGTTTTTTAAGGAATCTCCACACTGTTCTCCATGGTGGCTGTACCAGTTTGCAATCCCACCAATAGTGTAAGAGGGTTTCGTTTTCTCTACACCCTCTCCAGGATTTATTGTTTGTAGACTTTTTGGTGGTGGCCATTCTGACTGGAGTGAGATGGACCTCATGTGGTTTGGATTTGCATTTCTCTGACAGTGAGTGATGTTGAGCATCTTCTCATGTGTTCACCAGCCGTCTGTAGGTCTTCTTTGGAGAAATGTCTGTTCAGCTCTTTGCCCACTTTTTGGTTGGGTCGTTTGTCTCTCTGATATTGAGCTGCATGAGCTGCTTGTGTGTTTTGGAGATTAATTCTTTGTCAGTTGATTCCTTTGGTGTTGTTTCTCTCCCATTCTGAAGGCTGCCTTTTCACCTTGCTTACAGTTTCTTTCATTGTGCAAAAGCCTTTAAGTTTAATTAGGTCCCATTTGTGTATTTTTGTTTTTACTTCCATTGCTCTGGGAGGTGGGTCATAGAGGATCTTGCTATGATTTATATGAGAGAGTGTTAGCCTATGTTCTCCTCCAGGAGTTTTACAGTTTCTGGCCTTGTATTAAGACCTTTAATCCATTTTGAGTTTATTTTTGTGTACGGTGTTAGAAAGTGTTCTAGTTTCATTCTTTTACATGTGGTTGGCCAGTTTTCCCAGCACCACTTATTAAAGAGATTGTCTTTTCTCCATTGTGTATTTTTGCCTCCTTTGTCAAAGATAAGGTGTCCATAGGTCCGTGGCTTTATCTCTGGACTTTCTGTTTTGTCCCACTGATCTATATTTCTGTCTTTAACACCTTCGGTTTTTGTAGTAGAGGAAACAAGGCTCTCGCACTGCCCAACTGAGATGTCTATGGGGCGCTCGCAGGTGATGACACCAAGCTAGCCTTCCCTAGTGTGTGGGCTTCACCTCCAGTGGAGCCCTGGCTGGGATTTCCCCTTTGAACTAAGACTTGGTCATGTGACTTCACTGGGAATCTTTTCTGTGGCTGGGAAGCTGCGCCCCTGAGAGACCGATTTGCATTGTGATGGTCGGTTTGTTTGCTGTTTGCCAATACCCGCCATGGATAATGAAGTGTGAGTGGTCAGAGCTCTGTTCCATCTTGTGGTCCCCTTAGGGTGTATTTTGCAAAACTGGGAGATCTTCAGTTACACTCCCACAAATGAAAGAAGATGAGACTTTGATTGTAATACTGTTTGGGTTTAGTACTCCCTGATACCCAGAGAACAAAGACGCCCAGTAGCTCTGCCGTTACAGCAAAGTGAGTCTTTTGGAACTGGTCTGGCTTTCTCTTGGGAGTGTGTGTGAGTGTCTCTGCACCTGACTCCATATCCTGTGCTCTCTTCCTGGTTTCTTTTGTTAAGTGTCCTGGTGACTTGAATGCTGATTCATGTTCCTCTGAAAGTGAGGGATACGAATGTGAGTGAATGCCATGTATTATTGCTTATTACTATCAGGCAGTAATAGACATATTTGGAAAGTGAAAAAAAAAATCCCTGAAATGGCCAAGGTGGCTGAGTTTTGCTTAGGCTGTTAGAAGAAGCCAGTTTTCTAGGATGAACCTGCTTTGGGAATATAAATGGTCTACCTGGCTCTCAGGAACTTCTGTTTAATTATCTGTGATCCCTGAGACTGCAGAGAAAAATAAAGGATTTTTAAAATTTAAGCAGGAATATTTTGAGTTCTTTGTATATATGGATGGATGTCAAAGTTAACTCGCAAATGAGCTCTATTCCATTGCCTTAAAGGAAATTGAGCACATATACATTCTCAGAAATGCAAAAGAAACTGGCCAGAATGAATTCATTAAATTAATACCTTGTATTAAACCTAGCTTAAGCTCATTGGTTTGATTAATATGAACCTGTCTTTAGACTCATTAATGTTAAATATAGTACTTCTACTGTACCTAAGTTTGTGCTGTGCTGTTCTTAATTGCGTCTGACTCTTTGTGACCCTATGGACTGTAGCCCACCAGGCTCCTCTGTCCATGGGGATTCTCCAGGCAATAATACTGGAGTGGGTTGCCAGGCCCTCCTCCAGGGGATCTTCCCAACCCAGGGGTGGAACCCAGGTCTCCCATACTGCAGGCAGATTCTTTACCATCTGAGCCACCAGGGAAGCCCAAGAATACTGGAATGGGTAGCCTATCCCTTCTCCAGGGGTATCTTCTCAACCCGGAAGCGAACCAGGGTCTCCTGCATTGGAGGCAGATTCTTTGCCAGATGAGCTACCAGGGAAGCCCTGTACCTGATTCAGTTCAGTTCAGTTCAGTCGCTCAGTCATGTCCGACTCTTTGCGACCCCATGAATCGCAGCACGCCAGGCCTCCCTGTCCATCACCAACTCCTGGAGTTCACTCAGACTCACGTCCATCGAGTCAGTGATGCCATCCAGCCATCTCATCCTCTGTCATCCCCTTCTCCTCTTGCCCCTAATCCCTCCCAGCATCAGAGTCTTTTTCAATGAGTCAACTCTTCACATGAGGTGGCCAAAGTACTGGAGTTTCAGCTTCAGCATCATTCCTTCCAAAGAAATCCCAGGGATGATCTCCTTCAGAATGGACTGGTTGGATCTCCTTGCAGTCCAAGGGACTCTCAAGAGTCTTCTCCAACACCACACTTCAAAAGCATCAATTCTTCGGCACTCAGCTTTCTTCACAGTCCAACTCTCACATCCATACATGACTACTGGAAAAACCATAGCCTTGACTAGATGGACCTTTGTTGGCAAAGTAATGTCTCTGCTTTTCAATATGCTGTCTAGGTTGGTCATAACTTTTCTTCCAAGGAGTAAGCATCTTTTAATTTCATGGCTGCAATCACCATCTGCAGTGATTTTGGAGCCCCCCAAAATAAAGTCTGACACTGTTTCCACTGTTTCCCCATCTAATTCCCATGAAGTGATGGGACCAGATGCCATGATCTTCGTTTTCTGAATGTTGAGTTTTAAGCCAACTTT
>NW_011494874.1:747513-757301 GCF_000754665.1 Bison bison bison
AAGAGGCTTTTGAGTTCCTCTTCACTTTCTGCCATAAGGGTGGTGTCATCTGCATATCTGAGGTCATTGATATTTCTCCCGGCAATCTTGATTCCAGCTTGTGTTTCTTCCAGTCCAGCGTTTCTCATGATGTACTCTGCATATAAGTTAAATAAGCAGGGTGACAATATACAGCCTTGACGTACTCCTTTTCCTATTTGTACCTGATTACTAAAGGTCAAATAAGACCTTATATCTGTTGCAAATTTGTCAGCAAGAAAAGTAATTTGATGTGATAAAACTCAAGAAAATTATATGTAAGTGAGATAGTTTTTTTGGGTTAACTCTTTTGGAATAATCATGTTTTAGGAATATCTACTCAAGAATAGTCTCCCCAGATTTTGGCAACTTGCTAAATTAAGTCAAATAACAAAATTTCATTGACTATATGGATCACTTCAAAGAGGACAAAACATTGGAACGTTAATTGCTGGGTGGTTCTAAGTCCACTTACCTCTGCCTTCTGATGGAAGGAAAACTAAGGATGTTTGGGTTTGTTAGACACATGTCTTACATCACATCGAGGAAAGAAATCCTACTATGAGTAAACAGATCTTTCAGGAAGTTAGGGGATGTGTTCGTAAGTTCCGATCAGGAAACGCTAGTATGACAGACAGTCCACAGTTGCTTGCTTCTTGTTTTTTCCTGGAGGTTAAGGTTTTTAAGGGCTAAAATTATAGTCTATGTAAATACAGCTACTAAAATAATAAGAGAAACATTTCAGTATGCCAGGAAAGTAGGATGTGTAAGAAAGCATGAAAAATGAAACATACACTCAAAAAATACATCTTTATTTATTGTGGGCGCACTGGGTCTTCGTTACTGCGCGCGGGCTTTCTCTAGCTGTGGAGAGCGGGGCTGCCCTCAAGCTGCGCTGCACGGGCTTCTCAATCTGGTAGCATCTCCTGTTGTAGAGCACAGGCCCCAGGGCGCGCAGGCCTCAGAGGTCGCTGCACGCGGGCTCAGCAGCTGTGACCCGCGGGCTCCAGAGCCCAGTAGGCGTGGCACACAGGTGTAGTTGCCCTGCAGCGTGTGGGATCTTCCCGGACCAGGGGACCCGGTGTCCCTGGCATTGCAAGGTGAATTCTTAACCACTGGACCACCAAGGAAGCCCGAAAATACATTTTTCTCAAAGGAAAAGCGGGTAATTTTATCCTAGAGCTAGTTGCTTCTGGAAGGAAGAATAAGGGCCAATTAATATGGACACAGAAAGTTGTGAAAGGCTTGCAGAAAGAGGAGCCCTGCAAAAGGAGCTTCATGTATGAACAGGCTGGGACTAGATGGAATTTAACTAGGCAAATTGATTTTGTTATTAGCAGTAGGCCTGTGCAGGACTAGATTTGGTTCAAGGTTTTCTTGGAATGCTGCCTTTGATAACAGATTGTGTGGACTTGTCTTTAAGTGATCTGTATTTGCTTTTCAAATCTTTTGTCACATTGATTAAGTGAATAAATATTCACAGTGACCCATGATTCTATTTGACCAAGTGTTTTGAAACTTTGATATTGTTTGACAAACTTCCTATTAAATTCTTTTTTTAATATAAATTTATTTATTTTAATTGGAGGCTAATTACTTTACAACATTGTATTGGTTTTGCCATACATCAACATGAATCCACCACAGGTGTATCATCCTGAACCCCCCGCCTACCTCCCTACCCGTACCATCCCTCTGGGTCATCCCAGTGCACCAGCCCCTAAATTCTAATTAAAGTTTCTTTTGACCTCCAGCTAACTTTGGAATGCTTCAGAGGGCCCCTAAGGCATGTCAGAGAGAAATATTAAACTAACTAGGATTGGTTGGTATGTTAAGTTAAGTAGGAAGCTTTGTAAAGGAGTGACAAGCCTCCTCAGATGATACTGTGTTGGTAAATGTATTGAGATAGACATTCTAGAAACTGTGTGCATTTCTGAAACTCAGATATGTCCTGGTATAGTATTACCAGGCATACTTCTAGTTGTTATCTTAAAATATTGTATGTCACAGCACCTTGGTTAAGCTTCTTTGTCAAAAACAATGTAATCAAAACTTTAGCCTTGTTGTGTTTTAAACAATTAAAAACACGTACTTATTATTTATTTTGGCTGCGCTGGGTCTTTGTCTTGGTTGCTGCTCGAGGGCTCTCTATCTGGTTGCAGCGAGCGGGGCTCCTCTCTCGTTGCGCTGCGCGGGCTCCTCGTTGCGACGGCCTCCGGTGGCAGGGCACGGGCTCTGGGCACCTCTAGGCACGGGCTCTGGGCACGCGGGCTTCGGTGGTGGCTGCGCGTGTGCTCAGTAGTGTGGCTCATGGGCTCCAGGGCACAGGCTCAGTAGTCGCGGTACACAGGCTTAGGTACCCCATGGCATGTGGCATCTTCCCGGACCGGGGATCAAACTGGTGTCCCCTGCATTACAAGGCAGATTCTTAACCACTGGACCACCAGAGAAGCCCTAGACAATTTTTTAATTGGAGTATAATTGCTTTACAATGTTATGTTACTTTCTGGTATACAACAGTGTGATCGGTTTGACCTTTCAGAGGCTCTCCGCCTTTTCATCGATTTATATTTAACCTCTCAGACAAACAAAACTCTCCTGGGTTAGGGTTAGGGTTTGTATTTCATCTCTCAGTCAGCCCTGATAGCCATTGCAAACTCCAGAAATTGAAAAAGGGCCCTCAGACTCTCCAGTCCAAACTCACTGACTAGCCTTTAAGGTCTATAACAGCTGAGATGAGGATGTACGAAAGGAAAATAGGGAAGGAGACCCAAAAGGGTCTTGAGAGCTGAAATGATCTTTCCAAATGATTGCCACTGCTGTCAATCAGAGAGGCCTTCAGGATAAGACTTATCCGAGGTCCCCTAATCAGCGAAAAGGAAAACAGCCGCTGAGCCCCAGCGCTGGCTCCTACTTCAGCTGCAAACAAGTGGGGCACTGGAGTTGAGCTTACCTGGGAAAGGTACCCCCGGGACTGTGCCCACTTTGTAAACTAACAGGGCACCGGAAGTGAGATTGCCTCTCCTCGATTCGAGGGGACAAAATCCCCTTCTGGAAGCAGCGATGCCCCTGAGGTGAACTCCTCTTCCCCCGCAGCTCTTTGAGGACTTCTACAACCTTCTGACTATCTGGCCCGACGCTGCCCTCCCTGGTTCCACAATGTCAGATAGACTTGGCCGAGCCTCAGGTACCTCTCTCGATAGCAGGTAAGGAAACCAATTTCTTAGTTGATACAGAAGACCCCCACTCTGTTCTTCTCGAGCTTTCGGGTTCCTTGATTCCCTTGCCTATCACCGTTATAGGAGGAGAAAGCAAAACTCAACCTATGTTCCAAACCTTTGACTTAGTATGCTCACTGGAGATCAGATCTTGCATCCTCTCCTGTCTTTCCCAATTCTCCCACCCCACTCGTAGGCAGGGGCCTTATGACCAAATGAAGGACTCAGCTGATTCTCCAGCCACAAGCCTCCTTCCCTGGAATCTTAGGAGGCTCGTCCTTTGATGCTCAGCACTCCCCCCTCCCACTAGAAATAAATAGATTCCCTCATTTGTGTGGGACATGGACCCCCGGGAGGGCCTCTCACCTAACCTCCTGTCACTATGACCATGGGGCACCTCTCTCACTGTCCCCGTCGCTCTTAACATCCTGTGGAAGTGGAAGATCTGAGGGGTCTTAGAACTCAAAGACCCCTCAGTAACAAATTTCTACATGCTGGACTCCTTGGATCCACCAGCCCCCCTTAGAGCTCCCTATTCTGCCCATCAAAAGGCAGGTGGCCTCTATGGTCCAGCCCAGGATCTACACATCGTTAACGAGGAGGTGGTCCTTCTCCACTCTGCAGTCCCAAATCCCAATACCATCCTCGGTTCAACGCCTCCTAACACTCAGGCCTTTACTGTCCTCCCTCTAAAAGGTGCTTTCTTCACTATCCCTCTCTCCTGAGAGTCTCAGGATATATGTGCTTTTACATGGATGGACTCTGACACTCTCAACAACTCACCTGGCCCTCCCTCCCTCGGGGATTTAAAGAGCCCCCGCCTCTTTGGTCAAGCCTGAGCCTCTGATTCATCCACCCTAGTGCTTCCACGCAGCACGCTTATTCAGTATTTTTTTTTTTATCAACAGACTTTGTTCTTGGATACAATATTTACAGGAAAAATTGAGCACATCATACAGATAGTGCCAATATATTACCCCCACTTCTGCACACCCTGCTTCTATTAGTCACATTTTACTGATAGAAAATAGTAGTGTGGCATATTTGTGACAATGAGCCAATGTTAATGCATTATTATTAACTTGGGGCTTCCCTGGTGGCTCAGATGGTAAAGAATCTGCCTGCAATGCAGGAGACACACATTCGCTCCCTGGGTCAGGAAGATCCCCTGGAAAAGGGAATGGCTACCCACTCCAGTATTCTTGACTGGGAAATTCCATGGGTTACAGTCCTGGGGTTGCAAAGAGTCGGACACAACTGAGCGAATTAGTACATATACATATTATTAAATTAAGCCCACACTCTATTCAGATTTCTTTCATTTTTCCCTAATGTCCATTTTCCATTCCAGGACATCGTCTAAGACACCACGGCTAATTGTGATGCCTCCTTAGGCTCCTCCTGGCTGTGACGGCTTCTTAGACTTTCCTTGTCTTCAAAGACCTCAACGTTTTGAGGAGTACAGGTGAGGTATTTTGTAGAATGTCCCTCAGTTTTCTTTTTTAGTCGGGGGACAATTGCTTTACAATGTTGTGTTGGTTTCTGCCATACAACAATGTGAACCAGCCATATGGGTATACGTACATACCCTCCCCTGAGCCTCCCCCAGCCACCCGCCATCCTATCCCGCTGGGTCGTCCCAGAGCGCTGGGCTGAGCTCCCTGTTATACAGCAGCTTCCCACTAGCGATCTATTTCACACATGCCTCATGTTTTTTATCATGATAACTAGGGTTTTGGGTTCTGGGAGGAAGAGCTCAGAGGTGAAGTGTCATTTTCCTTATGCTGTATCAACAGTACAAACCATCACCGTGCATTGTGACCACTGACGCTGGCCTTCATCACCCAGCTGAAGCAGTATTTGTCAGGTTTCTCCAGCGGGAAGTGACCTTCTTACCTCCCTTTTCCATAATGTTCTGCTTGGAAGGCAGCCACTATTTACAGCCCACACTCAAGGATGCGTCATCACATTCTCCTCCTTTAGGTAAAGTGTCTACACAAGTTATTCAGAATTCTTCATGGGAGATTTGTCCAGCTTATTGGTTTGCTCAGTCATTTATTTATGCCAATACAGACTCATGGATAGTGATTTTATACTTTGGGTCGTAATTGAGTATTATTTGCTGTTCTTGTTCAAATTTCCCCAGCTCTGGCCATTGAGAACACTCTCAGCTGGCTCCTTTGCCACTTTGAAATACTCCTATAAATGTGTTATTATTGTTGTCATTTGAGAAGGCACTAGAAGGCTTGTATGTATCCTACCTGGGTCGTAGGATCAGCCCTTGATCCAAAGGGCCCCAGTTGCCTCCACCAGATCACAGACTTAGAAACCGAAGTCTGGGCAATGGGCCTACTTGCTGCCGCCAGGTCATGCTTGCTTAGGCCTCCTCAGCCGACAGGGACGAGAAATACGGGTGTGTACTAGCCTGCATGTGGTGGGCTGAAGATGCTCCCCCGCCTCCAAAACAAAGACATCTACCTTAAGTCCCTGGATCCTCTGGAATGTACATTATTTGGGAAAATGATCTTTGCAATTGTGATTAAGTTAAGGGTCTTGCAAATATGGAGATAACCCTGGATTATCTGGGTGGGCCCTAAATGCCACAGCCTATGTCCTTATAAAAGAGACACAAAGAGGAGAGACACACAGAGAAGGGAGACGCACAAACAGGAGGTGATGTGGTCCTGGAGGTGAGACTGGGGTGAGGCGGCCACAAGCCAAGGAATGCCTGAAGCCAGAACCTGGAAGAAGCAGGAATAGACTCTCCCCGGGGCCTCCGAAGAGGCAGTCCTGCTGACGCGCTGACCTTGGCCTTGCGGCCCCAGGCGTTTTGCTTGCTTTTAGCAACCCATTGTGGTGATGGTTACACAGCCACAGCAATCCCGATCACCTGTGCGTACACATAGGTGCGTATTCCTGTCATTTGTGTCTACGTTAAGTTAAACATGAGTTCTCACTGATGTCTCCAACGCCAATCCGTTACACGGGTCATTCTCGCCTCCTACCCTTGCTGATTTCTAAATTCCCACTTCCCAGAGAGAAACCTGGCTCCTGCATTGTCATCAATTCATTAAACTGTTCAAATCCTCTATGCATGTAGAGTAAATCTTCCCTGGTGGCTCAGTCAGTAAAGAATCCGCCTGCAATGCAGGATACCTGGGTTCAATCCATGGGTTGGGAAGATCCCCCGGAGGAGGAATTGGCAACCCACTCCAGTATTCTGGCCTGGGAAATGCCATGGACAGAGGAGCCTGGCGGGCTACAGTTCACGGGGCCACAGAAGTCGGAGACGACTGAGCGAGTGGACTACCGCCGCGTGTGTAGAGCCGGGTCACAATCCCCGTTTTCCCGCGGGAAGCGGTTTCGTCAACCGTAGAACACTGCACGTGCAGCTTCTTTCGCCCTTCACCTTACAGCCTCTTCCCTTCAAAAGTTAAGTCAGCAAATCCCCCCCTGCCCCGATTCCTTCAGTGAGGCTGTTTCATGTATTTGGAATACAGTTAGAGTCTCTTGATTCTGCATTGGAGTCTGCATTTTTTTGTGATATATCCAGATCTCTCCAATTAAAAAAAAAATTGCATACATTACAATTCACTCTTTGTTTTGTAAGATTCTGTCGGTTTTGACAAATAGCCGATGTCACATAGGCACCATTGCAGCACCATGAGAATAGCCTCATTGTTCTAAAACTCCCCCGTCTAGTCCACTCCCTCCCCAAACCCCTGGAAACCGATCTTTTTCGCTCTCTCTCTGGCTTTGCCTTTCCCAGAATGTTGTATAGTTGAAATCCTACAGTATATAGCCTTTTTCGACTGGATTCTTTCACATAGCAATATGCATTTAATATGCATTTATGCAACCCTCTATTCCTTGTTGTGGGTAAGTAATTTATTTCTTTAAAAAAAGTTTTAATTGAAGGATAATTGCTTTAGAGTGCCATGTTAGTTTCTGCTGTACAGCCATACGTGTATCCCCTCCCTCTTGAGCCTCCCTCCCACCCCCATCCCGCCCCTCTAGGTCCTCACAGAGCCCTGAGTTGAGCTTCCTGTGCTATGCAGCAGCTCCCCACTAGCTGGCTGTTTTACGAATGGCTGTGTACATACGTCCATGCGTCTCTCTCAATTGTCCCATCCTCTCCTTCCCCCGCTGTCCACAGTGTCGAGTCCTGCCCCAAGGCCACAGGTGCAAGTCTTGTACCAAGGCCACAGAAGTGGAGCCCAGAACCAAGGTCACCTCCACAGCTGACTGAGCCCCTCTGTAACCATTGCCAAAAGCCTCCTGATCATCACTAGCAGGCTTCCTGACTGCAAATTAGGCAAAGATGCCAGCTCCAGCTAACGCCCTGTAGCACCCTAACCAATCATCTAACGCCAACCTTCCAGCAAACATTTTCTTTGTCTTGAGGCTGTAAAAACTGGCTATTAACTCACAGTAACTGTAGACTCTCCCTGGTCTGTCAGGAGGTTGGCCCACAGTGCTCACATGATCTCTGCCCTTTGTTCTTATAAACTCACTCCGTTCTAAAATGCTCTCTGTCTAGAAATTCTTCTCCGACCCGCATGCAGACTGCCTCAACACACAGGCCCCTTCTCCGTGTCCGCGTCTCTCTCCCTGCCCTGCCAGTAGTTCATCAGAACCATTTTTCTAGATTCCAAACATATACACTAATGAACAACATTTGTTTTTCTCTTTCTGACTTACTTCACCCTATATGACAGACTAAGTTCATCTGCCTCACTACAACTGACTCGAATTTGTTCTTTTTTGTGGCTGAGTAATATTCCAGTGTATATATGTACCATTTATCTGATATCTTCATTATCCATTTATCTGTCAATGAACAGCTATGTTGCTTCCATCTCCTGACTATCGTAAATAGTGCTGCAGTGAACGTTGGGGCACATCTGTCTTTTTTGAATGATCATTTTTCTCAGGGTATATGCCCAGTAGCGGGATTGCTGGGTCATGTGGTAGTTTAATTCCCAGTTTCTTAAGGAATACTCTTCTCCACAGTGGCTGTATCGATTTACATTCCCACCAACAGTGCAGGAGGTCTCCCTCGTCTCTGCATCCTCTCCAGCACTCATTGTTGGTAGATTCTTTTGATGATGGCCACTCTGACCCACCCGGGGTGGTATCTCATTTCAGTTTTGATTTGCATTTCTCTAATAATGAGCGCTGTTACGCATCTTTTCCTGTGTTTGTCGGCTGATCGTTTGTCTCCTTTGGAGAAATGTCTATGTAGGTCTTTGCCCATTTTTCGATTGGGTTGTTTGTTTTTCTGACATTGAGCTGCTTGTATATTTTAGATGTTAATCCTTTGTTGGTTTCTTCCTTTGCAATTATTTTCTCCCATTCAGAGGGTTGTCTTTTCACCTTGTTTTTAGTTTTCTTTGCTGTGCAAAAGCTTCTAAGTTTAATTAGGTCCCACTTGGTCATCTTAGTTTTCACTTCTGTTACTCTGGGAGGTGGGTCAAAGATCTTGCTGGGATTTATGTCAGAGAGTGTTCTGCCTGTGTTTCCCTTTAAGAGTTTTATAGTTTCTGGCTTATGTTTAGGTCTTAATCTGTTTTGAGTTTGTTTTTGCGTACAATGTCGGGAGTGCTCTAACTTCATTCTCACAGCTCAGGTACTGCACTGACGGCCTCCTTCCTCCTCTGTCGCCTGGACCACCCTTACCAACACCACTGCCCTCCTCGTCCACTCAGCTCTGCGGGGCTACTGAGTTTCTCCTTCCGGAGCACAAACTAACCAAGCCCCAGTCAAACATCTAGAATTTCTCTTGTCCCCAGGACAGCAAGCAGTCACTATTCAACACAAAGAGCTTATAGCCTCTCTCCTGCGTCATAACGAAAAGGAATTAAGGGCGGTTCTGGGCCTCACTGGTTCCTTTCGAATCTGGATACCGCATTGTGGCCTGATAAAGGGACCGCTTTCTGAGGCCCTCCAGGGACTTGGAAATGAACCCCTGGAGGGGAACTCTTCTCTCCCGTCAGCCTTTTCCTCCCTCCAGACAGCCCTCACCTCCGCTCCGGCCCTGGCCCTCCCAGACTCGGAGAAGCCCTTCTTACGATACAACTGTGAGAAGAGGGATCGCCCTGGGAGTCTCAGGACAAAAATATCACCCAGGTTTCACCTCTTAAGTTACCCAACAGGTGTCTCAAGCTCTAGACATTAAGAGGGCTTCCCAGGGGGCACTAGTGGTAAAGAACCCACCGCCCATGCAGGAGACATAAGAGACAAGGGTTCGGTCCCTGGGTCAGCAAGATCTCCTGGAGGAGGCAACCCACTCCAGTATTCTTGCCTGGAGAATCCCACGGACAGAGGAGCTGGCGGGCTACAGTCTGTGGAGTCGCAGAGTCAGACAGGACTGAGCGACCGAGCACGACGCAACACCAACATCCTCCTGAACGAACGGCCGTCTCTCGGGACTTGTGTCTGTCATCCTGTCGAATGCACCACTGCCGCCTGGCCTCGCCTGTAGACGACCCGCAGCGCCTTCCCTACGCAGGCGAGTGTGGGACCTGCCCCAGACACATCGGCTCTTTCTTT
>NW_011494874.1:757401-759849 GCF_000754665.1 Bison bison bison
GCTTTGCTTTTTGATAATAGCATCTCACCTGGGAAAATAACACCTCCAGCCTTCCCAAAGCTTCTGCCTGCTTAATCCCTTGGCGGGACTTGTCCGACTGCCATCTGCCCCCTGCTAGAAGGCTCAGGTACAAGCTTCCTCCTGAACATGACTCTTACAGCCTGCACACCCTCCTTCCGGACCTTGGCATATCTCCATACACCTCCTACCTGGATCCAAACCCACACTGTCGAGCCCCTGTGACCCCGATGCACCCCCGCACCAGGTGGGGACCTCTCGCCCACCTTTGCAGATACTGGACTAAACGAGAACCTCTGTCGGTCCCGGTAACTGAGGCCACAGCTCTGGCTTCAGGGGCCAGCACTGCAGCCATCATGCACTCAGCCATAACTGCCAGACTCTGCTCCTTCATTCGGGCTCCTGTCTTATTCTTTTTAAAATCTTTATTCATTTATTTGGCTGTGTCGGATCTTAGTTGCAGCATAGGGACCTTCGTTGCCATGCGGCATCTTTCCTGGTGGGGCACAGACCTCTAGCTGCCGAGCATAGACTCTCGAGTACAAACTCAGTAGTTGTGGAGCATGGGCTTAGCTGCCCCTCGGCATGTGGGATCTTAGTTCCCCAACCAGGGATTGAACGCGCATTCCCTGCATTGCAAGGAGGAGTCTTAACCACTGGACCACCAGGTACGTGCCCCGGCTCCTGTCTTATCAGGTTTCTCCTCTTTTCTTAAAAAATCCATCTCACTGCCCTTACCAAACCTTTCTTCCCTGTCAAGGGTCTTCATTCACCTCCAAGACAACCCACCTGGCCTCCCAAGGAAAATAGGTCCATTCCCAGCTCAGTGGGGAGAAGTTATGGAAAAGGAGACCTCAGCCTCAGTTCCCCAAAATGGGTCAGCTGAGTCCCATGTAGCACTCGGGCACAGGCATGCCCAGTTGCCTCAGTCATGTCCGACTCCGGCCCCACGGACGGCAGCCCACCAGGCTCCTCTGCCTGTGGGGTTTTCCCAGCAAGAATACTGAAGTGGGTTGCCATTTCCTCCTCCAGGGGGATCTTCCTGACCAGGGATCGAACCCAGGTCTCCAGAATCTCTAACGCTGTAGGCGGATTCTTTACCATGGAGCCATCAGGGAAGCACATGTAACACCAAAGAATAAGTTACTATTCTGAGGGGGAAATGTAAACTCATCTAACACTGTTCAGAATAGAGTAACGTCTGTCAAGGGCCACTATCAAGTCTCATGCAGACACCCAAGGGCTGGAAAATTACTGAAGACAAGACGTTACAGATTCCCAGAAAAACCACATCTTATAGACAGCAGCCTGCCCGGATGCTGCTGGAGTCCAGAATAGACGTGAGCGCTCCCCCTCTTTCCTGCATTTTGCCCCTTAAACTCCATAAAAGACTCAACCCTCTGCCTCCAAGGCCAGAGCCACTCTATGCATCTGCCCCTTTCCTCCCTGGAAAAGTGAATAAAAACTTTCTTTTCTTCTCTTGTTAACACTTCTATGAATTCTTTCACAACCCACATTGGTTCACCTAACAGTTAAAATGGTGAATGAGGATTTCTGGTCCCCTGGTTAAGAATCTACCTGCCAGTCACATTGAGCAGCTTCAGCTACACGCAACAAATTCTGATAAATTCTGTTTTCATTTTTATTGTTACAAATATTTTCAAATTTTCCTTGTTATGGCTTCTTAGATAGACCTATCATTTAAAAGTGGACATTTAAATTCCAAATACATGGGGTTTTTAAAATATCTTTGGTAGTAACTTCTCATTTTGATGTTAATTTCTCATTTAAATGCTTTCTCCTCTGCAATCATCCTCTCTGTTTTTTCAGTCTTATGACTTCATTGAGGCTTTCAATGGCTAAGTTAAAGTTCTCTCTTGGTAAACTTCACATTGCACTTGAAAATAAGTGTTATTTTTTAATATCTTTTGATGTTAATTTCTAACAATGCTACAGTGATAAGAGAACAGACTGTATGATTTCAACGCCTTTGGGCGATGAAATTTTTGCACCTTTGTTTTTTAGGGACCTGGGTATGTTCCCACATCTCCTGGTTTATAGTTTATGGGAACTTGAATAGATTTGTCCTACTGTTGTGTGAAAATTGTATAAACCTTACTTGTGTTGATTTGGTTCATAGTGCTTCTCAGGTCTACTCTAGCCTTCTGCTTTCTGTCTATTCATTGTTTATTTTTGACAGTTTGATATTGAAAGTATTAGTCGCTCAGTTGTGTCCAACTCTTTATGACCCTGTTGACTGTAGCCCACCAGGCTCCTCTGTCCATGGAATTCTCCTGGCAAGAATACTGGAGCGGATAGCCATTCTCTTCTCCAGGGGATCTTCCTGACCCAGAGATCGAAGCTGGGTCTCCTGCACTGCAGGTGGATTCTTTACCATCTGAACCACCAGGGAAACCCTCTATTTCCTTT
>NW_011494874.1:759949-762114 GCF_000754665.1 Bison bison bison
GGAAACCCTCTAATTACATTGAACTGGTTCATAGTGCTTTTCAGATCTACTCTATCTTTCTACTTTTCTATCTACTCATTCTATTTATTTTTGAGTTTGATATTGAAACTCCAACTAAAAGCTTAATTTATCTACTTAAAAGAGTAATTGCAATAGAGAACCTGCCTGCCAATGCAGGGGACACGTGATAGCTCCCTGGTCTGGGAGGATCCCACGTGCTCCCGAGCGACGAAGCCTGTGCGCCACCACCACAGAGCCTGTGCTCTAGCGCTCGCGAGCGGCAGCTCCTGGAGCCAGCGCACCGGGAGCCTGTGCTCCGCCCACAGAGAAACCGCGGCAATGAGAGGCCCCGCACCTCAACCAGAGAGGAGCCCCGCTCGCGGCAACAGAGAAAGCCCTGGAGCAGTGACAGCGAAACAGCACAGCCAAAAATAAATACATAAAAATGTAAAAAGTCAGCTCCTTATTAGAGAAGATGGTAAAGATATGTGTGTTTTGACACAATAAAATAATTGTAAAAAGTGAATTGATAATAAAGTTTCATATATTTTAGAAAATATTTATTTGTTTGGCTGAGCCGGGTCTTAGCTGTGGCACACGGGAGCAATCTCTGTTGCGGCGTGCGACTAGTTCCCTGAGCAGGGATAGAACCCAGGCCCCTCCCTTGGGACTGCAGGATCTTAGCGGGTGGTCCACAGGCGATGGTCATAGCCCTTCGTTTTTGTTTTTGTTTTTGTTTTTTTTTACAAGGAAGGCAAGGCTAACACATACTATAGCATGGATGAACCTGGAGGACTTTAAACTGAGTTGAAATAAATTACCACTAAAGAACAAATACTGTTTGTTCCACTTACATGAAGTTCCTGCTGCTGCTGCTGCTAAGTCGCTTCAGTTGTGTCCGACTCTGTGTGACCCCATAGACGGCAGCCCACCAGGCTCGCCGTCCCTGGGATTCTCCAGGCAAGAACACTGGAGTGGGTTGCCATTTCCTTCTCCAATGCATAAAAGTGAAAAGTGAAAGTGAAGTCGCTCAGTCGTGTCCGACTCTTAGCGACTCCATGGACTGCAGCCCATCAGGCTCCTCCGTCCATGGGATTTTCCAGGCAAGAGTACTGGAGTGGGGTGCCATTGCCTTCTCCCACGCGAAGTTCCTACAATACTCAATTCATGGAGACAGAAAAGAGAAGAGAGGTTGGCAGGGGCTCGGGGAGCGTGGGGAGTCAGTATGGAGACAGAGTTTCAGTTTTGCAAGAGAGGAGTTTTGGAGGGAATGATGGTGGTGGTTGCCCAAAAATGTGTCTGAGTTAATGTTGCTCAACTGAACACTTAAAAATGACTGAAATGGAAATTTTGTGTTGTATATATTTTACCGCAATTTGTTTTAAAAAGAAAGAAATCACAGCTATAAATAATTTCTCTTTAATGACAGATTAAAAAAAAACAACCTAAACAAAAGTGCACTCTTCCCACTGACGGCAGTGATGGGGTGGGAGTGTGCTGGTGGTGTGGTCTGCTGTGAGCACAGGATTCGCGTGGCCTGCCCAGTTGCCTGGCCTTTGCTCCATCCGAGAGTTGACCCAAGACACCAGGGAAGCATCCATGGGCTAATTAATGGACCTGCCATTAGAAGGGAGCCCTGGTCAGGGAGACTCGGGAAAGCCTACAAAGTTGCAGAGGAAGTTTCTCAGGCTGTCATCCAACTTCCCGCCTTTAATTTCTGTTGTTTGATAGAGAATGACTAAGAAAGCTAGTGACTCAGAAGCCTTGAGCGGCTGTCTGCCGAGCTGGACGGTCAAGGGAGGGAGATGGGTCGGTGGAAAAAGAAATCAAGAGAGGAAAGGGAAGAAGCAGAGAGAAGACTCAAAAGCCAGCCCCAAAATAGACGATGGACGATCCTGGCCTGGTTCCGCAGGCATCGAGACCCCCGGAGTGCTGCTGCTCCTCTGGCAGGAAGCTCTGGAGGTACCCGGGTCACCCTTGCCTTTTCCATCTGGCAGAAAGGCGTGTCTGTCTCTTCCTTCTTGGGGCGTTCGTTCCTTTGTTCCTCATCCATCCCTTCTTTCAGTGTTTTTTGCTCTAGGCTGTCACGCTGAGGGTTTGGGGGGACCCAGCAGAGTGATGAGACCCCTCCTTGTCAAGCCTGGAGGACCGCACCTGGGGTGGGG
>NW_011494874.1:762214-773123 GCF_000754665.1 Bison bison bison
CAGGGCGGGGGGGACTCGTGCTCACACGGGGGGCAGGAATGGTGCCCACACAGAGTCTGTCAGCCAAGAGGCCTCCCTCTCGTGAGACGCACCTCACCGTGGATTTCACGTGAAGCTGGGGCAACAGAGGTTCTGAGAGGCTGAGTCACTTGCCCAGCAAGTGAGGGGGTCGGTGTTCCCATCCAGACAACCAGAACTGGGTACAGGGTTGTGCCCCCAGCTCTGGGGTGCAGGAGTGAGAGAAGAGGAGTGGGGGGGTGTGGGGCTGGGTGTGTCTTTGTGGGGGACCCACACCTGTGTCCCCACAGCTCGGGTCTGCGTCCGGGGAAGCTTGCTGGATGGCCTTGAGTGGGGAGTGGGGCTGAACTGCCCTGTTAATTAAGGCCCTGGTCCTGGGGGGCGCTTGGGGGAGGCTGGGGTTATTTTGGAGGGGCTGGTGCTTTTATAAGCTAGAGAGAATTCTCCTGAAGAGAAAGGCTTCCATGGTCTTCCAGGTTTTCTGTGTGGGCAGTGGGAAGTTGCAGAATTGCGGTGGGAGCCCAGGGTCGTGGGGGATAGGGCACCCCACCGGCGTTATGTCTGATATCTGGACAGTGACCGGCATCATCCCCTAAGGGACAAGCATTTTTCAGTCGACTCACAGGAGATGGGATCTCGGAGGGGGTCTCCCGGGTCCTCACTAGCCTGGTGACATTGGGGCACTTTTGCCAGGATGGTCACTGTGCCAGGGTCATTTCCCTTCCTTTCCCAACTGTGGTGGCCCATGTGTGGCTGGTGGGGAAACCGGGAGATGGTCAGGTGGTCCAGGGCAGCTGAGCTGCCCTCAGGTTCCCGGCCAGCGGAGGGCATGGTGGGCACTGGCCGGGCCTGTCTGCCTTCACCCAATCGCTTGGGCGTGTGTGGAGACAGCAGGGGCCACCACCCCATGTCTGACCTTCGTTGGCCTCACCCCGTCCCCGCCAGTATTCCTGCTGACAGCATCAATACAGTCATGTTCGTCGGAACCCTGAGGGACCTCAGGATTTTGTAAGGGTGGCTGGTCTTTTTGGGGAGGGGGATCGGTGCTCCCACCCAGAGGGGAGCCAGGGTGGGGCGGGATCAACAGGGGTTTCCTCTCAGGTTCGGAAGGGGGCGGTGTGCGAGCTCCAGGAGAGGGCTGTCCCGTGGAGACACAGCGTGAACCACACACGGGAAGCTTTAATAGTCACGGGAGCAAGTAAAAACAGAAATAGGTGAAATTATTTTACTGATTTGTTTTATTAGGCTAAAGTAGTATTTCAGCATGCTTCAACATCCAATCAGCATTACCACTGTTAAGATGTTTAGAGATTTCCCCGGGGGTCCAGTGGTTAAGACTCCGCCCCTTCCCATGCAGCGCGCTTGGGTTCCGTCCAGGGCTGGGGAACTAAGATCCCACGTACTGCGAACCACAGCCATTCAAGCAAACAAACAAAACCTCGTGAGATATTTTACATTCCTTTTTTCCTACTCAGTCTGGGAAAACTGATGTGGGCTTCGCACAGAGAGCACAGTCCAGTTTGAACCGTACAAGTGCCCAGTGGCCACGTGTGGCTCGTGGCTGCTCCCTGCACAACGCCTCTCTGGAAAGAAGGGCGGTGATGCCGGGGTGGCTAACATCACAGAGACTCCAGGGGCTAGATTTCCTGTTTTCGAATCTAAGCTAATTCATTACGATAAAGGAGCTAAGTGGGGGAAGGAGTGGGATGAATTGAGAGAGTAGTAGCATTAGCATAACTATACTACCTTGCGTGTAAAATAGACAGCTGGTGGGAAGCTGCTGTAGGGCCGGGAGCCCAGCCTAGATGGGTGCGATGGGGGCGTGGGCAGGAGGCTCAAGAAGCAGAGGATGTATATGTAGTTATGACCGATTCACGTTGTTTTAGGGCAAAACCTAACACAACAGTGTAAAGCAATTGTCCTCCAATAAAAAGTTAATTAATTAAAAAAAAATGGAGCTATTTACTAGGAGTACGTACGGACTCTTCACCCCTGCCAACGTAGCCAAATATAATTGGAGGCTGTCCTGATCCAATAGGCCCTGGTTCAAAGTTTTTCTTTATTACAATGTACATTCACCTGCTTTCACTGAGACCCAACAAAACAGTGGTTTAAGCAAGATAAAATTTACATATTTTTAGGGCTTTCCAAGGTGGCTCAATGATAAAGGATCTGCCTGTCAATGCAAGAGACTCAGATGCTGGTTTGATCACTGGGTCAGGAAGATCCCTTGGAGGACTGGCAATCCACTCCAGTATTCTTGCCTGGAGAATCCCATGGATAGAGGAGTATGGCGGGCTACAGTCCATAGGGTCACAAAGAGTCAGACACAACTTAAGAGACTTAGCACATACACACCAGTGCTCCATAGAGCTCAGTTCAGTTCAGTTCAGTCGCTCAGTCTTGTCCAACTCTTTTCGACCCCATGGACTTTAGCACACTAGGCTTCCCTGTCTATCACCAGCTCCTGGAACTTGTTCAAACTCATGTCCATCGAGTCAGTGATGCCATCCAACCATCTCATCCTCTGTCATCCCCTTCTCCTCCTGCCTTCAATCTTTGCCAGCATCAGGGGCTTTTCCAAAGAGTCAGTTTTTCATATCAGGTAGCCAAAGTATTGGCGTTTCAGCTTCAGCATCAGTCCTTTCAATGAATATTTAGGACTGATTTCCTTTAGGATTGACTGGTTTGATCTTCTTGCAGTCCAAGGGAGTCTCCAGAGTCGTCCCCAACACCACAGTTCAAAAGCATCAATTCTTCAGTGCTCAGCTTTCTTTATAGTCCAACTCTCACATCCATACATGACTACTGGAAAAACCATAGCTTTGACTAGACAGACCTTTGTCGGCAAAGCAATGTCTTTAGTTTTTAATATGCTGTCGAGGTTGGTCACAGCTCAGGGACCCTAGAGCTCAAGGACCCAGACTTTTACCCGGTATTCTGCTGCCAACTGCTACTAGGTGAGGCTCCTGCCTCGTAGCTCAGGATGGCTGCCCTGTTCCTGTTTTCACATGTGCATCCAGAAGTCAGGAAGGAGGACTGGGGAAGGGAAGAACATGCCTTTGCCCTTGACAATGGAAAGGCCCAAGACCCAACTTGAAATACAACTCCTTTCCCACTTGGAAATTTAGAAGTTAAAGTGAATGCCCTTTCAGGTTAAAGTCCCTGAGAACAGATGCTGAAGTGTTCAGGTGCCTTTGAATCGCCCTCCTCCCACCCTTAGTCCTTTCGGCCCCGAGTCTCACCAGAAGCTGCCTCCTGTGGCTGCGGGCTGGGCTGTGTTGCTGAGGACCTTTGGGATCCAAGGCGGATTTCTGCCCTTCTGGTCTCTCCCTGCCTGGAGGGGTCCTCAGACCATCCCTTCCCTGCCTGACACCCACAGCGTTTAGGAAATCAGGTCATCCCTCGCCCCTAAGCGCTTTGTCCTGGAACTTCGAGGTGTCATCCTTTTCCCTTCCAGCATTTCCCAAACCTCTTCATTTTTTTCTCCAAGCCGATTCTTGGCGACTTTGTGCTCACTGAGGGTGAGCTGAGAGGCAGTGTGCCCACCAGCTTCATCATGAGCTGCTGCCCCCGAGCCTGCGTATTGAGCCACTGAGGCCTTTGAGGCCGTCAGCTGCTGGACCGTCCAGATGCTCCTGGGCCCTGGGTGGCTATCTGCTGGGGGATGCTTCCCCTGTGCTGTGTCAAAGCCTCTCTGGCCCTCCGGGTCCCCAGTCCAGGGTGAGGTACCCATGCGCCCCAGCAGGACAGGGGTGACCCTTCTTGTCTGTACCGCCCAGGCTGGCCCCATGCTGGTGGGCGGTCCTGCCCCTCTCCCTGTGGTCTGAGGGCTTCCCAGCCTGTGCCCCCATTACACACCCCTTAGTCCTGGAAAGAGCCACCACCTGGGCCACATAACCCGTCTGGGTGCCTGCTTGGGTGAAATGGTCTCTGTGAACAGCCCAGGGTGGCCGGGTCACAGGTGGTACTGGGGCTCCCGAGAATGGGGTGCTATATGGGGAGGGGCAGGCAGGGCAATGGGCAGAGGTGAGAATGGAGATGAGGGGACCACGAGGAGCCCACCCCATGTCCAAGGGCTTGAGCGGGCGCCAGCCCCAGCGAGGGGCCTCTCCTGTCCATCCACCTGTCCATCGCTGGGCTGGCCTGATGTGGCCAAGGTCACTTTTTCTCTGAACTTTCGGGGAGAAGACCAAGCACCTCATCTCAGAGGCTTTGCCTCCAGCTGCTGCTCAGGCCTGGGTTGCTTCTTTGTCTGGAGAAGGGGCTGAACTCGGGGAGCCCCCGGCACCCAGGGAGGGAAATGGAAGGTGCAAGCTGTCCCACCCTGCCCTCCCGGGATGCTTGTGTGACAGCTGCATCTCTGTCTGTCTCTATCTTCTGTTGTTTGTCTGTCCGGGATGATCTGTGGCAGCTGCGTCTCTGTCTGTCTCCATCTTCTGTCGTTTGTCTGTCATCTATCCATTATCGATCCCTCATCTATCGTCTCCCTATTGTCTATGTTTCTACTATCTG
Organism: Bison bison bison; assembly: GCF_000754665.1. Lineage (NCBI taxonomy): Eukaryota > Metazoa > Chordata > Mammalia > Artiodactyla > Bovidae > Bison > Bison bison. Next base: position 766,748 of record NW_011494874.1, read on the forward strand.
TCTTCCGCCTTTATGTATCATCTGTTTCTTACCTGTGTATCTGTCGATTGTCTCTCTCACTGCCTGTCCCGTGTGTGGAAAGAGGCGGGGGTTGGTCGTCCCTTGGATACCGTTGAGAAGCAGGTCTCCAGTGTGATTCCGGGCCCAGCACCACCTGTACCACCTTGAAACCTGGCAGCAAAGCAGGCTCCCTACCTGGGCGTGAATGGCCCTGGGGGGTCCTGCTGTGCATTAATGCAGAGAACCCCTGTGCTGGAATATCTGCTCCCAGCTCTGGGGGCTCCCTCCTGGATGCCGGGTTAACCACCTGTGCTGGCAGGATGCTGATAACCATTCAGTCACCTGACGGAGACTCAGATCTCGATCCACCCTGGAGCATAGAAGCTCACAGGTGTCATGCCGGGCTCTGAAGGGGACCACATGCAAAGTTTACCCGGAAACCCTGTGCCCTTCTGCTCCTGTCTGGGCCCTAGACCTGGTCCCCAAAGGCTCTTCAAACAGGCCGCCTCATCTTCTTGCTGGTTCCTCCGACAGATGGCGAGTTCAACACAGGCACCCCCAGGCAAACGAGGTCACCCCGAGGAGCCCCGTGGCAGCCCCTGCCCCCTCACCTGCTGCCCCCTCCTGCAGCACCCCCTGAGCCACTGGCCTCGGGTTCCCTCCTTCTAGGATTCTCACAGCTGGTCTTGGAGGGCCGCTTCCTGGAAGCCTGTCAGAGCATCTCATCCTCAGCAGAGGAAGGGAAGGACCGTGGCTCCCAGTACCAGGTCGTGGCCCAGAGCATGTGGCAGGTCGTCCAGGAGGCGCTGGAGGGCGGCGGGGGCGGCCGGAAGCTGCAGACGAAGCTCAGGTCAGTGGAGTGGGCCCGGGGCGCCTCCCGGGAGCTGGGTGGAGACCTGGCCTCCTGGGACTGCCAGCTGCGGACACGGCTGAGGAATGACGCTGAGAACCGGGTGCCCCCGAGCCCTGGAGACCGAGTGCCCCTGAGCCCAGGGGACCAGCTGGGCAGGTACCTGGCGGAGCTGGCCGAGGCCGTGGATCGTGGCCTGGGCCCCCAGAGGGCAGGCTGGCTGGGAGCCCGCCTCTCGGCGACCGACAGAGAGTGCTTCCAGGAGGTGCTCCTGGGCCGCCTCTCCATGCTCCTGACCCGCAGTGGAGACCGGGACAGCTGCAGGCAGCTCTACACCTGGGCCGGGAAGACCTTGTTTGGGCAGCTGCCGTGAGTCCGCCTCGGGGCCTTGGGGTCTTGGGCCAGGACACTGCCCTGGCGTGAGGATCCTCAGGCCAGGGCTTCGGTCAGTGCAGGGCCCTTCAGAAGGGCCTCCTGGGGCGGGAGCAAACTCAGGGGACAGCCTGAGCTCACACGTGCATGTCTGTGGGTATGTATGTCGGTGTGTTCCTGGTGTGCCATGGGTACGGGTGTGTGAGCCTGTCGGTGAGTGTATGGGGAGCTCACGTCACGAGCTCACACTCAGATATGACCGTGGAGACTTTAGTTCCCGTGCGTGGCCCCCAGCTGTCCTCTCCCTGAGCAGGGGTGGGGACCGGCCCGGAGTGCACCACCCTCAGCTCTGAGCCAGCCCTCCCCGCTCCGCAGCCGGGCCTGTGCCCCTCACGGCTGCTTCCAATCCAGCAGGACGACGCCAAGGCCTGCCGCCGCCAGGAAACTCCTGGACCCGCTGATGTTTGCCACCTGGATGTCCCAGGTGCAGAGCCGGCTGGTGGAGCTGACCCAGGTAACTGGCTTCCAGGAGCGTCCGCTGCCCAGCCTCCTTGTCCTGCATCTGGGGGTTGAGCAGGACCCCAAGTTCACCCCTAGGACGGATCCGGGCCCTCGACCACTGCCCCGTAGGTCTGCGTCACAGGACGTGTTACAAAACGGCCCGTGGGGACTCCACGCCGGGCCCCGTCGCGGCCTTGACCAGCAGTGCAGTCTGGCTCTCCAGGCCCCAGTGAGCGACCCCAGAGACTGCGAGGCTTAGGTGGGGAGTCGATTGTCCCTGGAGGGCGCAGGCAGTTAATCCATGGCAGACACCGTGAAGCTGTAGCCCAGCGGGCTCCTCTGTCCATGGAGTTTTCCGGACAAGGATACTGGAGTAGGTTGCCATTTCCTCCTCCTCTCATTCAACACGGTGAGCACCTAAAGTGCCATCACAATTTTTCTACCGCTACCATTTTTTAAAAACGTGATTCGCTGTCACAAGCGAGCACAGGACATGTGTACGTTGAAACTGTGGTTTTCCTGTCACTGATACACATGCCCGGCCTTCTCCTCGGCGCGCACAGCCATGCTGGCCTAACTCAAGGCTCTGTCCCCCTGAAGCACCCGGGTCAGAGCCTCCTGCTCTTGGAGTCTCTGCCTGAGAATCCGGGCCTTGTCGTTCTCTGCCTTCCACACTCGTCCACTGAGCTGAGCTGAGCAGAGCTGCCAGGTGTCAGTTCAGACCCCCAGGCAGGAGGAAAGGGTCCCACTGCTGGGTCCCCACGCCGCCCTCCACTCCAGCCGCCCTCCCCCCGGGACAAGTGCCAAGGGGTGGGGCGCCCTCTCCCTGCCCTACACCACCAGCCCTATAAGGTTCCTGCTGCTTTAGGGACATGGGGGTGTGGGGGCGTGAGAGGGGGCAGGGCTAAGAGTGGAGAACTGAGTGCTGAGCAGGCGTGGAGGAAAGTGTCCTCGGCCCGGGGCCCCCGGTAGGCCGGCCCCCACCTGGGCGCCCGCAGGCACATGGTAGGTCATGAGGAAGCACACGGCCCCTCTGACTGCAGCTCCCTGGCGGTGCTCTGGCTGGCGGTGTGGGAAGGGGTTTCCTCCTGAGCCTTTGTCCTCACCTTGAGCCTGCCTGAGGGGTCACCCCAAGATTTTCAGCAGGGCACCAGTGGCCTGGGGATCCCCAGCCCAGCCAGGTCTCCACAGGCTGTGGTAGCCTCCGAGCTGTGGCCCAGGCCTTATCAGGCCTGGCGTCCCATGTCCTCTTGACCCCCAGTCTGTTGGTATCTGAGCACCCCTGTCTGACCTGGTCACTGCAGGGACCCTGGTCCCCAACGAGGGTAGCTGTTCATCCCCCCGCCCCCGACTGAGTGGTGATGACAGAGCGGTTGTCTTCTCTGGACTTAGGGGTGGGGCGGATCCGGAAGGTGTCAGGCCTCCCGTGACGGGTTGATGGATGTGGGCTGTGGAAGAAGGGCTTTACTTGGGAAACTGGGTCCCCCAGGTGGGGGCATTTCAGGCTGCTGGTTGGTGGGGATCCCTGGGCTGGTTGAAGACTTGCCCCTCACTCCTGTCCCCAGGCTCAGCTGTAGGGGGGGCTGGACCTGGCTGTGCCCCAGCGAGAACACAGGGATGGAAGTTGCTTTTATTGTGTTCTGAGCAGAAAGAGTTGGAAAAGCAACTAGAAAATGTCCTGACCTGTGATCAGAAAGAGTGGGCCACCTCTCCCTGCCAGGCGTTCCTCAAAATCTTCCAGGTATGCCCACCATGAGGGCCCCTGGCACCTTCCTGGGTGGCCGGCCTGGAGGAGGAGGGGCCTGGAAGGACTGGGGTGCTGGGAGGGGTGGGGGTGTGGTGCGGACAGGAGGGGCTGAGTGGAGGAGGGAGAGGGGGAGGCCGGCGCTGCTGGGCACTGGAGCGGGGCTGGGCGGGGAGGTGCTGGGGGGGGCGCGGTGCCTGAGGCTAGGGGAGGAGCGGAGCAGGCAGCACTCAGCCCAGGCCTGTCTCTTGGATGGTGGGGTCCCAGTGCTGGGGTGCAGGGTGTATCTTTTGGGGAGGAGCCTCTGCGGGGAACCTCTCATCTCATGAGGACCCACTCCTGGGTCTCACTTAGGACCTGGGAGAGATGGGTGTCTGGGGAGGGTGGGGCTTCAGTGGGGAGGGCCCTGAGGCTCCAGGAGACATTGTGCAGTCTACCTGGTGTAAAATGTTTGGTCTGTGAGCATGAGTGTGCACGTATATGAATGTGTGCACGTGTGTACGTATGTTTATGCGTGTGTGCCTGTATAGGAGCGTGGATGTATAAGCACGTGTGTATACATGTGTGCACATGTATATGCGTGTGTGAGCATGTGTGTGTGCATACGCGTGTCTGTAAGCATATGTGTGTGCCTCTGTATGTGTGCCTGTGTGTATATACGTAAGCGCATGTTTGTATGTGTGCGTGTGCATGTGTTTGGCCGCCTTCTCAGGGGTGAGTTGGTGTTTCTGTTGATTCTTTTGACTGCTGGGGCTAGACAGAGAGACCACGATGAGACACAGCATCCTCAATGCCTTTACGCAGAGACGCCCCGCTGAGAGCATCGGGAGGGAGTTGGGCTGGGGCATGGGCTGGGGGAGAGCTGGCAGCTCCTGCTGAGGAGGCTGGTGCAGCCTCAGGGTGTGTGTCAAATGGGAGAAACTCTGGGTGTGTGAGGCTGAGGGCAGGACCCAGTCTGGATGCGAGTGGGGAGGCCTGAGGACACAGGGGGAGCCTGGTGGGAGGGGTCTGCCCCTTGCCATCTGCAGGCTTGGAAGGGGGCAAGGTGTGGGGGCAGCTGGGAAAGGCGCAGAGTCGGGGAGTCGCATCCTCCCAGCGGTCTGTCCCTGTCCCCCGAGAGTCCATTTGCTTTGACCGACAGCTGTTGAAAGGAACCATAGATTCGGTGCAAGACATTGGGCCTCCCATTACCAGCCGGGTTCAAGCCATGGTTCTGAACACGTTCTCAGAGTTTCTGAAAAGGTAAGTGAAAAGGCAGCCCTGCCCAGGTAGGGAGGCCTGGCCTGGGTTCAGCTAACCCATGTCAGAGCGCTCACCTTGCCACCAGCCGCCAGGCCTGGGCCAGTTCACAAAATGCAGGGGGAGGGCTGGTTGGCTCCAGGTGCCCCCCGTCCTGCCCGCTCCACGTCTCGCCCTGGCTCTGGAGGCAGTCCTGTGTGACCGCGGAAATGTCCAGCCTGGAGGCCCTGGCCCGGCAGCTGTCCAGCTAGTTCTAAGGGGGCATGAGGTTTAAATTGTATTTCATTTTAACTAACTGATGTTTGAACAGCATGGGGGGCATGGGGCTCGTGGCTCTGTTGCACAGCAGGGCGAGCTTAGGGGGAACCCAGTTTCCTTTAAAATTTGTGCATCCTGGATTTTGTTACACTGCTTTTGAGGGTTTTTTTGTTTGTTTCATCTTCTTTTTTGGCCAAATACGGCTTGTGGGATGTTGTTCCCCAACCAGGGATTATAATTAGAGCAGTAGAATTGCAGAGTCCCAACCACCAGACCGCCAGGGAATTGCCATCGAGCTTTAAAAACTGCGATGAAGTACCATATCTCTCGGTTACTGGATTTCAGGGCGCTCCTTTAAACCTTGCGGCTGAGCTGAGAGCCTCACTCCCTGCTCTGGTTTTCCCAGCAGGACTTGCTGTCAGTCTCCTCGGTCCACACCCAGCTCTGCCCTGGCCCTGGATTTGGGGGGTCTCCCTCTCTCCCAGGGGGCTCAGGTGAGGGCAGCTGTAGCCAGGGTTGCCCAGACTTAGTCAGAAGGAAGTTTGGGGCACAGCGCTGTGTACCAGAGCATCACGGGGCCCCCTTTTCCGGGATTTCCAGTGTGGCTGTGTTCACCTTCAAAGGGTCTCTGAAGGGCCTGGCACCAGGCAGGTTACTCATGAGAGGCCAGAGATGTGAATTTTTAGATGAAATCAGCCAGGTTTTAAATGTTTAACCAACCACCACAGGGTGGCTAGTTTGAGATCGTGATTGATTTGTGTTCTAGGAATTTAAAGGCGCCCCTTCTTTCCTGCCTTTGAGGAGCAGGGGTATACCTGCCTCTCCTGACTCCTCTCTCCCCACTCTGCTGGGGGGGGGGGTTAGCAATGGCCCAGGCAGGGTGTGGGGTGCCCCCTCCCCTCCCTGTGGGCACTCCAGACACTCCTAGAGGCCTTGTTTCCTCCCTCTTCCTTGACCTGAGTGCGCGTTAGCTGTGATTCCAGACCACAGGAGAAACCCAGTGCCGTCCGGTTCTAGAAGCGTTTACCGCAGAGGGCCGGGGACAGCATTACAGGAAAAGATTCTTGGGAAGCGTCCGCTCCAGCGCCTGGCACAGAGCCAGCCCCAGTTGTCCACATGTTGACCACGACCACCCACACCTGCTGTTTCATGGAAGAAGCAGCAGTTAGGCTGAGAAGAGGGACAGCCCGCACTGCTGGGTGGGGCTGACTCACGGGCGGCGCCTGCATCTCCGCCTCACTCGCAGGTACCGGGCTGAGGGTGCCGCCCACTTCCTCCAGCCGCAGGCCGGGGCCGGGCCCTCCCCCCAGCTGCACGCGCTGCAGAACTGCTGCGTCCTCAGGCGGGTCCGGTGTGACCCGGGCGCGGGCGGGTGGGCCGCCTCCGACCCGGCGGGCCGCTCTGTATGGACG
>NW_011494874.1:773223-773733 GCF_000754665.1 Bison bison bison
GCCCCGCCCCAACCTGGATACACAGTTGCGGGATTTCATACAGGAAACGCCAGATGCCAGGAACACTGGCTGCGCTGGAAGGAGTTGTTCTCTTGTACCTTTTGCATTTCATGCTATGGAAATGTAACAAATAAAAGAGTGGGGATGAAGTAGACAACCAGGCACAGAAGTGAGTCTGTCTGCCCGAGGGCACATAGAGGGTCAGCGGCGAGGGGGTGCGCACGGCTCAGGGCTGCAGCTGGGCCCGCAGGGCTCCCGGCCAGGCCCCACAGGCCCTTTGGGTTTCCTCTAACAGGAAAGTGTGGCAGGATCTGGGCCAGGCCCACACTCCCCTGGCGGACTTGGTGCTGAGCACCATCAGCGCCATCGAGGACCAGAGCCAGGACGACCTTGTGTCTGGGGTCAGAAGCCTGTGCCAGGTGACATACCCCCAACTCCAGCCCTTGCAGGGGCCTCTGCTGCTCCCAGTGGTGTGGCCAGAGGGTGCCTCTGTCTCCCGGGCTCTCTCCA
>NW_011494874.1:775775-782563 GCF_000754665.1 Bison bison bison
TCTCTTCTCCCCTGACCGGCCTGGAGCCGGCCGTCCCTCCTGCCCCGCCGGGCCTGGTCTCTCAGGGCGGCCCTGGGAGCCCTGGGCAGAGGGGAGGCAGGACCTGGGGGGGAATCCTGGGGGGCTCAGGAGGTGACACGGGCATGTAGGACCCTGCTCTCCCCAGCAGGGCCCGCCCGGGGCCTGTGCGGTGACCCCAGGTTAGGCCTGCCCTGGGTGAGGCTGGGAGCTCCTCTCCGCAGGGCCTCGGTGATGGAGCCCCTGGCCTGGAGGCCTTCGTGGAGGTCTTCCAGCTCAGCGGGGAGCAGGGCAGCGCGTTTCTGGATGAATGGCTGGCCTCCTTCAGGGACAGGTTCCCAGACTATGTGAGGTGAGAGACAGAAGGGGGGCAAGTAGAGGGGGGAGCCTGCAGGGGGCTCAGCCCGGGCCTGGGCGGAGGCGGGACTGAGCTAAGGGTGCCGGCATGTGAAGGGTGAGTAGGAAGGGCATGAAGGGCATGAAGGGTGTGAAGGGTGAGTTGCTGGCAGAGACTGGGAGCCTTGTGCCAAAGCGCACATCTCAGCGCCTCCTGTCCTCAGGAGGGAATCCAAGGCCAGAGAAGGTCAAGGACTTGCCTAGGGTCCCCCGCAGGCCGGTGCAGGCCCCTCCCTGGTCTCTCCGCCTCCTGACGCTGAGATCCACCCAGCTGGACCCTCGGAGCGGCCCGGTCCAGATCCCTTCCTGGTGTCCAGGGTTCCCCGGTAGGCTGTCTAAGCATCCTGGGGTCGTAGTTGGTGGTGGCCGGGGTTTGGGGACTTGGGGAACCGCCTGCGGTCCCAGCTGCCCCGGAAGACGTTGCTCTAGACTCCACTGTCGTCTTCGTTTGCGTGCCCACGGGTACAGAGAGCCCTCTTCCTGTTGCTCAGCACACAGGGCCAGCCCGAGGAGCCTGAGCTCAGGAGCTTCTGCCCTTGCTACTGGGGCTTCCTCACGACTTTCACAAGGTGACCGAGGGTGTGAGGGCTCCAGGGCCGTCTCCAGGGACGCTGGTAGGTCAGGATCCAGCCTTGGGCAGAGTGGCTGGGGCATGGGCTTGGGGGTCTCGGGGGAAACCAGGCTGAGGGGCTGGGCTGGAGGGAGGGCCCAGTGGCTTGAAGCGGACACTGCACCGCCGGCCTGCAGGCAGCTCCCCAGGCCCTGAGCCAGTGGTTCTTGAATATTTTGGCTGCAAGACTCCTTTACTGTGAACAATTATTGAACTGAAGAACTGTAGCTTATGTGGTTATATCGATTGATAGTTCCATTATTTGAAATTAAAACTGAGAAATATTAATTCATTTATATAAGGTGTTTGGAAAAAAATAATAGAAATTCACTGGAATGCCCTTCCCACCTGCTGAAATTCTCCTCCCTCTAGGTCTGGCTCCCAGACAACCCCCCACCAGTCTGTTTTATTCACTTCCTGTCCGGAGATGGCTGTCACCATTGTCTTGGCTGAGATCTGTCCTGTCTGTTGCCTGGCAAAAGTCTTCACGGCAGAGGACCAGCCTCATGTCTGGGGGACCAGACAGACGTTTGTCCTCATCTCCTCGGCGCCCACTGGCTGCCCCAAGAGGAAATGGAAGTGAGCTCTCGTTTCAAGGAGCCTCTCCCGCTGGGGCTCTGGACGTGGTGTGGCTCTGGGACCCGGTTAAGGCGAAGGATGTGAGTGCCCCTGACCCCTTCACAGGCGGCAGTCTGAAATCCAGAAGGAAGCCGTCCTTCTCGAGCCCGGACTCCTCCACCAGAGGATCCTGAGTCAGACACCAGGCTATGAAAGGCCAGCCTCCTCCACAGTCCACCAGAAGCGGCGGAGGCCGAGGGCGGGGCGGGCAGAGGGCAGGCACGGGAGCGTCCCACCAGCCTGGCCGCGGGCCCTCTCCTGTGCGGACCACAGCTTCACTGACATGCAATTCACATGCCGTGCGGTTCACCCACTGAAGTTGCACGTACCATTCAGTGGTTTTTAGCATGTTCACAGTTGTACAGCCATCACCGCAGGCCATGTTGGGACATCTTCATCCCTAGAAAGGACCTGTAACCTTGTCGGCATGACCCCAAGCCCCTCTTCCCGCCGTGCCCCCCGCCCTGGGCAGGCCCTGCTCTGCTTTCTGGCCACATATATGTGTCTGTTCCGGGCGCGTCTCATGAAGTGAATTACATGAGGCGTCACCTTTTGTGACCAGCTTCTTTCGCTCATCGTTATGCTTCAGGGTTCATCGGTGTGACTCGCATCCATCTCCGCCCGTTTTTTACGTTTTTTCCTTCCCTGTGTGGCTGTGCTGGGTCTTAGTTGTGGCATCTTTTCCGTTTGCCACTCGAACTCTCAGTTGCAAAATGTAGGATCTAGTTCCCTGACCAGGCATCGAACCCAGGCCCCCTGCACTGGGAGCATGGAGTCGTAGCCGTTGGCCCACCAAGGAAGTTACTTCCCCGTTCATTTTTATAGCTGAGTGATACTCGGTTTTATACTCGGTTTAGTCAGACATTCGTTGATGGGCATTCGAGTTGTTTCCAGTTTGGGGCTGCTGTGAATAATGCTGCTATGAACACATGTGCACAACATTTTGTGTGGACATGTGTTTTTAGTCCTCCTGTGTTCCACCGAGGAGTGCAATTCCTGGGTCAAATGGTGACTCCGCGTTTAACTTTTTGAGAAACTGTGGAGTATTTCTCCGAAGCATACGAGCGAGGTATGAGGGGCCCAGCGTCTCCATACCCTCATCAACATTCCTTATGTCAGACTTTGTGATGATACCCACCCTCGCGGGTGTGAAGTGGTTTTATTTACTTATTTACTTCTTCAGTTTAATTTTTGTCTGCCCTGGGTCTTTTTTGCTGAGCAGCCTTGGCTGCAGTTGCGGAGAGCAGGGCCCCCCTCTGGTGGCGCTGCTCCGGCCTCTCCTCACCGTGGCCTCTCTTGAGGAGCCCTGGCTCCGGGCCCGTGGGTTCACTCCGTAGTTGCAGTGTGTGGGCTCAGTAGTTGTGGCTCAAGAGCTGTGGCCCTGGGGCTTAGTTGCTCCACGGCGCGTGGGGTCTTCCCAGATCAGGGTTGGAACCTGTATCCCCTGCGTTGGCAGATGGATTCTTTACCACCGAGTCACCAGGGAAGCGCCTCACTGTGGTTTTGATTTGCATCTTCTCTGATGAATAACAATGTTGAGCATCTTTTCGTGTGCTTATGGGCCATGTGTATATTTTCTTTGATAAATATCTATTCAGAAACTACTGATTATAAGTTAGGTTATTCGGGCTTTTGTTATTGAGCTATAAGAGTTTTTTAAAAATATATATATTCTAGATTCAAGTCCCTTATGAGACTCCCCCCACCCCAACCCATGGCTTCAACGGGATGGACACTGGCCACCCAGAAATAGGCCCGCTCTTGGTGGGGGCAGGCTGGGGGCTGCTGAGGGGACTGCCTGCAGGTGACCCTGCTCCACTGCCGATGCGCTGCCCCAGGTGGGCGGAGGTTGCAGCACCTGTGTGCAGGCTCCCTCGGCCCCCGAGAAAACCGAGACCTGGATGATCTTGATCAGGAGGCCTGACTGTAGGGGAGACACACAAATGGAGAGAGTGCGGGAGTGAGACGGCACAGGACCCGCGCCTCAAGGGAGGAGGGCTGAGCCCGCAGAGGGCGCTGGTTTGCAGCAGGGCACTGGGTGGGCTGGGCTGCAGGGGGCAAGCTGGGATGCCGCCCCCCCACCAGGGTTAGAAGGCAGGTAGGAGTTTATGAGTGCACACGGGGAAGGTGGGCGAGGAGAGACAGACGGGCGGGAGCTGGGTGGGTGCACAGCTGAGGCAGGTGCAGGGGCAGCCGGAAATGGGGGCAGGCAGGCGACCCGGGAGCCCTTGTGCCAGGCCAGCACTCTCAGGACTGCGGGCAGCAGTAGCTGAAGGGCTTCCATCAAGGGGTGACCCCGTGTGGCCTATTGGCCCTGCAGCTGCTGGCAGAGGATGGGGGGCTGGGCAAGATGCCGTGACCCTCTGTTCGCGGGGCTCAGTGCCTCTGTCCCCCCAGGAGGGGAGGAGGACTGGGCGCTGTGGGTCACTTGCACCATCTTGAATATACCGTATATTCTGCTGTGGGTCATCTTGTGGGTCACTTGCACCGTCTTGTCTGCACTGCCTCATCTCTGACAACATTTTGACATAGACCCGACTGCTACTGATTTTACAGATGAGAAGACCGAGGCTCAGAGTGGAGTGCAACTTGTTCAGGGCCAGCCTGCTCTTCATTGTGGGTGTGGGGACAAACCCAGGACTGCCCACCCCTCAGTCCTTGAGAGTGGTCCTCAGATGGTACCAGTCCCCGCAGATGGTACCAGTGCCCACCAGAGGGCGCCAAAGCCCAGCCTTTGTGGGCAACCCATCCCCTGGTGACCAAGGGTCCTAGAGGCAGCCCCTACTCCCAGGCCTTCCGCAGGCTCCAGGCTTGGAGAGAGCTGCAGTGCTCAGGTCCCGGGGGGTGGGCGTGAGGGGTACCCTGTCAGCCTCAGACAACAGCGGGGACGACAGCTTGGTCACAGGAGGGGGCAGTGTGAGAACCCGAGGTGACAATGAAGGAGCTCTGGGGGTCCTTCACTGTCCTTAAACATTTGGCAAACTCTTCAAGCTCCTGGAGGGCCCTGGGTCTTCAGGGAGCCCCTGCACGGACCACTGTGGTCTGAACCAGGGTTCCCCCCGACAGAGACCTCTCAGGAGGAATTTCCGCCTGTCCCCACGCCCATCCCCTGGGTGGATTGTGACAAGAATACTCAGCTCCAACGCTAGGCCTGGGACTAGCCCCCCCAAGTTCCTCCCTCCCTCCAGCCGGGGAAATGGTGCACAGCCGGCCGCAGCCCACTGCCGCACGCACCTCACAGCGAGCCGGGCTTGTGGGGAGAAGACGAGGGCGGGACAGGACGGCCAGCCTGGGCAGCCTCCCCCTTCCTTGGGGCCTCCCCGGGCCCAGATGGGCGGCCAGGAGGTGACAGACTCAGGCCAGAGAAAGAGACAGAAGGATGTCCCCGAAGGGGAGGTGGGGACCTCTGGGCGCTACTTGACAGGGTCCCCAGAAGGCATGTGTGCTTCCTGCCCCGGATGCAGTTGCGGGACCACGGAGGGGTTGGTCAACATCCTTTCACCATGAGGGCAAAGGTGAGAGATGCGTGGAGGGAAGACCCGGAGCCTGGCTCCACTGGTCCCGCCATCAACCAACCCCAGGACCCCGGGCTAGTCAGCTGTACCCCAGAGCACCGGAGGACGCAGGTCCTCACCCAGAGAGAGCACCCCACACACACACACCAACTTGCCGTCCTGGCGGCTCACCCCACTGAGGGGATCTGGGTGACAGGGGTGTCACCTGCCTCGGATGGTTTGACAGAATCATGACAGTATCACCCATGTAAGCTACAAACCCAAAGTCACCCCATCAAACGCCATGGAGATCCTCGGGAGCTCAGGAAACACACCGAGGTTTACTGAGTGGAAAAGTGAGGAGGCAGGGACTCCCCTGGCGGGCCAGGGGCACAGACTCAGCGCTTCCACTGCCAGGCACGAGTCCAGTCCCAGGACAGGGAGCTAAGATCCCACAAGCGGCACAGAGTGACCGATAACATAAAATAAATACATAATTTTTAAAAAGGGATGGACTACATCACCACATGGCCAGATCGGTGTAAAACTCGAGGATATCTGATGGGAAGACAAAGGCAAAGTCACAGTCAGAGAGGAGCGGGGGAGCAGGAGGAGGAGGCCTTTGCCGCATACCTGGGGTCCCCACCATCAGCAGGAAATATAAATGGTCCTTACTTAACCCCACATACACAGAGGGACTTGAGAGAGAAGAAAGGTAAAAATATGAAGTTAGAAGGAAGTGCAGAAGAATCTTTCTAACATCTGGACAAAAGCATAATCAGTATGATAAAAAGCAACAAATTTGACTACATCAGAATTCAGACTTTTTCTCAGTGGACACCATGCTGTCATTGTTCAATCAGTTGCGTCCGACTCTTTGCAACCCCAGGGACTGCAGCATGCCAGGCTTCGCTGTCCTTCATCATCTCACAGAGCTTGCTCAAACTCATGTCCATCGAGTCGGTGATGCCATCCAACCATCTCATCTTCTGTAGTCCCCTTCTCTTCCTGCCCTCAATCTTTTCCAGCATCAGGGTCTTTTCTAATGAGTCCACTCTTCGTATCAGGTGGCCAAAGTATTGGAGTTTCAGCTTCAGCATCAGTCTTTCCAATGAATATTCCAATGAATATTTCCTTTAGGATCAATTGGTTTGATCTCCTTGTAACCCAAGGGACTCTCAAGAGTCTTCTCCAACACCACAGTTCAAAAGCATCAATTCTTCGGTACTCAGCTTTCTTTATGGTCCAACTCTCACATCCATACATGACTACTGGAAAAACCATGGCTTTGACTAGAAGGACCTTTGCTGGCAGTGATGTCTCTGATTTTTAATATGCTGTTCAGGCTGGTCATAGTGTCATATGCGTTGGTGATGGACAGGGAAGCCTGGCGCACTGTACTCCATGGGGTCGCAAAGAGACGTGACTGAGCGACCGAACTGAACTGAGCTCTTGGCTATTGGGAATAACGATTCAGTTAATTAAAAAAATTTTTTTTAACCTATTTCTTATTTTGGCTGCACATTGCAGTGTGTGGAATCTTAGTTCCCTGATCAGGGGTCGAACCCTTGCCCCCTGAAGGGAAAGCACAGAGTCTTAACCCCTGGACCACCAGGGAAATCCCCTTCCAGTTAATTTTAAAAAAGCATGGG
>NW_011494874.1:782665-784730 GCF_000754665.1 Bison bison bison
CAGAAGCTGCCTGCAGTCAAGTCATTTTTTTTTTATCTCCTTTTCCTTCTCCTTCTAGGAAATAAAAGAGTAACTCTCATACAGCCATGTTTTGGGCTGAGACCTAGAATTGGTTTAAGAATTTAAACACTGTTTTAGCTGGTCCCATAGGCTCAGCTATATAGTATTTTCATATATTTTAAAAGAAATTTACGGTTCAGGACTATGATTCCTTTTTGACCCTAGAGATGTCCAAGTGTTTTTACTTTACTTTTTGTTTTTGTTTTCGGTTGGGCCGGGTCTTCATTGCTGGACATGGACTTTCTCTATTTTGATGATCAGGGTCTACTGTCGTGTTAAGGCACGCGGGCGTTTCGTTGCGGTGGCTTCTCTGGTTTAGGAGCACAGGCTCCAGAGAGCTCAGGTTTCAGTAGGGGCATACGGGCTTAGTTGCCCCGCGGCATGAGGGATCATCCCAGACCAAGGATCAAACCTGTGTCTCCTGCATTAACAAATGGACTCTTAACCATGGACCACCAGGGAAGTCCTCAAAGAGTTTTTAAATTTAAATTTCCAGGGGGGAGGTTCTTTTTGTTTTCTGATTTGTTTTTATCTTTTGGTTTTACTATGCGTTATCACAGAATGTTGTCTATATGGTTTTATTTCTTGGAACGTATTATAGTTTGGGGGAGGGAAGTATGTCAAGATGCTCACAGAGGTTCCCTAGGAAGGGTTGTGAGAGTATGGGCCCGCCAGCTCTGTGCCGGCCCTGGCCCTCCTCCATCTCCCTGGGAAGGGTTGTGAGAGTATGGCCCTGGCAGCTCTGTGCCAGCCCTGGCCCTCCTCCATCTCGGGCTGGAAGGACAAGCCTGGCCTTCACATCATCCCCCGTCTCCATGGAACTGTCCTGGGCCTGGGGCCCCAGCTGCAGACACGGAAGATCTCTGGGAGCCCTGAGACTGGTGGAATGTGCCAGATCACCACCACCCCCTTCCCCCATCAGCCTGTAACCCTAGTGCCCCCTTCCCAGCAGGCTTTGCCTATAGACAACGGCCTGGTCCCTCCCTGGGACTATGCTCAGGGTCAGTCTGTGTCCTTCCCCCATAAAGACCATCAGCAGGGTGGGGAGGGAATCACTGTGGGGGCCCAATACACAGGAACCCAGTCTCCTCTATCACCCAGCTTTTTTCCAACCTTGGCCTCACTGGCCAGCAGAGGGCGCCCTGGCCCATCCCTGAGCGTCCCAGGAGTTCTCTGGGACAGCTTCCCCGGAGAAACGAGTGGTAAAAAAAAAAAAAACCCCGCCGGGCAACGCAGGAGATGCAAGAGAGGTGGATTCGATCCCCAGGTGGGGAAGACCCCCTGGAGGAGGAAATGGCAACCCACTCCAGAATTCTTGGACAGAGGAGCCTGGCGAGCTGCAGTCCGTGGGGTCGCAAAGAATCGGACTGAGCACGCGTAGACACACACACAAACACAACTGGACACACACACACACCTCGGACTGAGCACACACACACACATCCCGTCCAGACAGCTGGACACACGCACACACAAACAGCTGGACACACAGACACACGTCAGATTGAGCACACATGCGCGCGCGCGCACACACACACACACCCGTCCAGACAGCTGGTCTAGCCTGGGGAGTCCGGGTCAGAGGCTGGGGAGGGCTGGGCCATCCGGCCTGTGTGGCGGCCGGTCCTCCTCACAAGGTGCGAAGGGAACCCCTGCCGCTTCCTTTTGCCTTCTGAGCCCTGCTCTAGGAGAAGCGTGTGTGGCTGTGGGAGGCCGTGGGCAGACACCGGGAGCCCAGACCCGTACCTCCTGCTGAGGAAAGAAGCGGCTTGTCCCCTTCCCCCTCTCCGCATCCCGGTCCTCCTCCCTGATCACCTCGTGCCCCCCGCCCGCTGGGGAGAGTGGGCATCGGGGCTCCTAGGAACCCTGCTGGAGCATCGGGGGCCTCGAAGGGGCAGCCGAGGCGGTGGGCGGGCGCAGGGACAGCCCGGCCCGCCGCCTCTGGCGGCCCCTGGTCCAGAGCTGGACTCCCCGGAGGACGAGCCCCAGCGAGTGGCGCCCACGC
>NW_011494874.1:784830-795446 GCF_000754665.1 Bison bison bison
CGCTCCGCACCGGCGCCCCCAAGCGGCCCATCAGAGCTGCGGGGGGGCGCGCGGGCCACGCGGGGAGGGGCTCGCGGGGACGTGGCGGGGCACCTCCCTTCCGGGGGCGAGGAGGAAGCGCGGTTCTGCTCGGGCAGGAAGAGAGGGGGCCGGGGTTGGGGGGCCCGGGGGTCTCAGGGGCCCCAGGAGCCCGCCCGCCCCCAACGCGGGCCCAGCTCCGCCCGCGGCCGCGCGCTCCCCGGCCCGTCCCCCGGCCTCGAAATGCCAAGTCCGTCCTCCCGAGCCTCAGACCGCGGGCCGTGGAACGCCAGGCGGGTAGTGGGGTGGGAGAAGGCTGCCGAGAAGGGTGATCCCGGAGCGGAGAGAAAGGAGACGCTGTAGGGAGTGGCGGGAGAGGGCCTCAGGGAGACCCCTCTCCCTCACCCCCGGCGGACTCCACGAGGGGTTGCTGGAGGAGCTGGAGGCGGGCTGGCGACCCCTGGCGAGTCCCCCTCCAGCCTGGATGTCCCAGAACAGCCCGAATGAGCAAAAGGCGGCCGTGGGTGTCCTGGCCTCTGGCTCTGAAACTGCACCGCCAGAGGCGCCGATTAGGTTGAATCGAGGAAGCCTTTGGAATCATTTCCGTCTCTTCCACTGGGAACCTGGATTTCGACCCAAGAATGTCTGTCCTCCCACGCCCCACGCTAGCACACGTCTTCTCCAGCATTCTGAGGAGCACCAGAACTTGTCAAGGACTGGCAGGGACCTGCAGCTCTAAAGGAACCCACTGCCAGTTTCTGGGCTCCCATATGAGCTCTTTCCTGAAACCTACCTCCCCGAGAAAGCGCTGGGGACACCGGGGTCCCCTGCCCTCCTGTCCTCTCGCCAGGCACGCCCTCCTTTCAGAGAAGGGCTCCCCTGGCAGTTGGCCCAGGTCCAGTGCTCCTTGGTCACAGTTTCCAGGGAGACAAAGGAAAGGCAATTCACAGTTTGCTTTAGAATAGATAAAGCTTCCTTTAAGCAAATCACTGCAAACCCAAGTAGCACTTCTGTCTGTTTTCTCTCAGGCATGTTTATTTAAGAGCAAACTTGGTTAGAAACTGGATGTCTTGGCTCTAGTTGACATGTTCTGAATACATATATAGTGTTCAGTGGCTGCGATGATGATTTCCTAACCTGACTGTCGAGAGGGGCCCAACTGCCGGGCAGCGACCTTGGAGGGAAGGACAGAGCACCAAGAAGAGACCTGCTCCTTATTCCAGCCAGGGCCCCTGTCAGGGCCAGGCAGCTGTGTGTCCAGGTCTTGTCTGAGAAGGAGAACTCAAGCAAGATAGCCGTAGTGGGGGCTCTTGTGGGGGTCTCCGGGACTGATGCTGGCGCTTCGAGTCCACAGGGCAGGAACGGAAGGACAGGAGTGGCCTGCAGCCTTCTGAGTGGGAGCTGGAGCCCCATGAACGCAGGCTGAGACAGTGAGGTCAGTTCTTGATGCCGCTTACCTGGGTAACTGTATTCTGCGAAAGCCAGTGTTTTCACTTAGTGTTGATCTGGAACGGTCTCAGCCTGCAGTGGCTTGAAGCGGGGCTTCGGCTCCTGGCCAGAGACTGAGGTCAGGTCTAGGCGGTAAGGGCACCGAATCCTAGCCCCTAGACCAGTGGTCAGTGACAAGGGCCTGACTCTTTGACTTGGCAGAAAAAAAACTTGCACAAAGATGGGAATTAGTGAAACCAGTATTTATTAGGAGGAAAAAGAGTAGAGTATGTGTGGATAGACTCAAGAGAGCCCTTGAGTCAAGCCCCTGTGGCAGATTGAATCACTTTTATGGGGCATTTCTTCCCGTTTTCCTTGGGCCAATCATTTTTTAAATTATTTATTATTTTGGCTGCACTGGGTCTTTGTTGCTGTGTACGGGCTTTCTCTAGCTGCAGCGAGCGGTGGCTTCTCGTTGCTGTGGCTTCTTCTGTATCGGAGCCCGGGCTCTAGAGCACAGGCTCAGTAGTTGTGGCCCACAGGCTTAGTTAGGGCTTCCCAGGTGGCTCTAATGGTAAAGAACTTGCCTACCAATGCAGGAGAGGTAAGAGACGTGGGTTCGATCCTTAGTTGGGAAGAGCCCCTGGAGAAGGGCAGTGCAAGCCACTCCAGTATCCTTGCCTGGAGAATCCCATGGATGGAGGAGACTGGTGGGCTGCAGAGTCGAACATGACTAAAGGGTTGCAGAGCTGGGCATGACAGAAGCGACTTACACACACGCTCAGGCTTAGTTGCTCCGCAGCATGTGAGATCTTCCCGGATCAGGGATCTAACCCAAGTCTCCTGCATTGGCAGGCGGATTCTTTAAAACTGAGCCCCCGGGGAAGCCCTGGCCAATCTCTGAATTTGCCTGGTTCAGAGTCCACATTTGGTATGCCGTAGGATCCTCCCACGCGAGCACGTACAGCTCTCAGCCAAGATGGATTCTACTATGAAGGCCCATGGGTCGATTATCCTTTGGCATCATTCACCTTTGACCTCCAAGGAGCCTTTCTGCCCACATGTGATCAGCGAGGTCTCTTGACTTTGAGAATGAGAAATATGTGATCTGGGCAGGGCCCAGCCTCCTCTCTTAACTGTCCTGCTTGGAGTTTTTGTCCAC
This sequence comes from Bison bison bison, assembly GCF_000754665.1. NCBI lineage: Eukaryota > Metazoa > Chordata > Mammalia > Artiodactyla > Bovidae > Bison > Bison bison. The sequence goes on from NW_011494874.1 coordinate 787,439, forward strand.
AGGGAGTGACTCTCCTATCGCTTTATTCTGGTGGTGGGAGGGATCAACCTCCTGCCTCAGTATCAATTTTTCTCGTATCTCTGATCTGTTTTTGTTTTTAAAACATATTTATCATATGCCTTTGACCTGGTAATCCTACTGCCTGAACATTAGACCGTTTTTACTGGCTCTTGCCTGTGGTGACTTGTTTCCTCGTCTGTTCTGGAACTTGGGACCATGAGCTTTATCTGAGAAGATCAGGAGAGATCTTCACTGAAGGTGTGTCTCTCCAGACAGGCAGGCTTATATTGCTTCTGAGCTTTTGAAAGAACTGTCAGCCTGGGCTCCTTTGTGTTCATTTCTCAGCTGGCTGTTTCCAGGACCTCAAAGGGATGCTCTGTTTAAATCCCACCCATACCCCCGTCCCCAGGCCTGAGCTCTCATTACAAATTTTGCTGCTACTGCTGCTGCTAAGTCGCCTCAGTTGTATCCAACTCTGTGCGACCCCATCGAAGGCAGCCCATGAGGCACCCCCGTCCCTGGGATTCTCCAGGCAAGAACACTGGAGTGGGTTGCCATTTCCTTCTCCAATGCATGAAAGGGAAAAGGGAGAAGTGAAAGTGAAGTTGCTCAGTCGTGTCCGACTCTTCGCAACCCCATGGACTGCAGCCCACCAGGCTCCTCCGTCCATGGGAGTTTCCAGGCAAGAGTACTGGAGTGGGGTGCCATCGCCTTCTCCCTACAAATTTTAGGGAAGATCTTTTATTTTTTGTCCTAGGAAGGGCCCAGGATAAGAAATTTTCTTTCTCATCTCCTTTTGCTGATAGTTTGAAAATATTTGAATTCATTCATTCACTGAGGATCTGGACCTTCTAGGAGGAAGACTTTGTGTGGGAGTCTCGGTTCTAAGTGGCAGCTTTCAAAAAGCTCACAGTCTTGTCTCTCTTCTCCATGACACCCGAAGCTCTTGGTTACCAAGATTGAAAATATGGCTTCCCCCACCCGCAGCTTCAGAGCTTCTTTGTTTGGGTCATTTTCTCTTCCCCACCACTGCAGCTGTGCAAGGAAGGATTTTGTAATAGCTCATTCAGAATCCCTAGTCTCAGCAGATTTTTTTCCAGTCACCTAAACTACTTAATTGCCGAAAAGGGAGTAACCACTTCTGCTTTGCAGCGGCTGCGTCCGCGTTTGTCTTCGCTAGCCGACCCACCAGCAGACCCACCAGCAGACCCACCAGCAGACCCACCAGCAGAGGCGGCCCAGCACGGCTGCGATGGTTCCAGCGGGCGCCAGAGGGCGCCTTTGTTTCCTGCTCCCGGGAGGGGCGTGCAGTTGTTCTCCGCAGAGGCCGTCGACGGCTGCGGCTGCTTCGCTCCGGGGACGCTGTCCTTCTCTGTGCCTAGAGGTGCTGAGACCACGGCTCCTCCGGTTGGGTCCAGACTTGGGGGTCAGAGGGATTCTCTCAGGCCTAGGACCAAAGGCTCAGAGACGTTAAAAGGCCCCCAGGAGCAATAACGCCTAGATAATAAAATCAGGCCAGGAGTTTGGGGAGCCGGCACCTGGAATACGGCCATCTCCCGCCATGAATTTCAAGGGGCCGCTTCCACTGGGGTGACCGGTAGGTTTGCGGGACTGCCCAATCTTGGGCGGGTGAGTCCAAACGTGGCACTCAAATTTAGGGTTGTTGTTTAGTCGCTAAGTCGTGTCCAACTCTGGGCAACCCCATGTCCTGCCAGGCTCCTCTGTCCATGGGATTTCCTAAGCAAGAATACTGGAGTGGGTTGCCCTTTCTTCTCCCGGGAGTCTTCCCAACCCAAGGATGGAACCCACGCCTCCTGTATTGCAGGTGGAGTCTTTACCACTGAGCTACCTGGGAAGCCCCAGTTTAGGGTTAGGAAGGTGATTTAATTCAGTCTGCTAAAGCCAGCCATCTGTTCCGACCCAGACATCATCTGTAATAAGGTACAGTTTTATATACATGTTCTTGAGTCTCTGTTGTCCTGTCTATTGAGCGTTTGGGTCTTGGGCAAGAGTAATGAGGTGTCACTTTCTGGGTTCTTTCACACCTCTGCATTAACCACTGCCTTATCCTTAGACTTCCCTGGTGGCTCAGATGGTAAAGCATCTGCCTACAATGTGGGAGACCCGGGTTCAATCCCTGGGTCAGGAAGATCTCCTGGAGAAGGGAATGGCAACCCACTCCAGTATTCTTGCCTGGAAAACCCCATGGACAGAGGAGCCCGGTAGGCTACCCTGTCCATGGGGTCGCAAAGAGTCGGACACGACTGAGCGACTTTCTTTTCTTTCTTTTATCCTGTATGGTTCTACACAGTCTTTTGCATGCAAACAGCCTCAACAAGCAATTAGCAAATTTATTTCATTAGTATACTGAAAAGAAATACCAGCATAAATTGGGGTTTCATTCAGAAAGGCAAGCATTTATCCAGCTATTCAACAAATATGGTCAGTTTAGCTAAGATGTATCAGAAGCATTCTTAAAATTCAGGGTGTCATACAAAATTGCATAATAAAAAATACAGGACTTATGGGGGAAATGAGGTTAGGGCAGGATACTCAAAATACTTCATCAATGATACAGTTTTTAAAAGATGGGAGCATGGGACTTCCCTGGCGGCCCAGTGGTTAAGAAATTGTCTGCCAGTGTAGGGGACACAGGCTCAATCCCTGGTCGGGGGAGATTCCACCTGCCGTGAGGCAACTAAGCCCACACCCAACCCCTACTGAGCCCATACTCCGCAACAAGAGACGCCACTGCAACGAGAAGCCCACGCGCTGCAACCAGAGAAAGCCTGCATTCAGCAGTGGAGACCCAGCACAGCCAAAAATGAATAAAGATGGGAACCTAGTAAAAAAAAGGTTAACACAGTTGCACAAGTTCAATTGTTTTTAAAAAAGACATAAATACTAGGGGGCTTCCCTAGTGGCTCAGATGATAAAGAATCCTCTTGCATGCAGGAGACCTGGGTTCAATCTCCTGAAGAAGGAAATGGCAACCACTCCAGTATTCTGGCCTGGAGAGTCCCATGGACAGAGGAGCCGGGTGGGCTACAGTCCATGGAGTTGAAAAGAATGGGACACGAGTGAGCAACTAACACTTTCACTTTTTTTTTTCACTGCAAAAGATATGATTCTTCATCTGAAGCTTGATTCTTTATCTGAAGCTTGAAGCTGGAAGTAGGCGTCAGAAGAACTGCAGCTTCTGAGGTATTGGTGAGGTGGTTGGAAAGTCATAACTCCAGTGTGGACGAGGGTTAGAAGGAAACTGGGAGACATCTGAAGTGTTGAGTGTGTTCTCCTACACACCTCAGTTCAGCCGGTGGAGTTTTCGGTGTTCACGTAGGGTTTCTTGTAAACAAAATCACATAAAACGCAAAATTCACATTATGCTCGAACTGTTTCCTAATTGTTAAATGGTGTTGGAACAGATTCACGTTCTCAAAGCAAGCATCAGAGCAGGACTGTAGTTGTGGAGCACCTACTGTGTGGGAGGCACTGCCCGACGCACAGTAGGTTCAGCAGTATAGTGTTTCTGCCCTCATGGGAGATATTGTAATGAGGGAAACGATAAATAATCAATTTCATTTCATATAATTTGCATACCACCTTCCCCCCAAGTTCACACGTTGACACCTAACCCCCACGGTGATGGTGTTTGGAGGTGGGGCCTTTGGGGGTGATTAGGTCCTGAGAGAGGAGCCTCCTGGACGGAATTAGTGTTTCTGTAAAACGGACCCCTCCCACCCCTGCCCAAGCTCCCTTGCCCTTCCACCACAGGAGGACTCCGCAAGAAGACAGTTACGATTGAGCCAGGAAGCGTCTCTCACCAGACGCCGAGTCTGCTGGTGCCTCGGCCTTAGATTTCCCAGTCTCCAGAAACATGCGCGATGAATACCCAGTCTCCGGGGTTCTGTCACAGCAGCCCAAAGGAGCTCAGCAGGGCAGTGAGCTGTGGGTTCATGGCAGGTGGAGTTGTATCCCCCCAGATTCCTGGGCTGAAGCCCTAGCCCTCTTACAGGTTGAGGTGTTAGTTCCCTGGGCTGCTGTTAACTGGGTGACTCACACAGAAACTTACAGTCTCACAGTCCGGAGGCCAGAACCCTCAGATCAGGGTGTTGGCGGCTTCATTCCTGCCGTGGGCTGTGAGGAAGAGCTCGTGCCATGGCTTTCCCTCAACCTTTAGTGATTTTCTAGCAACCTTTGGCGTCCTCGGCTGCAGAAACGCCACCCCAGTCTGCCCTCCTCTCCACATGCTGCTCTTCCTGTCTGTGTCTGCGCCCACATGTCCCCTTTCATGAGGCACCAGTCATCCTAGAGTGGGGCTCACCCTGCTCCAGTAGCACCTCATCTTAACTGAGTATATCTGAAAAAACCCTCTTTCCAAATAAAGTCACATTCGGAAGTATTGAAGGCTAAAACTTCAATGCATGGATTTGGGGGGATACAATTCCACCTGTAACTTACTAAAGGGATAAGGGAAGACCCCTTTCAGTAAGTGATATTTGAGCAAGAGACTTAAATAAAATGGATGGAGTAAAGGACCTCCCTGGTGGTCTAGTGGTTCAGACTACATGCGGCCAATGCAGGGGGCTCAGGTTCAATCCCTGGTCAGGGACGAAGAATTGATGCTTTTGAGCTGTGGAGCTAGAGAAGACTCTTGAGAGTCCCCTGGACTGCAAGGAGATCAAACCAGTCAATCCTAAAGGAAATCAGTCCTGAATATTCACGGAAGAACTGATGCTGAATCCGAAGCTCCACTATTTTGGCCACTTAATGTGAAGAGCCAACTCATTGGAAAAGACCCTGATGCCGGGAAAGATTGAGGGCAGGAGGAGAAGAGGGTTGCAGAGGATGAGATGGTGGACGGCATCACTGAACTCAGTGGACATGGGTTTGATCAAACTCTGGGAGACGGTGAAGGACAGTGAAGCCTGGCATGCTGCAGTCTATGGGGTTGCAAAGCGCTGGACATGGCTGAGTGACTGACCAACAACAAGGAACTAGATCCCGCATGCCACAAAGAAGAGCCTGCACGCCGCAGCTAAGACCTGGTGCATCCAAATAAATGTTTTTAAAAATGAGGGAGTGAGCCATGCAGACATCTGAGGAACAGAATTCTAGGGGGAGAGAAGAGCGAATATGAGAATTCTGTGATGGGAAAAGAGATTGTCCTGCCAGAGGAACAGGGCGTTGTGTCTAGAAGGCAGTGAGAAGGGTGGTAAGAGAGGAGGTGAGAAACAGAATGATTCATCAACAGGAAATCCATCAACTTACAATTATTGAATTCTCAAAATTAAAGAAGAAAAACCTTATGAATCTGTCAGAGTCCAAAAAACCAAAACCAAAACAAACAAAAAACTGCTGTTGTTCCCAGTAAAAATGCTAAGGTATAAGTAGACAATAACCTTCTCTTATGATAAAAAGTATCGGAGTACACAAGCATACAGCATATTACTCACACAATGTAAAGACACTTCTGTTGTTCAGAAATGTGGAGGGATGCCAGCAATTACCTCTTTGGTTCAATATTGTTATTTTGGTTCAATATTGTTATATTTGCTAAAGCAATAAAAGAAGAGGAAATAAGTAATATTCTCCTCCTTTGCAGATAATATGTTCCTACACACACACCCCCACAATGAGGTATTTTCAGCAATTAGAACTGAACCACACATATACAGAGATCAGACTTACAGCTGTGAAGGGGGAGGGGAGGAGGGAGAGGGATAAACCGGGAGTTTGGGGTTGGTAGATGCAAATTATTACATTTAGGATGGATAAACAACAACCATAAAACAGCAAGGTCCTATTATATACCACAGGAAACTATATCCAATCTCCTGGGCTGAATCATAATGGGAAATAATTTTTAAAAGAACATGTATGTGTATAACTGAGTCCTTTGCTATACAGCAGACATTGGCACAACATCGTAAGGCAACTGTACTTCAATTTAGAAGTAAATAGAGCTGAGTCGGTCGTCTCTTATGCTTGAGTCTCATGTCCCCTGGGTCCACTTTCTTGCCCTAGTCATGGCTGCAGCAGCCATCTGGCTGTGCGGGTGGAGCCTGGCTGCCACTTGCCTCAGCTGCACTGCACACCCCTGGGTCTCCACTGCTGCTGCTTGGATGCTTCTGGAGTTCACTCAACCTCCTGGGCACATGTGCACCTTGGAAGAGGGAGTTCGCAGGGCAACCCTGGAGCCGTGAGGAATGGGTGCCAGTGGATACATGCCTCCTGGGCTTCTGTGCATCAGTGGACAATTCTGACATCCTACACGTTTTCTCAAGTACTGCACAGCGATAACTCAAGAATACACGTGGTGTGGGATTCCCCACACCTTCCCTGTTTCTCTCTTCCAGCGCCTCCATTCTGGATCCCAGTGATCACTTCCAAAAATAAACTATTCGCCCACTAGACCAAGTCCCATGTCATAGATTCTGCTTTGGGAGGGAATCTGAATTAAGAGAGTTAGTACCAGAAGAGGCTGTAGAAAGCAAAACTTAGGGGTAGAATTCTAAGATGCATCACACACGCTTCAGACCCATGGTAGGGCCCTTACTGCTGGTGCTGAGTGAGCCGGTGATGAGCTCTGGCCTGTGGCACAGTTCTAATGACTTGCTAGGGCTGGATTAGGATGTGATTCGGGCTGCAGGGGAAGCATGGGCCTCCATGCTAGCAGCGGAACTTTAACTGCATTGAGGCAACGGTAATAAGATAGACTACGGGGCTGGCTGACTTTGTTAAGGGTTTTAAAAGCCTCAGATAATAATGACAGGCTCAAACCAGCCAACTGTCAACTTAAGGCACTCTGCGAATGTCCGTTAGTCTCACAGCAGCCTGAAGAAACCCTTGCCTGCTGCAGGCGCATGGCACTGTACCGTGGAAACCGGTCCAGGGCTATTCACATCGCTGAATAATGTTGGTTCTATTTCTCTCTTCAACCATGTTTAAACTTCTATGTAACCTATCAATGGGTGTTTTGTGTTAAGTAAAATAATAAATTATTATATTTTCCATTTCTAGAAGGTTTGTTGTTGTTTGGTCGTTAACTTACATCCAACTCTTCGGGACCCCATGGACTGCAGCAGAGCAGGCTTCTCTGTCCTTCACCATCTCCTGGAGTTTGCTCAGATTCAAGTCCATTGAATTGGCGATGCTATCTAGCCATCTCATCCTCTGCCGCCCTTTTCTCCTTTTGCCTTCAATCTTTCCCAGCATCAGGGCCTTTTCTAATGAGTCAGGTCTTTGCATCAGGTGGCCAAAGGTACTTTTTTTTGGGGGGGGGCGGGGTAAGGGTAGAATTTCTTTCAAATTATTTGACCATAGTTTATAGTCTCTTATTCCTTGCTCATATTTTTAAGCTTTTCTTTTAAATCTTTAAACACATATAACATAATTATTTTGTATGTCTAATAATAGTAATATCCGCAGGTTTCTGGATGTGATTTTATTGTCTGGTGTTTCCATCGGCTGGCACTCAGAGTGAAGTTTTCCTCCTGTGTTTTGTGACTTGTTTTGACCCTGAGTTGCCTAAGTTCCCTCAAAAGTTGTCCAAGGGGAGTTGTTGAAACCTGTGTGGAACTTGCATTTCTCCAGAGAATATTTACAGCTTATCTTTTAAACATTTTTTTAGTTTTGTTATCCTGCAGTCAGAGAATAAGTCTTGCAATATCTGTTTAGAAATCAAGTTGTCTGTTGTAATAAGTACATATTTAATATTACACACTGAAGATGTTCTGTGCTATTTATAGAAAAGCACATTCTGTCACTGACCACAGACAGTTAAGTGCAGGATGTCTTACTGTCACTTAAACTTTGAGTCTGTGCTGCCAGGGAGGCAGAAAACCTCAGCTCCGTCGGTCTTGGGGTGCTGCCCCTCAGGCTGCACTGGAACAAGGGAGATTCATAGGTACCCCAAGCCTAGGGGAGGGCTATCTCATCTCCACTTCCAGGCCAGGCCTGCAGGTCTCCTGAAGCCCTCGGGCATCTGTGAGTGCCTGCAGCGGAC
>NW_011494874.1:795570-796276 GCF_000754665.1 Bison bison bison
TCCCCTCTATCCCCGCACAGCCTTTCTCCTCTGACATCAAGGAACAGCAAGACGGTTGTGTGGCCGGTGCAGAAGCTCGAAAATGACTGGGGCAGGGGAGTCAGACTTGGGGAGCCCCTTTAGATGACCCCAAAGCGCGGATGCCCAGGGCTTTCCCTGGCTGCCTGCTGCTGGATGAATGGGTACACGCTTCCATTGTCTGGGTTGGGATGGAGTTACGTGATCTCTACTCTAAGGTTAGGAGGGCGCAACAGAAAGCCAGGAGGGTTTAAGCAGGGGAGTGAAATGTGATCAACGTTTTATAGAGTTCTGGACTTTATAAAAGTTGGACTCTGGACTCCGCTCAGTGACAAGAGGGGGCTGGCGGGGCCCGAGGGAAGGCAGGGAGGGGCATGAGGGGCCCAGGCCATGGAATGGGTGCCAGGAGGGAGTGACGAGGGACCCTCGGCCTGAAGCTCCTTCACACGCTACCTCTTCCCTGGGGTCCCCAGGCCTGCAGAGGGGCCGCGGCTCCCCAGGCCTGACCTTGAGTGAGGCCAGTCTGGCTTCGGGCCACGAGACTGGATCTGAAATGTGAAGAAATGCGGCTATTTCCCGGTTGACGTGGAAGGTATCCGGTTACCATCTGCTCCGGGACGGAAGGGGTTCTCCTCGGAGGGAGGGCAGGGAGCCGGGGCTGAGGGCGGGGTCCCCGCCGGCCCGCCCG
>NW_011494874.1:796657-805656 GCF_000754665.1 Bison bison bison
GCCCTTGGCCGGTCGCGCTCTTCGGCCATGGCGGGCCTGGGACTGCGACCGGCCAAGGGCTACCGGGTGGTGCTGCTGGGCAGCGTGGCGGTGGGCAAGACGGCGCTCGCCACGCAGTTCGCCTGCGGCAGCTTCCCCGAGCAGTGCGAGCCGTCGGTGGAGGAGCTCTTCAGCAAGGTGATCGAGGTGAACGCGGCGCCCGCCCTTCTGGAGATCGTGGACACGGTGGGCGCCGAGCACCTGGTCACTCTCAAGGACCTGTACATCAAGAACAGCGACGGCTTCGTGGTGCTCTACAGCGTGTGCAGCGAGGCCTCGTTCGAGGCGGTGCGGCCGCTGCGCGAGCGCATGGGCCGGCTGCGGGGGCCCAAGGCCGTGCCGCTGGTGCTCGTGGGCACCAAGGCCGACCTGGACGCCCAGCGCCAGGTGCTGACGGCGCAGGGCCGCGCGCTGGCCCGCGAGTGGCGGTGCCCGTTCCTGGAGGTCACGGCCAAGAGCAAACTGATGGTGGACCAGGTGTTCACGCAGGTGGTGCGCGAGATGGAGGCCCTGGCCCCGCCCGAGGAAGTGGTTCCGGCGGTCCCCACCAACGCGCAGGAGACGTGGCCGTCCGAAAGATTCATCGGCTGACGCGCGGCGGTTCCTCTTGCCTGTATTCGTCGCTTTTCGTGATTTCTGAAGCTCCCTTTTCTCCTCTGCGTTTTTAAAGAAAGTTATTCCGCTGTAAACAAGTGGTTACTTCTATATATTGACTCAAATCCGTGCCTCAGACTGTCCACAGAGCTTCTTAAATATTTGTTGAGAACTTTGCAACTGTGTTTACTTCTGACAGTGCTGGGAGGAGAAACCAAAAATCAATTTTTTACCTCCTGTATGAAGAAAGCCTACCCTTTTCTTCAGTGGAATTTGTTACAGGATTTTTTTTTTTTTTTTTTGGTCATAATTAACACCTTCCAGTGTCATCTGACGTTTGATATTGATTGAGGAACACGAACTGACGTTTCAGCTTTCCATTCCATGAGGCTCTGATGTGTTTCCCTTTCATTTACAGCCTTGAATTGCAGTAGTATTTTCCTCTCTGCGTACTTCTAAATATAGTTATGACATACATAGCCATGGTTTGAAAGGGATACTGTATACTCTGGGAGGGGAAAAATCAACTGTGTACTCGGGCGGAGATAGCTCAGATCTGCCTTCAGTTTTGTAATTGACATCTAGTCGATTTCTGCATCTGTCGATCTGTCGATTAAGTGAAAATAAAATGACTTTAGAAGTCGATAGTTTTTGATATTTGTCTTTCTAAAACTTAAGCTCCAGTCCCTAAGGTTTCTGTACACCATACCTTTGCTTTTCAGTCATTTTCCAGGACAAGTTAGTTACTAGAGTGAAAATGGCCCCGTATCTGTGTTTCTGCAGAAGTGCTTTCAATTGCAAGTTTTTTTTTTACTTGTCTCTTGCCAGAGTCAGATATGTTGTCTGAATACCTGCCTAGTTTAACACCAGTACTGAAACAGAAACAAAACATGAATCTTTTTGTATAGTTTTCACGTAATGAAGGTAGACATCTTTCTTGCACTGGCTTAATTTAAAAAATTAGTCTTTGATATGAGTTGCTTGTGTTTATTTGCACAAGTTAGCAATTTTACCTCCCCCACCGCAACCAATTTTTAAAATTTAGGAACTAGCTTAGCCATGTGAAGTGAAAGTCTCTCAGTTGAGTCCGACTCTTTGCGATCCCATGGACTATATAGTCCATGGAGTTCTCCTGGCCAGGATACTGGAGTGGGTAACTGTTCCCTTCTCCAGGGGATCTTCCCAACTTAGGGATTGAGCCCAGGTCTCCCACATTGCAGGCGGATTCTTTACCAGTTGAGCCACCAGGGAAGCCGATAGCCATTTGAACATCTTTCTAAGAAAAAAATATAACAACAAAGCTCTGCCTGAGGTCTAAAATAATTCCATTAAAGGAAAGTTACAGAGTGGCGGTTATACTAGGCTCTGGGTGTTATATTTACATATCATGTTTGACTAGAAGAATGGATTTTAACACACACAAAAATATTTTCAAACCTCACAGTGCCTGAGAACTAGTTTACCCCAAGGAGGGGGCTAGGCCGGGACTTCCCCTGTCTCTTACTGCTTTCTCTTTCCCCTGGACGTTGGGGATGGGGTGGCTGGGTGCTTCCTTTCGAGCCTTGAAACCCAGCTAGCCTACGGCTCTCCTCTGACCCTCTCTCCTGGGGTCACTGCTTCTGGCAGTGTTACCTCACACCCCCTTCCGGAATCATCATTTCTCCAAGGGGATGGTTCAGACACAGGGAGGGGGGAGGGGTGGGCAGTCAGGAAGCCTCTCCTGGCCTCATCTTGTTCCCACACTGCCCCCTCCTCCTGCTGAAGCGGAGGTAAAAACCCAAGACCCTTCCCTGACCAGATGTGGGCTGCACAGAGAAAGCCCGGGGTGGCTGGGGGAGCCATGGGAGTGGGAAGGTGAACAGCAGTCCCCTCCCAGCCCTGAGAGCTGGGTCCCCAGGACTGGAAGTGGGCGACCCCTTCGCCCTGCCTTACTCCGCTTGCTTATGCTGTGGGCTCTGGGGAGGTTTTGTGTCCCTGGATCTCAGGCCCTCTGGATATCAGGCCTGATTCAGGAAAAAAATTCACATACAGCCATTTCTTTCTTTAAATTACTAGACTCGTCTCAGACTACCACTCAGATCCAGGTGTCCGGCTTGGAGGCCAGGGGCGTTCCTAACTGACCGGTCATGACCAGTCAACACGAATGACTGGGCCCATGTGATGAGCTCCTGTGACCACAGGACTATGCATGAAGCAGCTTTCTGGGTGTATATGCACGCGCGCACACACAATTAAAGACCCACACCCTGATTTTCTTTCTCTTCCCGCATTTGTAGTTTCTAATTTATTTACGTTCCTTACAAGTTGCCTGCATCCCTCTGGCCTTGGTGAGTTAGCAAGTGGCTGACAGGACCCCTCGTCAGGGTGCCGTGGTACTGGAAGCACTGTGCCCGGGTGAGGGGCAGTGAAACTGTGGCAGCCTGACTTGCCAGCTGGGAAGGGGTGCTCAGATCTCCAGCCCTTCACATAAGACAGGGTTGTAGACTGTGTGCCCGGCGCCTGGTATAACTGGGGAATGCGAAGCTGGTTTCCAAAGAGGATGGAACAGTCACTTACCCACAAGCAGGGTGAGTGCTTCCGAGTCTCCAAGTGCCCCACCACTCGGCATGGACAGATCTTTTTCTTGGCAATGTGTTATGGTTTCAGTTTGTGTTATTCAGATTGTGGGTGATGTAAGTTTTTTTGTTTTTTGTTTTTTGCAGGATCTCACTTCCCTAACCAGGGATCAAACTTGGGCCCTCAGCAGTGAAAGCGCCAAGTCCTAACCACTGGACCACCAGGGAACTGGTGATGCTGAGAATTCTTTCGGAGATTTTTTTTTTATATATATTTCAGCCATGCCATGTAGCATTCGGGATCTGAGTTCCCAACCAGGGATCAAACCCTTGCCCCCTGCATTGGGAGTCTGGAGTCTTAGCCACTAGACTACCAGGGAAGTCCCTCTTTGCCCATTTTTGAATCAGGTTATTTTTCCATTGTTAAATTTTAGGAGATCTCTATATATTCTGGAAGTTAATTTTGTATCAGGTATGTGATTTGCAAATATTATTTCCCATTCTGTGGGTTGCCCTTTTACTCTGTTGATAATGTATTTTGGTGCACAAAATTCAAATTTTTTCATGAAATCCAATTGTTCAGCTTTTCTTTTGTTGTCTTTGCCTTTGGCATCATTTCAAATAAATCACTGCCAAATTCAAAGTTTCCAAGTTTTGACATATGAAAACATAGGTTTAGGACTATTCTATACCTTTGGCCTATATTTTGTCTTCTATGCGGGTACTGTACTGTTCTGGTTACTAAAGTATTGTAGCAGTTTTGAAACCAGGAAGTATGTCTTCCAGCTTTATTCTTTTTCCAGGTTGCTTTGGCTGTTTGGGATCCCTTAGCACGCCATATTTTTTTTACAATTTTACAATAAGTTTTTCTATTTCTGAAAAGATCTCATTGGAATTTTTATAGGGATTGCATTGAATCTATGGGTTGCTTTGTGTAGTATTGATATGTTAATGAGATGAGGTCTTCCAATCATAAACATGGAATCCATTTATTTGTGTCTTTTAATTTTTTAGCAATGGATTGTCATCTTCATTGTACAAGTCTCTCCACCTCTTTGGTTAAGTTTATTTCTAGTACTTTACTCTTTCTGATGGTATTGTAAACGGAATTGTTTACTTAATTTCCTTTTTGGATTGTTCATTGTTAGTGTATAGAAATGCAACTGATTTCTGTCTGTTGACTTTGTATCTTGCTGCTTTGTTGAATTTACCACCGCAAAGAGTCGGACACAACTGAGCAATTGAACTGAACTGAACTGAACAGTTTTGAGTTGTTTCTCTTTCGTGGAATCTTTACCGGTTTCTCCACATAAGATCATGTGAGCAGAGATACTTCAACCTCTTCCCTTCCAATTTGGGTGCCTTTTATTTGTTTTACTTGCCCTAATTACTCTGGCTAAGATTCCGGTACAATGTTGAATAGAAGTGGTGCAAGCAGACATCTCTGCCCTGTTCCTGCTCCTGATCTTAGAGGAAGAGTTTTCAGCCTTTCATCTCTGAGTATAATGTTCACTGCAGGCTTTTATATATTCAGTTTCTATTACATTTAGGTAATTTCCTTCTATTTCTAGTTTGTTGAGTGTTTTTTTCGTGAAAGGGTTTGAATTTTGTCAAATTATTTTTTGGGCATCAATTAAATATGGTATATACATTGATTTTTTTGTTTTTAAATTTTGTCTACACTGGGTCTTTGTTCCCCTGGGCATATGGGATCTTAGTTCCCCAACCAGGAATGAACCCACACCCCCTGTGTTAGAAGGGCGGAGTCTTAACCACTAGACCACCAGGGAAGTCCCACATGGATTAATTTTTGTGTGTTGAACCCCTCATGCATTCCAGGAATAAATTCCTCCTTTTTATGTGTTGTTAAATTCTCTTTGCTAGTATTTCATTGACAACATAGTTGATTTTCTCCCCCAGTTTTACAGAGATATATCTGACACAGAACACTGTGTAATGTACACTGTCACGCTGTGTACACATTAACAGTGCACAGAGTGACGGTTTGATACACATGTATGTTATCAGTACAAAATGATTAACACAGTTCGGTTAGAATACACATCCTTCACCTCCCATGATTATCATTTGTGTTGTTGTTGTGATAAGAACATTAAAGATCTACTCTCCCAGCAACTTTGAGTATGAGTTTTATCCTCTGTTCCCTATCCACTCCATGTTTTCTTTCCTCTCAGCCCGGACCTCGGCTGATTAGAGTTCTTGACCCAGTAGAAAGACCCAGGCATACATTCCCAAAGGATACGAGTCCTGGGTAGGTTTCTGCCACTTTTTGGTTGATACCGCTTTGTGATAACCTTTTACTATTGGAACGGAAATACCAAGAGGCATCTCAAAGAACCCACTCGGTCTCTGGGTACAACGGTTAGAGTTCCTCCACCACCCCTCAGCTCCCAAACTCCTGTATTCTGACTGTGGGGAAAACAGCACCAAATATTAGCCCCTGATAAAAGATCACGTCAGAAGCCGTAAGATGGAGCCCCGTCCTCTCCGAGTGCAGCCTCCCAGCTGGCACTGCCTTGTCTTCAGAGGCCACCTCGCCTTCCCATCAGGCAGCTACTTCCGGTGAGCACATAGAAATAGGGCCATTGCCTTCCATGGGCATCGCCTATTACTTCGTTTCTTCTGCTGTAAAATCAATCCTTTGGTCACAGAAATAGTCTGCTGGGTACCAGGAAGGTCTACAAGGCATCCTGCAAATCTGCGATGGTGGTGCTGGCAGAAGCATCAGAGGCAGGAAGGCAAAGCCATATCCAGAATAAACGTCCGCCCCAGGGACGGCAAGTAGCTGCTCCTTCCCCAGGGGAAGAAATCTAATGTCACTGACTTTTCACCAAGTGACTAGTGTTCCCTTGGAAGATGACACCATAATAGGGGCTCAGTGTTGGTCTCTGCTGCAGGCAGGTTAGATCCTCGATGGTGATGAAGCCGGGTCAGATGTTTTGAGGCAAAGTCCGTGATGCGGGGCCCATTCGTAGCCTCCATCCCTGCAGCCTTGGTTGTTTCGAGCATGGGCCCACTGGACAAGCACCTGGGGGCATGGCTAAAGTGGCTGAATGGCACAGGACGGACTGTCTTGCCCAGCTGATTCTTGAGATCCTCCTCTGCAGAGGTGCCTGAGGGTGGGTATTCACATGTGGTAAAGTCCCTTCACAGTTGAAGGAGGTCCAGCCTCCTGTCTCTTCCCCAGGTCACCCCATTACCAGTCTTCCAGTCTTGTTTTTTCCAACTCTCTGATGGTCCAGCCCAACCCATTAGCAACTGCCCATTAATCAAATGTAGAGCCATACTTCTCACCACCTTGCAGTCCAGGCAAAGTGGTCAGCAACCCAGCACTTGAATGCTTGAAGTGAAGACCACAGGGAGACTTTTCTTTCATCGCTCTCCTCTAGGGCCACCTCTAGGTGGGACTGTAGGGCTGCAGCCATCCACTTCTGGACCATCCGTAAAGCAGGAGCGAGGTTTTTCCTCCTCAATCAACTAGTCATAAGGCCCTCCCCGTGAGGCCACAGGTCTGGACTGTGGGTGGGAGACCGGGCAGGCGGAGGAGGTAAGAGAGACAGCCTACGAGCAGATGTTGACAGACTCCTGAGGCACGTGGTCTACCTTCAAAGGCACCGAGGAACACGAGTTCACCAAACGTCCGGCGGTCGTAGCACAGGGTCACCAGCCTCCCAGCCCACAGAGATGCACACTGCCTGCCTGCGTGCCGGCCTGCCCTCGCAGTGACACCGCGGTGGCCTCCCGCTGAGCAGAAACAAGTTCACAGGACGTGATCGGTGTGGATCAAGACAAAAACAAGAGCGCTCTGTAATCAGGTCCAAACACAGACAAAAGTGTGAATGCTTTCAAATCCACAAAAAATGATCAAACACTCTCCACTCTTAGCTACTATGAGTCATGAATGCTTCTTTACCAAGTGCAGGCTTCCCTCCTCAGAGATGAGTTGTTACGATATTCAGGCATGTAATTTCCCCCACTTCCCCACAGCATCTAATCCAGAGCAAAGCCCTGCTTCCGATTCAACTTTCACCAAAACCACCTCATACAAGCCCATAACCAGCTCTGTGCTGAAGCTGAAGCTCCAACACTTTGGCCACCTGATGCGAAGAATGGACTCATTGGAAAACACCCTGATGCTGGGAAAGATTGAAGACAGGAGAAGGGGATGACAGAGGATGAGATGGTTGGATGACATCACTCAGTGGACTCACACTCATTCACATTGACTCAATGGACATGAGTTTGAGCAAACTCCGGGAGATAGAGAAGGACAGGGAAGCCTGGTGTGCTGCAGTCCATGGGGTTGCAAAGAGCCTGACACGACTGAGCGACTGAACAACAACAACAAAATCGCCTCGTGCAAGGCCATAACCAACTGAGAAACTTCATGGCTCCTGGGTGTGTGTTCCCCTTATTGTAACTGCAGAGAAAAGTCAACTTTTCTTTTTTGGTTGTGCCTCACAGCATGTCGGATCTTATTATTAGTTCCCAGACCAGGGATTGACCCTGAAGGGGAAGTGAGGAGTTCTAACCTCTGGTCTGCCAGGGGAGTGCCCAGAGTAAGGCCAACTTGTTCGGTGATAGGTGTGCTCCTGTGGTCTTTAGCTGGAGGGCAGCCACACCACCCATCACCACACCACCCGCACCAGTGCCGATAAGGCCACATCATTTGTGGCAGCCAAACATGTGGCCATCAGGGTGCAGGGAGCAGAACCACTGCAGATAATCTAAGCAAGGCTGACACTAGACACAAGGCTCTGGACTGGGCCTCTGAGAACGACTTCCAGAGGTGGGGGTGAGGTTCCACCCTCTGGCTCTGCCTCCAGAGTCAGGAGTCTGCCAAACATCCAGAGCCGCCATCCTAGGCTGTGGCAGCCAAAATAGATGCTCCTGCAGCTGCTGTCACTGCCGTCCCTGCCTGCCAGCACTCAGGCAGCTGGGAGGAGGCATCAGAACCTGCTCACCCCTTCTCCATCTTGCTTGTCAGCAGAAAAGAGCAGAGAGCAGCAAGGACATGGCCTCCGCCCCCTTTCCCCCTCCAAACCTCCTGGAAGATCACGCAGTTGGCTGACTCCAATTTCCAAGCAGACCTGGGAGGGAGGAAGTGGAGACAGGCAGCCGCAGCGACTCCCCCAACGTGGCCTCAAGCAGCTGTGTGCGGCCCACTTCCAGATTTCTCTTTTTTCCCTCTCTCAAAGAAAACCATACTTTTGTGTTCAGCTCCACAGGGTCCCCACTACTGACTGGCGCAGGGAGGATCCGGAACCACCCTGTGGTCTGGGTCTCTAGGGTTCAGAGGGTTCCTGGGGCTCCCTGGGAAAGGGGGGCCCGCCCTGATCTATCGGGGGTGGGGGGCCGGGCGGGCAGTGTGGGGGCTCCTTGTCAGATGGCCTCTGGTGAGATGCGAGCAGATGCTCAGCCCCAAAGGCATAAAGGCCCCCGAGTCGTCGGAGGGCATTTCGGGGAGGGACGGCATTGGCGCGCTGAGGAAGCCCATGGCGGGGGGTGGGGGGCGATCCCTTCAGATCCCATCCCCGGCCTGGGGGAGTGAACTCCCGGCCTCCCGGACGGGCTTCTGGCGCCTTCCTGGAACTTCAACCCAGGAGGTCGGGCTTCCTGGGGCGCGGACACCAGAGCGCGGCCTCCCCGAGGTCCTGTTACACGTGCGCGTTGTGAAGTCACACTCGGCTAGTTAGTGAGGCCCGCCTGCATTCCAGGGACTGCCGCAGACCGCGGGGGAGGACGCCACGGAGCGGGACTGCGAGACCTGGAGCAAGGGTTGGCGGCCGG
>NW_011494874.1:805758-821069 GCF_000754665.1 Bison bison bison
CCTGCGGGCGGAGGCGGGCCCCGCGGCGCTGAGGGCTGACCACGCCTCCCTCCTGGACGACCACGCCCACCAACAACCACGCCTCCCGCTGGGTGACCACGCCCTATCAGCAGCCACGGCTCCCTCCGGTTTGATCACGCCCCATCAATAACCACGCCTCCTTTCGGGGTGACCACTTCCCGTCGGTAACCCCGCCCCCGCCCGGGTGGCCACGCCTTCCGCCCTGCCGCTGACCCGCCTACGCCGGACCGGGAGGGGCTGAGCAAAATCCACTTAATTGGAAACTTGGTGCCTGTTCCTGGATCGTGGTCTGCTGTGCTGGGAGGCCGGGACGCAGGAAGACCCGGCGGTCATGGGCCGGGAGGCAGAGGGCCCGCGGGTCACTAGGGGCCCCTGGACACTGATCCCCGCCGGGCGTTTGTGCTGCGGCGGCGGAGGGGACAGCTCTGGGACGAAGATGCACGTGGGTGGCAGCATCTAAGGGCAGCGACTTCGGTGCGTCTCGGTTGACTTGGACGGAGGGGTGTGTCCGCTGGAGGACGTGCTTACTCTAGGTGTAAGGTGACGCCGCCGGGAAGTGGGGACGGAGGCCCACACACTCACGTGGGAGGAGGGCAGTGAGCCTTTTGGTTTCCAAGGCTTCAAAACGGAGTCCAACCCCAGCGAGGCAGAGGACACCAAGGAACCTCAGAGCCCTCCCTGCTTGGGGTTGAGAACGGAGTTCTTCTGTCCTGTTTTTGAGGCAGGCAGTGAGATAAAAACCATCATCTTACTTATGTGAGGGACTTCCCTGGTGGTCCAGTGGCTAAGACTCAGCTGCTCCCAATGCTGGAAACCTGAATTCCGCTCCTGGGCGGGGTACTAGATCCCACATGCTGCAACTAAAGAGCCCCTGAACCTAAGAGGGGTGCAGCCAAATAAGTAAATAAATATATTTAAAAAGAATAAAGCCATGATCACTTTAAATAGAAATGTTCTTAACAAAGTTATATAATTGTTACAGATCAAACTACTGTTGTGAGATTTGTGTGGGGAACAACAGACTGGTTCCAAATAGGAAAAGGAGTACGTCAAGGCTGTATATTGTCACCCTGCTTATTTAACTTATATGCAGAGTACATCATGAGAAACTCTGGGCTGGAAGAAACACAAGCTGGAATCAAGATTGCCGGGAGAAATATCAATAACCTCAGATATGCAGATGACACCACCCTTATGGCAGAAAGTGAAGAGGAACTAAAAAGCCTGTTGATGAAAGTGAAAGAGGAGAGTGAAAAAGTTGGCTTAAAGCTCAACATTCAGAAAACGAAGATCATGGCATCCGATCCCATCACTTCATGGCAAATAGATGGGGAAACAGTGGAAACAGTGTCAGACTTTATTTTTCTGGGCTCCAAAATCACTGCAGATGGTGACCGCAGCCATGAAATTAAAAGACGCTTACTCCTTGGAAGAAAAGTTATGACCAACCTAGATAGCATATTCAAAAGCAGAGACATTACTTTGCCAACAAAGGTTTGTCTAGTCAAGGCTATGGTTTTTCCAGTGGTCATGTATGGATGTGAGAGTTGGACTGTGAAGAAGGCTGAGCGCCGAAGAATTGATGCTTTTGAAGTGTGGTGTTGGAGAAGACTCTTGAGAGTCCCTTGGACTGCAAGGAGATCCAACCAGTCCATTCTGAAGGAGATCAGCCCTAGGATTTCTTTGGAAGGAATGATGCTAAAGCTGAAGCTCCAGTACTTTGGCCACCTCATGCGAAGAGTTGACTCATTGGAAAAGACTGATGCTGGGAGGGATTGGGGGCAGGAGGAGAAGGGGACGACCGAGGATGAGATGGCTGGATGGCATCATTGACTCGATGGACGTGAGTCTGAGTGAACTCCAGGAGTTGGTGATGGACAGGGAGGCCTGGCGTGCTATGATTCATGGGGTTGCAAAGAGTCGGACATGACTGAGCAACTGATCTGATCTGATCTATTTTATTTGGAAGCCTGTGGTCCCTACAGCTGATGAAGTAGAGAAGCCACAAATTAGCACAAAAGGCAACTTTTTAAAACAAGCTAAAAAGAAATCCTCCCTAAAACTGCAAAAGGTAAAAACTTTGAGAAAAGAGTTCCCCATATACCACTATGAAAAACCAGGATCTAAAAAAGGACTGAAGTTTGATAGGTTTTCTGTTCCAGAGCTGATGCTACTTTTAAGATATTCAAGAGCTCAGATTGAATAGAGGGATCAGCTAATACCTTTTAAAATATCTTTGAAAATTTTGGTTTTGTTTATGTTTTGCCAAAAGTTATTACTTCATTTTGGGTTTGAAGGGTTCGATAACAAAAGAAACCACATTTTTTACGGAAGATATTTGATTGAATCTCAATATACAGCCATTAAAGGAAAAGAAATAGAAACAGTAGAAGTAACAGCATCTACGTTGCCAAACTGGGCCGACAACCTACATCCAGACTTCACAGCACTGGGAAGTCCCTCCTGAACAGCAATCTGTAGTCCCAACTGGAAAAGGATCCTGAGTGGCATGTCCACCCCACAGGAGCAACTTCCAGTCGCCATTTTGGGGGCTCCTGCTTATATTCTCAGGCCACAGATGGATATCATCATCAGTTTGCAGGACAAAAATGCAGCTCTGGTTTTTTTCTTTAACTTGTACCATGCTGTTTGTTTTCCCTAGTGAGTCATAGGACCTCTTAGACCCTGGGGGCTGGCCAGGCCCTCAGGAACTTAAGAGACTCCAAGACCCACTTCCTTTCTTATCTAAAGTGCCGCTTGACTTGCTGGTAACAAGTGGTGTGCTTGCAGGCAGACATGTAGTCCGGGCAGGGTCCAGGCAAGGTCTGAAGTGGGTCAGAGGCCTGCTTCCCTACATCTTTTTTTTTAATATATTTATTTGTTTATTCTTATTTTTTAATTTATTTTGCTTCACCGAGTCTTATTTGCAGCATGTGGGGTCTGGTTCCCTGACCAGGGATTGAACCCAGGCAATCTGGCAACCTCCCAGGCATTGGGAGCACAGAGTCTTAGCCACCGGACCACGAGGGGAGTTCCTGTCCTGCTTCTGAAGCCTAAACGAGACTCACCTCCATTTAAATTTCCCTAGCAGTTTCTCAGTACATAGATTTTGCCCTTCCTCTGTGCAGAATTCTTGGGAGAGAAGTTAAAAAGTAAACGTGCTAACAATTTGTTAACACAGCCTTAAAATAAAATTCATTCAGACAAATGTAAAATACTTTATTTGTGCTCAGTTTACTGATGCAGGTGTCTCCTGAGACTAAAAATTACAAAACTGGCAGACAGAGCTCAGTTCTTGGGTCTGGGTACACAATTAATACCCAAGCAACGCAGGAGCCTTCTCCAGACATTCCTACGGAGATCCTAACTATATTTGGAGCGATACAGAAAGGGCCACAGCTGCAGTTCAGGGCTGCAAACAAGCTTTCAAATATGTGGAACTTCAGTGAAAACAACTCTCAGAGCATGATCTGCATATTATCTCATCTCTGCAGCCGTGTCCTACTGTGCCTCCCCCACCAGGAAGCAAAGTGTGAAAGCATGAGTATGCCGGACAGGGAGGAAATTTCAGAGAAGCAACCACTATTTGGAGGCTCAATCAGTGTCCCTTTTTACTTTCTGTGTTAGTCACTCAGTCGTGTCCAGCTCTCTGCAACACCACGGACAGTAGCCCACCAGGCTTCTCTGTCCATGGGATTCTCCAGGCAAGAATACTGGAGCAGGTTGTCAGTCTCTTCTCCAGGGGATCTTCCCAACCCAGGGATCAAACCCGGGTCTCCGGTATTGCAGGTAGAGTCTTTACCATCTGAGCCACTAGGTTAAAGGCATTAATCTGGTGATTCTGAGCTCAAAAATTTACTCATTACAAATATAGAATGTGATTAAGAAAATCATTTATATTTTTAAACACTATCCCTTGAGTTTGGGCCATTGTGAAAATCTTAGAAAGCTAACGGGCCGATTGATAGGGACCAGATTTCACACTGGTGGGAACAAATGAGCACCCTGTTCTCTGCCCATGACCTTGGAGCCCAGGGCATTGGCACAGGCCAGTACTGTACCCAGCCAGTACCAAGGCCCCCATCTGGGGTCATTCAAGTGGTGGCACAGGATCTCACCGCAGCTTCCGGTACAGGCTAGTCTCCGCCTCCGGCAGGATCTGAGCACACAACTGGTCCACCTGGGCCTCGCTCTCTGCTGTGACCTCCAGGCCTCAGCAGTGCCCCTGGCAGACCAGTGTGTGCCCTGCAGTCAGCCCCTCAACTCCCCTGCTGAGGCCTCCGCTATCGCCCACTGTGCTTGCCAAGGTCCACTGGCCCTCCAAGGCATGAAGGGCTCATGGAATTCTATACTCTGTTAAACTACCATTCAAAAATGAGAATAAAATGAAAATATTTTCAGAGAAACAAAAATTGAAAGTGTTAGTAACAGACTGTGATTGAAGCATGCACTTCAGGAAAAAGAAACTGGACCCGGAATGAAGATTTAAGAAGAATGATGAACAAAACAGATGAGGCGAGACTCAGAGAAGTTGGTGAAGGAATGAGTCTGGATGACCTCATTATTTCAACCTAATAGACAGCAGCATGTGCAGATGACACCACCCCAACTGCAGAAAGTGAAAAGGAACTGAAGAGCCTCTTGATTCGGGTGAAAGAGGAGAGTAAAAAAGCTGGCTTAAAACTCAACATTCAAAAAACTAAGATCACAGCATCCGGTCCTATCACTTCATAGCAAATAGATAATGGAAACGGTGGCAGACTTTGTTTTCTTGGGCTCCAAAATCACTGCAGACTGTAACTACAGCCATGAAATGAAGACGCTTGCTCCTTGTAAGAAAAGCTATGACAAACCTAGATAGTACATTAAAAAGCAGAGACATCACTTTGCCGACAAAGGTCCATCTAGTCACAGCTATGGTTTTTCCAGTAGTCACGTATGGATGTGAGAGTTGGACAATAAAGAAAGCTGAGTGCTGAAGAATTGCTGCTTCTGAACTGTGGTGCTGGAGAAGACTCTTGAGAGTCCCTTCGACAGCAAGGAGATCAAACCAGTCAATCGATCCTACAGGAAATCAACCCTGAATATTCTCTGGAAGGACTGATGCTGAAGCTGAAGCTCCAAATACTTTGGCCACCTGATGCAAGCTCCAATACTTTGGCCACCTTTTCCAGTTGACTCTTTGGAAAATACCCTGATGCTAGGAAAGATTGAGAAGAGGATAAGGGGGCAATAGAAGATGAGAAGTTTGGATGGCATCACTGACTCAGTGGACATGAGTCTGAGCAAACTCTGGGAGACAGTGAAGGACAGGGAAGCTGGCATGCTGCAGTCCATGGGGTTGCAAAGAGTTGGACACCACTTAGTGACTGAACAACAACAAAGAGAAATGGTTTTTAAAATGATTGCCTTCATGAAACAAAAACAAGATGTTATAAAAAAGGAATACTAGGGACAAAAACACTTAGAAATGAAAGATATGATGATGGAAGAAATAAAACTGCAATGTAAGGACTAGAAGATAAAGTCGAAGCTCTCTCCCAGAAAAAGAAGGATGAAAGGTCAACAGCTAGAAAAAAGTAGGAGAAGGGAAATTAACAGAAAACTCCAGAAAACATGTTGGATCTCAACATGTGAATAACAGGCAATCAAAAAGGCTAGAATGAAGAAATCAGAGCTCATAAAGAAAGAATACAGGAAAGTTTTGGAGAGCTGAAGGACCCAAGTGGCCCACCCCCCCAGAAAGACCCCCAAGGAACACTAGGGATGAACAAATCTCACCAAGGCGTGGGGATCACAACGGTCTCAGGCCTCCCCTTGTAACAAGAGCCAGCAGACATCTGAGTCAGGCCTTCAAAGTTCTGCGGGAAAATGACTTTTAACCTAGAATTCAATAGGCAGGTAAACTGCCATTCAAATACAAAGGAAGAAAAGGCATCTTCAGATAGTTTAGTTCTCCAGAAAATTTCTCTCTGATGGACTCTTTCCAGGGAAGCCACCAGAACATAAGACATTCAGTTCAGTTCAGTTCAGTTCAGTTGCTCAGTCGTGTCCGACTCTTTGCGACCCCATGAATTGCAGCACGCCAGGCCTCCCTGTCCATCACCAACTCCCAGAATTCACCCAAACCCACGTCCATCGAGTCAGTGATGCCATCCAGCCATCTCATCCTCTGTCGTCCCCTTTTCCTCCTAACATAAGACATGGGGTCCCGGAATTCCCATTCAACAGAGGAGAGGCACAGAAAGAATTCCCATAAGGAATGAAGAGAAACCCCAAGATGGCAGCGAAGCAGCAGGCCTAGAGAAGACACAGCCTCAAGTGGAACAGGAAAATGAAAGGCTCTCCAAGGGCTGAATCACTGCAGATGGTGACTGCAGTCATGAAATTAAAAGACACTTGCTCCTTAGAAGAAAAGCTATGACAAACCTAGACAGCATTTTAAAAAGCAGAGACCTTACAAAGGTCTGTCTAGTCAAAGCTATGGTTTTTCCAGTGGTCATGTATGCATGTAAGAGTTGGACCATAAAGAAGGCTGAGCACTGAAGAATTGATGCTTTTGATCTGTGATGTTGGAGAAGACTCTTGAGCGTCTGTTGGACTGCAAGGAGATCCTAAAGGAAATCAGTCCTGAATATACATTGGAAGGACTGATGATGAAGCTGAAGCCCCAATACTGTGGCTACCTGATGTGAGGAGCTGACTTATTGGAAAAGACCCTGATGTTGGGAAAGATGAAGGCAGGAGGAGAAGGGGACCACAGAGGATGAGATGGTTGGATGGCATCATGGAGTCAATGGACATGAGTTTGAGCAAACTCTGGGAGATGGTGAAGGACAGGGAAGCCTGGCGTGCTGCAGACCATGGGGTCACAAAGAGTTGGGCGCGACTTAGCGACTGAACAACAGCAACAAAGATATGGGGGAAAGACATGAGCTTGCACGCTCTCTCCCAGACCCCTGGCCGGCTTCGGGAATGGTCTCAAAGGTCCGGTGCCTCGGAATTGCCTGGATCGCTGGTAACATGGAGCTGTAGCCCATGGCTGTGTTCTCTTAGGTTACCTGGTCCTCCCCAGAGTTGGAGAAATATTTTCTATAGCATCATTTTAAACTTATTTCACTCTACTTGAGAATGTAATAGTTCTTTAGTCATTTTATGAATTCCGCATCTAAGTGGTTTCCAATATTTTGCCTTTTTAGCAGTTTAAAATAACCGTTGTGTTTTTACCCGGAGTCCATGAGCATTCCAAGGACTAATTCCTCAAAGAAGATGTGATATGTGTGATATATATATATATATATATATCATATCTTCTTTGGAATCTAAAAAAAAAAAAGTGATACAAATGAACTTATTTACAAAACATAAATAGACCCACACACATAGAAAACAAACTTATGGTTACCAAAGGGGAAAGGTGGAAGGGAGGGATAAATTAGGAGCTTAAGATTAGCAGATACACACTATTGTATGTATAAAATAGATCAACAACAAGGTCCTACCAAATAGCTCAGGGAACTATATTCAACATTTTGCAATAACCTATAATGGAAACGAATCTAAATATATACTAAATATACACATCTAAATATCTACATATCTGAATCACTGCTGTATACCGGAAACTAACACAACTTTGTAAATGAACCATACTTCAATTAAAAACGATTTTGTTAATTAAAAAAAAATAACTCAACAGGTAGACCAAGGCTGACTGAACGCTTGTTTTCCAGTGATTTGATTAATAACGGTTCTGAGTTGACTTTTAGGATCTGGACCAGATGTTCCCACGAAGCAAGGTGGGGGTGATGGGAGCTTTTAAAAGAGGAGACGCCCCAGCTGTTGGTGGTGGCTGGCGTTTTTCTCCCTGTTGTCAGCCCCAAGCTGACTTAGCAATTCCTGCTGCTGGGTCTCACGTGCTGGAGGCTATCCCAGAGGAAACAGGGTCTTCAGCTGAACGACCTGTGCTTCAGTCCTTAATAGCATCCAAGGACGGGACAGTTTGTAAGGAAAGCGAGACCCTACAGATGTTAAAGTAAGATTTTATTAGTAAGCGGAAGCACGATACATATGTAAGATATATCGAAATCTTAAATGTCCAGCTGGAAACGTTTTTATAAAGTCAGCTCCTCCTGTAATCAGGACCCCAGAAATCCATGTCGGGACTGCTCACAACTCTGCTGGATCCTCAGCTTGAGCTTCTATGACAAGGCACGTGGCTTCACCTTGAATTGCGAGCTGACTTGAAGGCTGGCCCCGGGTCCAAGTTACAGAGACTTTCTAAGTATTCAGAGCTCGGGCCAAGACAAATGTCTTCCATGTCACCCTTAGATGGAGTTCCCCGCCTCAGCCCACCCTCCCACCGAGAGTCCAGTCCTTCCTGGTCTTGGAGTCTCAGTGCTAACCTCGCCCAGGTCCCGGCCTGCTCTCCCATCTCTCGTGGCTGTTGCAATGGAAAGCTCTTGGTGCCCCGGACAAACGAGCAGCCCCAGGGCCGTGGCATCAGTGCTACCCAGCACGCTGGTTGTCAGAGTCTTTCATTTTTGGCCAATGGACTTTTCTCTTCGCTAGGATCCCGATTAAGGATTAAAGGACTTTTGTTATAGTTCATCCAAAAGTTCTTAATGTTTCCCTCAGGAAACTTCTTAGGGACCCCAACATCCCTGGCTTCTGGGATGGCATGTGGCACAGGTCTTGCAGTGGTGCCTGTATGCTGTGTCTGGATGGAGGCCCTTTGGCAGAGGAGCCTGGGGGTGGGGGGAGTCCCCCTATGCATGGTAACCGAGCCCCCCAGCCCCAAACGTGCCCTTTCTCTCTGCAAACGCCAGCAGCTCCACTGTCCACGCTCCACTACTTGTGCGTCGGCAGAATTGCACAAATGCACTTAAAGACTTGTCCGCTGGTTGCACTAGCACAACCCCAGCTGGATGAGACCTGGGGACCCTCCCCAACAATTCCCCAGCAAGCCAGGAGCCCAGGTTTCAGGCCTTGGGAACTCATGAGTCAACAAGGTCTTTGGACAAAGCTGTAGCTGGAGAAGCTCACAGCAGTGCAGGAGGCAGGTCCAAGGGAGCAGCCTGTGAGGAGGCCTGTTTTGTGACCTGGCATCAGGGACTTATCCTCCTAGGCCACGTGAGTCATCAGAATCCCCGTGGGCAGGGCCAGGGTGCAAATCGGCCCAGCCTCACCTGCAGGCTGTTCTGATTCAGTGGCTGCCTGGGCCTAGTTCTGGGTCCTGGAGGAGCCCCTGGGGTTCTGGAGCACAGCCCAGCACTGGGCCCCCGCAGCAACGAGCAGCCCCGGGGTGTTTCCAGGGACTGAGGGTGAACACAAAACCACTGAGTCATTTCTTCAGGTCCCCCATACTCCTGGCACCGAGGGGGAAAGGAGAGGGCCTGACTTTAGGTAAAGTTGTCTTCGCAAATCTCCAGGCAGTGGCCACACACCTGTGCCGTTGCCAAGCGGAGGAATTCAGTTGCTGGTGAACTGCAGAGTTCCACCTCTTAGTGTCTGTTTTTTTTTTGTTTGTTTGTTTGTTTGTTTAGCTCTCAAAACTTGAACAACTTGTTAGTTAGAAAGAAAACTTTTCACTGTCTCATCTTCCTTTTGAAGCAGAAGTCATCAGTAATTTCTGCCAGTTAAGAGTTGAACAGAATCCATTCAAATTTTAAAAGATAGGTTCCCAACACCTTTAAAAATTGCACCAAAGACAAAAAGCTTAGGAATAAACCTGACCAAGAAGGTGAAAGACTTATATGCTGAGAACTCTAAAATATTAATAAAGGAAACTGAAGATGATTCAAAGAATGGAAAGATATCCCATGCTCTTGGATTGGAAGAATTAATATAGTTAAAATGGCCATGCTACCCAAAACAATCTATAGATTTATTGTGATTCTTATGAAGTTACCCATGACATTTTTTACAGAACTAGAACAAATAATCCTACAATTTATATGGAATCATAAAAGACCCAGAATTGCCAAAGCAATCCTGATGAGAAAGAACAAAGTAGGAGGCATAACTCTTCCAGACTTCAGACGATACTGCAAAGCTACAGTAATCAAAATGGCATGGTATTGGTACAAAAACAGACATGAGGATAAATGGAAGAGAATATAGAGGCCAGAAATAAATCCAGACACCTTTGATCAATTGATCTTCAGCTAAGGAGGCAAAAATATACGATGGAGAAAGACTGTCCCTTTAGCAAGTGGTTGTGGGAAAGTTGGACAGTTGCATATAAACCAATGAAGTTAGAATACTCCCTCATATTATACAAAAAAATAAACTCAAAATGGCTTAAAGACTTAAACATGAGACAAGACACCATAACAGTCCTAGAAAACAACATAGGCAAAACATTCTCTGACATAAATTGTAAAATGTTTTCTTAGGTCAGTCTTGAAGCCAATAGAAAGAAAAGCAAAAATAAACAAATGGAACCTAAGAAATTGCAAGCTTTTGCACAGCAAAGGAAACCATAAACAAAACAAAAAGGCAATCTACAGACTGGGAGAAAATTTTTGAAAATGTCACAACCAGCAAGGGCTTAGTTTCCAAAATACATAAACAGCTCATACAACTCAACAATGACAGAAGCCAGACAACTCAATTGAAAAATGGGCAGAATGAAATAAACATTTCCCTAAAGAAGACATACAGATGTTCAACATTGCTAGTTATTAGAGAAAAGCAAATCAAAACTACAGTGAAATAGCTTCTCATGCCAGTTAAATTGGCCACCATTAAAAAGTCTACGAATAACAGATGGTAGAGAAAAAAGGGTGGAGAAAAGGGAATCCTTGTACAAAAACTCAGCAGTGGCCACAGGACTGGAAAAGGTCAGTTTTAAGACGGTAGGCACTGAGAGAGGGCATCAGAGGGCAGACAGACTGAAACTGGGTGGCCAAAATATTGGAGCCTCAGCTTTAGCATCAGTCCTTCCAGTGAATATTCAGGGCTGATTTCCTTTAGGATTGACTGGATTGATCTCCTTACTGTCCAAGGGACTCTCAAGAGTTTTCTCCTACACACACTTGTGTGTGTGTGTGTGTGTATCTGAATCACTTTGCTGTACAGCAGAAATTAACACAACGTTGTAAGTGAACTAGAATTTTTTTTAAAAAAGAAGAAGATAGGCTCCCAGACTCTGTTTAAAAACAGGCTGGCTTCTCTGGTGATGTAGTAGTTAAGAATTCACCTGCCCATGTGGGCCACACGGATTCCATCCTTGTTCTGGGAAGATCATCCACGCCTCGGAGCAACTAAGCCCGTGCACCACAACTCCTGAGCCCACTCTCTAGAATCCACAAGCATCACTACTGATCCCACAGCCACTGAAGCCCGAGTGCCTAGAGTCCCTGCTCTGCAACAAGAGAAGTCACTGCGACGAGCAGCCTGAGCACTGCACCTGGAGAGGAGCCGCCGCGCGCTCCAACTAGAAAAAGCACGCCCAGCAACGAAGATCCAGAGCTGCCAAAAAGTGAAAATCAGTAAAACCAGTAAAGAACTCTTTCAGAAAAAAACAGGCAAGAGGACATCTGATCTTATTTAAGATGGAAGAGCAAGGACCAGGTCTATGCTGTGACCTAAACAACCGAAAACCTCAGCAAAGCTAGCAGACAACAGCTTTTAAGACACTGGGCACCACGCCGTGAAGGACAACAGAAAACGAGGGAGGTGCGCCCTCTGCTGTGTGAACCAGCGCCAGCTGGAGTATTTCCAGGACAAGAGGCAAGGACGGGACCGGGCGTCTCCTGAGCGGAGCCCACAGGGCCGAGTGCTGAAGAGGAGAGAGACAGAGAGTTCTGGAGGCCTGCAGGGCCGCCCTGCAGTGTCGGCTGAGCACCAGTGAGCACAGGCCGGGTCAGGACAGGGGGTGGGGGGCCGGTGAGGCACCCGAGGCTGGGAAAGAACCACCACGAGGACTGGAAACCGCAGCAGCTGGCGCTCACACAAGGTGGGGAGTAATCGTTTGTACCATCAGCCAGAGTAGGCATGTCTCAGCTCAGGAGCAGGGAAATCACCCCGGACCAAACGCTTCTTGAACCCCACCTGTGAAAAGTGAAAATGTTAGTCATTCAGTCGGGTCCGACTCTTTGCGGCCCCTGGCCTGTAGCCTGCCAGGCTCCTCTGTCCATGGGATTTCCCAGGCAAGAATACTGGAGTAGGTTGCCATTCCCTTCTCCAGGGGATCTTCCTGACCCAAGGATCGAATCGGTGTCTCCTGCATTGCAGGTGGATTCTTTATCATCTGAGCCACCAGGGAAGCCCTGGACCCCACCTAACAGAGCTTAAATGCAAATCCCAAAAGGATCAGACTGTTTCCAAGTAACTCAACTGCAAACAGAACAAATACCAAGAATATTTGCAGGATGCAGAAATATCCAGCACCAAAAGATAAACTTCATATGGTCTGATTTCCCATCAGAAAGTATCAGGCATGCAAGAAATAGGAAAATAGAACCATAAGGAGGAGAAAAAACAGCCATCAAGGTAGACCCATAAATAATACAGTTGAAGGAATTAGTGGATAAGGATGTTGTCACATAAAACTCAATTGTCAAAGGTATATGCCCCCCCATACACACACCCAGTGTTCACTGCAGCACTATTTACAACACTCAGGACGTGGGAGCAGGAGCAGAAGGGGACGCCAGAGGATGAGATGGTTGGATGGCAGCCCTGACTCCATGGACATGAGTTTGAGCAAGCTCTGGGAGATACTGAAGAACAGGGAAGCCTGGCGTGCTGCGGTCCATGGGGTCCCAAAGAGTTGAACACGACTTAGTGACTGAACACCAACAAAATTAAATAACTAATGGAAAAATTTAAACATTAAAAAACCCCAAAAGTTGATAACAATGAGAGCCTACTGTAAAGCACAGGGAACTCTATTCAGTGCTCAGTGGTGACCGAGAAGGGGAGGGAATCCAAAACAGAGGGAATTGTTGTGTGCCCGTGGCTGATTCACTTTGCCGTACAGGAGACATTGAGACAGCAGTGTCAAGCAGCTACACACTCTTTGAAAAAACCCCCAATGGTCTACACGCCTGTGTAAAAGGTAGAAATTGTGGAATTGGTTTCAAAAAACAAGACCCAATAGTATGCTACCTATAAGAAACCCACTTTAAATGTAAAGGCACAGCAGCTTAAAGATAATAGGAGGGAGAAAGATAAGCCACATCAAATCAAAAGAAAACCGCTGTGACTCCTACGACATCGGACAGGATAGATTTCAGAGGAAAGAATATTATCAGAGACAGAGGACAAAGGAGTCTATTAGAGAACATGACAATTCTGAACATACCTGCCAGCAAGCTGCAAAATATGGCATAATGAAGCCAAAACTGATGGAGCTACTGAGAGAAAGAGATGAATTCACACTTACAGCAGGACATCCCAGCACCCCTCTTTCAATACAAGGACACCGAAATTCAGGAAGGAAATAGAAGACATGACTAACACGATCAACAAATTTGACATTTATAGAACATTATAACCAACAACAGCAAAATACACCTTATTGGCAAAGGCACACAGAACATTTGCCAAGAGAGACCATATTCTGGGCCGTAAAACAAGTGTCAAAAAATTTTAAAGTACTACAAATACTTAAGTCACACAAAGTATGTTTTCTAACCACAGTGGAATTAAATTAATAAGCAATAACAGGAAGATCTCTGGACAAAAACAATCCTCAAATATTTGGTAATGAAAGTCATGCTTCTGGGACTTCCCTGGCAGTCCAGGGAATTCTGAGTAACTAGTAAACACACGCTATGATGCTACCCTCAGCACCACGGTGACCAGAATTCTGCGTGTAAACAAGATACAGTTTTCCCAGCATAAATAAGGCACAAGGACTGACCCATGATCTTGAGGCAGTGGGCAGCCTGGGTGACACAGAGCTCCAGCACTGGGTGCTGTTGGCACCTCTAAAGAAGCTTTTAAAATGACACCTATTCCCTTTGATATCTGGGAAGGTGTCCATTTTCTGCCTTGAGCAGGGAAAGGGGCACGTTCAAACCTCCCTCTTGACAGCTCCAGCCTGTCAACTACAAACTGGCATTTGCCAAGGTGGTTCAGAGGGCAGAGAATCCACGTGCAATGCAGCAGAGCCGGGTTCGATCCCTGGGTCAGGAAGATGCCCCGGGGAAGTAAAGAACCGACTCCAGTATTCTTGCCTGGAGAATCCCACGGACAGAGGATCCTGGCGGGCTACAGTCCGTGGGGTCACAAAGAGTTGGACGCAACTTGGCAACTAAACCACCACTGTCTGCCTCTCCAAGGATTAAGTCATGCCCTGCTGAACCTGCTGACCTTCAACACCCACTGAAGGAGTTTAGGATGCAGAGCGGAAATGTGGCACCCTCTGCTGCGGTGGGGGGAACTGCCAGGACAGGTCTTCACATAGTTAGATATTTTCCGGAGCCGATTTTAGGAGCCCAGTTCTTATATCTCCCCGTATGTGGAAAAGCACTGAAGTCCTCCATGGTGACCACTGTTCCGCGTGACGCGCAAGGCTTCACGAGACCTGTAGAGACTTTCCGGGAACATACGTGCGCCGTGGCGCGTATCCCCCTTCAGCAGAATCACATGCATCCTGACCTTCCCCCTTTCTCCTTGGAGCAGTCTCTCAGAGCTCTCTGAGGTGCTGGCTCCCAGGCTGCAGTCCTCATTGTGCCCCAGGTAAAACTTCACTCGCAACTTTCAAGCTGTGTGTTTCTTAGTTGACAAGCCCTAGGGGCTCCTACTGCTCTGGTCACGACAGGCCCAGGGCAAGTGTGCGTCCGGCACCAG
The DNA here is from genome assembly GCF_000754665.1 of Bison bison bison. Lineage (NCBI taxonomy): Eukaryota > Metazoa > Chordata > Mammalia > Artiodactyla > Bovidae > Bison > Bison bison. Next base: position 820,585 of record NW_011494874.1, read on the forward strand.
GGAAATGGCCCGCACCCTCTCAGGAGCCTGTGCGGCCCATGCTCCAGAGCCCCCTGGAGCTGGAGTTGTGGTGGCATTTCCTCCAGAACTGAGCAGTAGGACAAGCTCTGGATGCCCCGTCCTCAAAGTCTGGACCTGCCCCCTCCCCCAGCCCTTTGGAGGACGCTGGGCAGGGAGCCCTGGGGCCCCTGGTCAAGGGCCCCAGATATGCGTCTACCTGCTGCCTTCAGACCTGAGAACTGTCCTACATCCAGAGCTTGCGAGGAACCATGATTTTTCCACGGACAAGCCAGTTACCATCAGCCTTCTGCTTGCCGGCTCCAAAAGCTGTTACTGTCCAAAATGCTACCTCATCGTGGGCACGACACTCTCCTGGACATCACTAGGGACCCCACCGCACCCTGACTGCCGCCGTGGCCTGCTCTTCATCTCAGTAATCGTGTCCATCCTGTCTCTGATGGTGAACGCAGGGCAGCCTCTCTTGC
>NW_011494874.1:821169-829373 GCF_000754665.1 Bison bison bison
TCCATCAGGTCTCGGATGGTGACGGCGGGGCAGCCTCTCTTGCGGTCTGCAGACAACAGCCGTCTAATGGGTGCCGAAGCCCGTCCAGTTCAATGCCTGATGCGGAGCCTTCTCCAGGACGCCGGGTCTGGTGGAAGCTCTCCAGCCTCACCTTGTAGCCCATCCCGCAGGGCCTTCAGCACCCCTCACTTAGTCCTCTGCCAAGGAGGCCCCGGCGTCTCCACCTCCTTACTGAAGGCCGCTGTCACAGGCTTCAAGCCGCCCTCCCAGCAGTGAATGTTGACTGTGTCCTTGCCGGGCACTGAACTGAGTCCCGGGTGAGTGACTCCGTGTGGGTCACTCATGTCTATCCATCTGTAAATGTCCCCTGCCCCTCCCCCTGAGAGTCTCACTACTCTCAAGCTCCGCTCCCAGAGTCCTCTTTCTGCAGTTAGGGTGCCTCGGCCCCTTTGGTCAGGAAGCAGTTTGCTCTCAGAGATGATGCTTCCCTGCTGGGCTGCTTTCAAAGCCGATCCTGTTTGTCTGGGCTTCCCTGGTGGCTCAGATGGTAAAGAACCTGCCTCCAGCACAGGAGACGCAGGTTCGATCCCTGGGTCGGGAAGATCCCCCGGAGACCCGCTCCAGTGGAGCATGGTGACCCGCTCCAGTGTTCTTGCCTGGAGGATTCCATGGGCAGAGGGGCCTGGCGAGCTACAGTCCACGAGGTCGAACAGAGTCGGACGCGTCTGCGCATGCGCACGCGTACCCTAGGTTAGTCGGGTTGATCCGCTTGGAGGTAACGAGGCATGACAGGGTCAGGCCTGTAGAGAGACCCGTGACCTCCCTTTCCTTAGAGTATTTGCTCTGGAAGTCTTGTCATTGTACACCCTTTCTCTGCCCCCTTGAAATGTCTGAAGGTTATTCAAGTTGAGGAAGACGCTCAGGTTATCTCAGCCACCTGCCAGGGCAGGGAGTGGGCAGCCATCCAGGCTCGGCTCCCGGGGACCAGGGAGCCATCTGTGCGGGGACAAGCTGCCACCAGGGAAGCCCGCAAACATCGCACTGGCCAAGATTCTGCTCCTCAGCAGTTTCACCTACTGGTTTTAGCGTTCGTCACATCTTTGGTAGATCATTGTACTCAGGACTGTCCCCAGGGGACAGTTAGTGGTGAGGTGAAGTTCTCCCAGCAGGGCTGGAGGGGAGAGGGCGAGGTCTGCGGTAAGGATATACTGATTCCTGGGCTGGCTGTTGGTTTGATATAAGAAAGGGGCAAGACTAGAAGACTAGTAATGAGGAGGTCTGGGGAAGAGGCACACGAGTGTGAGGGGGCTGGGTGGAAAGCAGGCAGATCTCTGTGCCACCGGAGCCTGCCGGAGACCCCTTCCCCTCTTTTAAGGAAGTACTTGACCACGTGGTAGACAAGATGGCTTGTCCAGTAGATGTCAGGGGCCTCCTTCCTCAGCCACACCAGGGTTTACACAGGGGGCCATGACCAGGGACAATGGCGGCCAGGCTGGAGGCTGGGTGGGGGCTTCTTCTCCCTGAGACTTAGCTCACCGATGACCCCTCCAGAGGCCAACATGTCATCATAAGAGCTGCTGGCCCTCAGTGTGACACTGTCCCTTGAGAAGACAAGCCACTCACTTGGCCAGTTTATTACATCAGACCTCTTCCAAGCAGGAGATGGAGAAATGCTTCCTCAACAGAAGCAATGCCTACTCTGGATATAGATTTTTTCTGTGCCCACAGTTGCTCTGCCAGGTTACCTGACGTCTGATTGACCTTTCGTAACATCACCTCAGAGTCAGAAGAGCTGTGACATTGGGGAGTGACTGCAGGCTCTTCTGTTCTGATACAGATCATATCGCTGAAGCAGCCGGTCAGAGAGATCAGGATTACCTTCAGCTAGGACATGGGGCAGGGTTGAGGCTCTGTCCCCCAGCGTGCGGGGTAAGCCCTGAACCGATGACCCATACATGATACTACAGCCAAGCAGCTAGAGGCACTGTGCGGAGGTGGGAACAGCTGCTCTCATCACTCCTGGAAACCCAAGGGAAGCAATTTTACTTCTGGTCCCCGAACGTTTAGGTCCCACTACACTGTTATCCAGGGGATGAAGTCTTCCCCCAGGAACAGTGTTCCTCTGAACTTAAACCTGTGAACATCGTCTGGTCACTTTGAGCTCTGTATTCTGATGGACCAGCAAAGAAAGGAGATACTTTCTTGGTGGGGGTAGTTGACCCTGGTTATCCTGAGAAGTTACAGTGCTGCTGTTCAATGAAGACAGAGAGGAGCATATCTGAACTCAGGGCATTCTCTGGGGTATCTCTGGGTGCTTATATCCTAAGGGAAAATGGAGAATGGCTAACTGTAGCAACCATATTTTGACAAGAGAAAGGTGACTACGACTCCTCAAGTCTGAAAGTCTTGGTCACCCTACGAAGAGAGCGACCTGAGCCAATATAAATGATTGTTGAAGGTGAGGAAAATCATGTGTGAGTGGTGGAGGAGGAAGATGACTTTCAATTGCATCTCTAGTCCAGTTGCACCAGTGACTCGGCCTTCATCCCCTAATTTTTATGCAGTTAGCCTTTTGTGAAGATTGAAAGAAACTGAAAAATCAGACTTCAAATGTGGCATGAGAGGGTCTGAGTGGTGCAAGAGGCTGACTGTACGTAGCTGACATCTCTGATGCCCTGTGTCCCACACCATCAGCCCCCTCTGTCTCAGCTGGAAGTGTAACAGGCAGTTCCATGCAAGCTCAGGTTGATAGCATCCCAGGTACCATGCAACTTATCCACTTCTTATAGCAAGGCTGTGGGTGCTAAGTCGCTTCAGTTGTATCTGACTCTCTGCAATCCCCTGAACTGTAGCCCTCCAGGCTCCTATGTCCATGGAATTCTCCAGGTAAGAATCTGGAGTGGGCTTCCATGCCCTTCTCCAGGGGATCTTCCCGACCCAGGGAGAGAACCTACATCTCCTGTGGCTCCTGCCTTGCAGGTGGATTCTTTACTACTGAGCTAGTGGGGAAGACTTTTTAAAAAGTACTTTATTTTATTTTTGGCCATGCTCTGCGGCATGTGTGGTCTTAGTTCCCCAACCAGGGATCAAATCTGTGCCCCCTGCACAGGAAGTACAGAGTCCCAGCCACCTGGAGCACCAGGGAAGTCCTGGAGTAGCTGCTGTTGAGGGTTTTTTTTTTTTTTTTTAATGACCACAGAGTCTTTCATGCTCCTCTTTTCAAAAAGCACATCTCTCTGCTCCTTGATTTCAGGCTGGGCATGTGGCTTGCTTTGGCCAAGTTGATATTAGCCAACACCAATCGAGGCTTGAACACTCCTTGCTTGTTGTGATTTAACTTTTTAATAATTTTGTACCTATGGTGTATAGGTTGCTGAAACTGAAACTCCAGTAATTTGGCCCCTGATGTGAAGAACTGACTCACTGGAAAAGACCCTGATGCTGGGAAAGATTGAAGGCAGGAGGAGAAGGGGACGAGAGGATGAGATGGCTGGATGGCATCACCGACTCCATGGACGTGAGTTTGAGTGACCTCCGGGAGTTGGTGATGGACAGGGAGGCCTGGCGTGCTGTAGTCCATGGGGTTGCAAAGAGTCGGACACGACTGAGCGACTGAACTGATGGTTTATAGGCCAATATGGTCGGAAGAGTCAAGTAAAATCACCACCACCAAACACCTAAAAGATGCATGGATGGTGGTCTCTTCAGAACATTCATTCGATTCACGTTTCTGGCATCTACAGCACACGTAGCCTAGATGAATCTCGGCAGATGCTGATGGGCTGACGTGAGCTCAGACAGGTGCAGTTCCTGTAACAGCTGACGTGCTGGGCGTGGGTAGTTCTCAGCTGAAGCAGACTGACCAACCCTCTGGAATGTGACACACAGCTATTGATTCAGTGAGTGGTTTAGTCTCAATACTTATGAAGACAGAAAAGCAAAAGCAGTTCAACTCTATGCGCCAAGGAAATCAATACCCCTCCTCATCTCGCCTCAGCTCCATGTTATTAATAACTCTGCTGCCCTCTGTTCCACGGTCAGGAGAGCTCTAATCCTCTTGATATTTTGCATGATGTCACAGTGGTTCCTGGAGAAGGAAATGGCAACCCATTCCAGTATTCTTGCCTGGAAAATCCCATGGACAGAGGAGCCTGGCAGGCTACAGTCCATGCGGTCACAAAGCGTCGGACACAACTTAGCGACTGAACATGCACGCATAAGCTAATTCACTAGTGTGTTGACAACACCATGCTAATTGGATCTGTTACACAGGAAGAGGCAGGTACTGTGAGTGTTCCAGTGGGTCATCTGTGAGCCAGATAAGGGGACATAAAGACTACTACTCAGCACATGAGCCAAGTTGGTCAGGTCCAGGCTGAGCATACTGAAACACCCTCTCAGGGAAGAGAAGGGGAGGAAAGCCTGCTGCCTCTTGTGTCTCCACCGCCGAGGAAGAAGTACAGCTGGGTCAGGGGCTCTTTGTATTTCGGAGGCTACAGATACTGCAGCCACTCACTGAGTGGTCCAGAGACTTCCAGCTTTGACTAGAGGAGATCGGCGCATTCAGGGTGCTATGGCCATAGACTTCCGGCTTTGACTAGGACCCAGAGCCAAAGCAGGCTTTGCGGCACATTCAGGATGCTTTTTGAGTCACAAGACCCAGGACATCCAGTGGAAATAAAAGCATCAGGATTGGACTTGAATGCTACTTGGATTCTCTGGTAAGAGTCGCGGCAAAGCCCCCTCAGAGCATGGGGGTTGGGGGGTCCACGCCTTCCCAGCACTTACACAACAGCTTCTGGAAGCTGTCAGCGCTGACAGTGGAGGGATATGTCCACAAGGACTGGGCAGAAGAGCTCCCTGTCATGAACTGTTATCTGACCCACTGAGTCATAAGAGAGTCACGGGAGGCAGGCCCAAGAGCCATCTGTCATGTAATGAAAGTGCTACTTTTGAATCAGCTTCAAGCCAGGGGCTTCCCAGATGGTGCTGGTGGTAAAGAACCTGCCTGCCAATCCAAGAGACATAAAAGACACGGGTTCAATCCCTGGGTTGGGAAGATGCCCTTAGGAGGGCATGGCAACTCACTCCAGTATTCTTGCCTGGAGAATCCCATGGACAGAGGAGCCTGGTGGGCTTTAGTCCATAAGGTCACACAGAGTTGGACACGACTGAAGTGACTTAGCAAGCCAGTGCAGAGGACAGGAGTAAATTCCACCACAGATCCACCACCTCTTCTCTCTCCACCCAAGGCCTCTGGGGAACTCCTGATGACCAAATGGCAAAAAATGATGGCCTTGGGCCAGTGACCCTCTTGCAGAATGGATGTACCTTGTCCCTAAAGCTCTGTCAAGTTAGAGTTGCCCGGGATCTCTCCCAGGAGAGAACACTGAAACCTGGGACACAGGCAGGTTTTGCCAGTTCCCACTTGGCTATGAATTATCACTGATTAAGTTTCCGCGAATTGTCACTGAGCTCCCCGTGCCATTGGACCAAATTCAAAAAGTACCAGAGCCTCTTTACCACGAGACGCTCCTACACATGGGGACAGGAAGGGGATTGTCAAGCTCAGTGTGGCCAGCTCTTTGAGACCCCATGAACTGCAGCACGCCAGACCTCCCTGTCCATCATCAACTCCGGGATTTCTACCCAAACCCATGTCCATCGAGTCGGTGATGCCATCCAACCAACTCATCTTCTGTCGTCCCCTTCTCCTCCTGCCCCCCATCTTTCCCAGCATCAGGGTCTTTCCCAATGAGTCTTAGCATCAGGTGGCCAAAGTATTGGAGTTTCAGCTTTAGCATCAGTCCCTCCAATGAACATCTAGGACTGATCTCCTTTAGGACTGGTTGGATCTCCTTGCAATCCAAGGGACTCTCAAGAGTCTTCTCCAACACCACAGTTCAAAAGCATCTTCAGAGCTCAGCTTTCTTTATAGTCCAACTCTCACATCCATACATGACCACTGGAAAAACCATAGCCTTGACTAGATGGACCTTGGTTGGCAAAGTAATGTCTCTGCTTTTTAATATGCTGTCTAGGTTGATCACAACTTTCATTCCAAGGAGTAAGCGTCTTTTAATTTCATGGCTGCAGTCACCTATCTGCAGTGATTTCGGAGCCCAGAAAAATAAAGTCAGCCACTGTTTCCATTGTTTCCCCATCTATTTCCCATGAAGTGATGGGATCAGATGCCATGATCTTAGTTTTCTGAATATACTACTGGAGATCAGTGGAGAAATAACTCCAGAAAGAATGAAGGGATGGAGCCAAAGCAAAAACAACACCCAGCTGTGAATGGGACTGGTGATGGAAGCAGGGTTCAATGCTGTAAAGAGCAATATTGCATAGGAACCTGGAATGTTAGGTCCATGAATCAAGGCAAATTGGAAGTGGTCAAACAGGAGATGACAAGAGTGAATGTCGACATTCTAGGTATCAGCAAACTCAAATGGAATGGAATGGGTGAATTTAACTCAGATGACCATTATATCTACTACTGCGGGCAGGAATCCCTTAGAAGAAATGGAGTAGCCATCATGGTCAACAAAAGAGTCCCAAATGCAGTACTTGAATGCAATCTCAAAAATGACAGAATGATCTCTGTTCATTTCCAAGGCAAATCATTCAATATCACAGTAATCCAAGTCTATGCCCTGACCAGTAACACTGAAGAAGCTGAATGGTTCTATGAAGACCTACAAGACCTTTTAGAACTAACACCCAAAAAAGATGTCCTTTTCATTATAGGGGACTGGAATGCAAAAGTAGAAAGTCAAGAAACACCTGGAGTAACAGGCAAATTTGGCCTTGGAGTACAGAATGAAGCAGGGCAAAGGCTAATAGAGTTTTGCCAAGAGAACGCACTGGTCATAGCCAACACCCTCTTCCAACAACACAAGAGAAGACTCTACACATGGACATCACCAGATGGTTGACATAAAAATCAGATTGATTATGTTCTTTGCAGTCAGCAAAAACAAGACCAGGAGCTGACTGTGTCTCGGATCATGAACGCCTTATTGCCAAATTCAGACTGAAACTGAAGAAAGTGGAGAAAACCACTAGACCATTCAGGTATGACCTAAATCGAATCCCTTATGACTATACAGTGGAAGTTAGAAATAGATTTAAGGGCCTAGATCTGATAGAGTGCCTGATGAACTATGGATGGAGGTCCTTGACATTGTACAGGAGACAGGAATCAAGACCATTCTCAAGAAAAAGAAGTGCAAAAAAGCAAAATGGCTGTCTGAGGAGGCCTTACAAATAGCTGTGAAAAGAAGGGAAGCGAAGAGCAAAGGAGCAAAGGAAAGATACACCCATTTGAATGCAGAGTTCCAAAGAATAGCAAGGAGAGATAAGAAAGCCTTCCTCAGTGATCAGTGCAAAGACATAGAGGAAAACAACAGAATGAGAAAGACTAGAGATCTCTTCAAGAAAATTAGAGATATCAAGGGATATGTGTATACCTGTAGCTGATTCACATTGTTGTAGAGCAGAAACCAACACAACCTTGTAAAGCAATTATCCTCCAATTAAAAATTAAAAAAGAGAGAAAAGAAGTAACTCAGGTGGCCACGGAGGGCCTGAGCAGGCATGCGCCCAGGAGCAGTCCATCCCTAGCTGCCACCAGGAGGGGGCACAGCCAGCTCGCTGGAACAGGAGCTTCCGGATCCTGGCTCCCGGCTGGAGTCCGCAATCCCAGGGAGCCTCCTGCGAAGCCCAAGCGGGCTGCTGTCCTCTCCCTCAGGGGGCCCTGCTCACCAAGGCACTTCTGCTCTAGGGGTCCCCCACCCATGCCCCAGGGCCTTCTCTCCAGTCCTGGTCCCTGTTGACTGACATATGGCCTCCAGAGGCACCCAGCCTGTGAAGCTGAGAGTCCCGCCGTCCCGGGTAGTCCCAGGGGCCACTGCCTGCTGGTCCCCCTCCCTGCAGCTCTCTGGCCCCGAGGCTGGCCCACCTTTTCCGGGACATCACTGGGGTCATGGGACTTCAGAGCAGCCAGGGCTGCCGGCCACCCCTGGGCCGCACACAGCACCCAGGAAAGGCTGGGCAGCATGAACTGTGTGCCCTCGTCTCCAGGGCCAGGGATCTGAGGGGTGGGTCATGGGAGCAGAGTGGGCATAGGGCGGACCAGTGTCACCAGATGTCACCGCGCTGGCTTCTGGAGGGAGCTCAGAGTAACGACAGCTGGGGACTGA
>NW_011494874.1:829696-837264 GCF_000754665.1 Bison bison bison
AAGTCCCTCTCAGCCCTTGCTAAACATTCGGGAGGAGTTCTTGGATCACTCTGGAAAAAAATCAGAGTTCCCGTCCTCCCTGATTCCGTTTGTTGGTAGAGCGGTGTGGACGGGGATGCTCACTGCCCTCGGGGAAAGGCTTGAGGGGCAGAAGCAGCGATGGACACCCTCCCCCGGGGATGAGAAGCAGCTGCCCTCCCGGTCCAGGAGCCCCTCTGCTGACCAAGCCTGACCCCACCGTCCTTTCACCCTGTGACCCCAAGGACAGCTTCCTGGCAAACACTCCCCCTGCCCCACACCCCGGGGGAGCATGGCAGCCCCTCGCCTGGCTCCTCCTTCAGGGATCTGCTCTTAACCCCCCACCCCCAGCCCAGGGCCCAGGCCTGGTGCAGAGGGGTGAGATTCCTGTCTGTTCTGGGGGCCCAAACCGGGTCCCCTCCCACTGCTCCTGGCTGCACTTTGGGAAGCTGCAGCCCTGGGGTCCGGCCAAGCTCTAGGGGGGCCCTGGCCCCCCCGTCCCCCCGCCTGGGCTTCCCAGCCCCTCAGTCCTCCACCTGGATCCACTCTCATGGAATAACTGGAGGAGGCATTGGCCAGTCACTCGGTGGGGGGAGTTCCGGCCCCAGCCTTGGGCCCTCACACAACACGCCAGTGGGACCAGTCTCGTTTTTAAGTAAAACCTCAGGCATCCTTTCCTCTATTATGCAGACTTGAAAGGGAAAGTGTTAGTCTCTCAGTCATGTCTGACTCTGTGACCCTGTGGGCGGTAGCCTGCCAGTCTCCTCTGTCCCTGGGGTTTTCCAGGCAATACGGGAATGGGTTGCCATTTCCTACTCCAGAAGGAAAAAAAAAACCCATTTTCTAGTTTCAAAAGTATTTCACTGTAGAAAATGTTCAAGTTAAAATAGCAAATAAGGAATTTAAAATCACACATAATACCAACAGAATCAGGCACTGCAGACGTGACACATATATATGAAAGTCGCTCAGTTTTGTCCGGCTCTCTGCGACCCCACGGACCGTAGCCCACCAGGCTCCCCTGTCCATGGAATTCTCCAGGTAAGAATACTGGAGTAGGCAGCTGTTCCCTTCTCCAGGGGATCTTCCCAATCCAGGGTTCGAACCCAGGTCTCCCACATTGCAGGCAGATTCTTTATCATCTGAGCCACCAGGGAAGTCCTGGGTACGTGCTAAACAAACTCCTATCCCAGCTATGTTTGTACAAAATACTTTTTTTTTTTTAATTTGCCAATGGGAAACATGGTTTGGATTCCTGGTCTGGGAGGATCTCACGTGCTGTGGGGCAGCTAAGCCAGTGCACCACAACTCCTGAAGCCCGCAAGCCTAGAGCCTGTGCTCTGCAGCAAGGGAAGTCAGTGCAATGAGCAGCCCATGCACCGCAAGCAGAGAGTAACTAGCTCGCCACAATAGAGAAAAGCTTCCACGCGGCGATGAAGACTCTATAATAAAAAAGATAAAGGATTATGTGAAGGACACACTGGACAGCACCCACTCCCCGCTCAGCCCGTCTGCTCCTCTAACCCCTCCCCAGGCGGCACTCCAGCCGTAGATACTGTGCTGCAAATAAACATTTGTCACTTAAGGTCAGGTTATGGATGTTTTCTTCGACGAGTGGAAGTGGACCTGGCTCATTCTGCGGCTTGCAGGATCTTAGTTTCCTGGTCAGGGATCGAACCCAGGCCCTGAGCAGTGGAAGCGCGGAGTCCTACCCACTAGACCGCGGCTCATTTTCTACAAAATGGCCACACTGTCATGTGATTATTTTCCTCTTTCTCTCTTGCTGGATATTTTGAGATTTTCCAGTTTATCCTACAGCAAGAATCCTTGTGCATATTATTTCTGATACATAGATTTTCCAGAAGTAGAATCCTTACCTCAAAGATCTTGTTGAAGGTAAGATAAGAGTCTTAATCTCTTTATTAAGATAAGAAATCTAGCAGAGGCAAACAGTCTACTGTTTGTCTGAGAAATCTCTTAAGTACTTAACACTGTTTCAGAATCCAGAAATGTGATTACACACAGTTACCAGCTAAGATCAGCAAGCAGCCTTCAGTTTTCTAGGGAAAGTTGTTCTCATGAGTCATGGCAACAAATTCTAAAGTCTTAGAAACATTCTAAGATCCTTCTGTTTAAATAACAGATTCATTGTAACTAAGAAATGAGAAGCTGGTAACAGTATAAATGTTCAGACAAGTCCCATTTTATACCAGAAATCAAGACTTACACATGTGTAAGAGGTCTGAATTCAACACTTTATCAAATGGAAGTCTTCCATTAAGTTTTAAAATTCAGAATTATATCTTTCCCTTCATGATTCCGGGGGAAAGAAGACATCTTTAACTCTTTCTCAGCTTCCTTTTGTTGACTATATACGCTTTCGTTTTTCAGGCCAGGCTCTGGAAATTAACTAGTCGGCCTTTGAGAAGCAAAAATCAGATGTGTGGAGCTCCATTTTACTGAGCCAAAAAGAGAAATAAATGAATAAGATCTTAATTAATAATAGCTGAATAAGGAGCGCACACGATTTCTCTTCATCAAAGAATAGAAAAGCTTTTTAGTGGATACTGCAGTAATTAATTCCAAAAAGACTAAGGCCAATTCATTCTTCCACCAATAGGGAGCCAGTTTCCTCACAATTTTGCTGGAACTGGAGGCAATTATCTAGTTTATTTTTGGACAGTCTGACGGGACACAAACACACCAAATGCGCATGTTTCCATGCTTTTTAAAAGGGGGCTTTATTGAGATGTAACTGACATGCAACAAACTGCACATATTTGAAGTTCACAGTTTAGTAACCTTTCATATGTATGTATCCTCATGAAACTGTCATGGCAATAAAGATAACACATCCAGCACCACTAAAAGCTTCTTCATGCCCTTTGTAATCGCTCTCCTCGCCCACCCTGCTCACCACCCCTGGGCGAGGACAGATTCCTTCTTCGCAAGATCAGCTACCATTTCCCAGCAGTGAGGCTGACAGCAACCAGGAGCTTCCCCTCCTGCTCTGGCAGTGTAATTTCACACCCTCTGTGGAGGGCCCTTTGACAATATCAGTCAAGGTAACACATGCACAACTGAACGAGCCATTCTAGGAATGAATCTTATGAGCACTCTAATATCCATCGAAAACGACACAGGTGCCAGGATAGTCTCTTCAATTGTAGTAGCAAAACACTGGAAACTCCCTAAATGTCCAGCAGTAGACACCAGGGAAATAATCCAGTGACTCAAACAATGGAATAATATGCAGCCGTGAAAGAGAATGAGGAAGCTTTATTAGTTCTGGTGCAGAAATTATCCCCAGATATGACATAAAGGGGAAAGTGTGTGTGCAGAGCGGTGGGTGGCCTGCATGCCTCTTCATTCTTTGTGGACCATCATGAGAGCTACGTCCCTGACCTCGCCTCTCACCCTCCCCTGTCCCTTGCCTCTGGAAAAAGAGGAAGCACTTACCTGGCTGGCAGTTGGGTAGTGGTATTAAGCCTCTTTCTCTCTCTTGTTTATTAATTTTGTTCCACTGTCTCCTTCTGTCTCCAAGCGGGGAATCTGCCTGGGGGGAAGCACCGCTGTCCATGTCCAAGGGGCTCTGTGTGTCCAGAAGTGGTGGTCAGTGTTGTACAGCCCACAGCCTGAACTGAAAGCCACATCCTCCCCACCAGCTTTTTCAGTAGTCATGAGGATGTTCTGATCTTCACCTGCCTGCCAGACTCAGGTTGAGCCCAGGCAGGTCACCCCCAACAATGAGGTTGTGTGCCAGCAGGGTATACACATGCCATGCACGCATCCTACAAGGCGTGTGTGTATTTCACGTATGTGGGAAATGCACATAACATCAAACTTACCATCTTAACCATTTTAAGGTTACTGTGGTATTACATACAGACGCTCACATTGCTGCGCAAGCATCGTCACCATCCATTCCTGTAACTCTTCTCGTCTTGTAAAACGGGTACTTTATACTAAACAATAACTCCCCATTCTCTCCCTCAACCCCTAGCCCATGGCAACCACCATTATTCTTCCTGACTCTTTCAAATACTCTAAGTACTTCATCTAAGTGGAATCACACAATATTCGTCTTTTTGTGACTGGCTTCTGTCACTCAGCATGATATCCTCAAGGTTCATCTATGTTGTAGCATGTGTCGGAATTTCCTTCTTTTTTAAGACTGAATAATTAGTTTTGCTTTAGTTCAATGGAACCCCTTTGAATTCAGTTTTAATTCCGCTGTGTGGGTGTGCTGCGCTGTGCTTATCCGTCCGTCCATCGGTGGAGCTGGGGTTGCTTCCATGCTTTAGCTACTGTGAATGCTGCTCCTGTGAACGTGAGTGTGAGAAAGTCTCTCTGAGCCCCTCCTCTCACTTCAGAGCATGTACCCAGAAGTAGAATAACGGAGCACAGGGTAGTCTTTAAAAAAATTTAAGGACCACCATATGTTCCCCCAGTACGCTTACATTCCCACCCACAGTGCCCAAGGGTTCCAATTTCTCTACATCCTCACCAGCTGTTTTTTGATTTTTTGATAGTAGCCATCCTGGTGGGTATGAGGTTGATATCTCATTGTAGCTCTGATTTGCATTATCACTAAGGATTAGTGATATTGAGCGTCTTTTCATGTGCTTATTGGCTATTTATGTATCTTCTTTGGAGAGATGTCTGTTTAAGTCGTTTGCCCACTTTTGAACCAGCTAGTGTGTGTAGGGGGGTTATTTCTATTATTGTTGAGTTTTAGAAGTTCTTGACGTATCCTGGATATTCATCCCTTGCAATGCAGAACACCCAAGTTCAGTCCCTGGGTGGGGAAGATCCCCTGGAGAAGGGAATGGCTACCCACTTCAGTATTCTTGCCTGGAGAATTCTGTGGACAGAGGAGCCTGGCAGGCTATAGTCCATGGGGTGGCAAAGAGTTGGACACGACTGAGTGGCTAACACTTTCACTTTTTCACCAGATATATGGTTTCCAAATAGTCTCTCCCATTCTATGGTAGTATTTTTACTCTGTAGATAGTGTCCTTTGAAGAAAGACAAATTTTAAAATTTTAATGAAGTCCAACTTGTCTCTTTCTAATTTCATTACCTATGCCTTTGGTAATATGCCAAGAAATCATCGCCAAATCCAGTACCATGAAGCTTTTGACCTGTGCTTCCTTCTAACAGATGTATAGTTTAAGGTCCATCATTTAGGTCTTGATCTATTTTTAGCTAATTTTTGTAAATAGTGTTAGGTAAGTGAGTGACTGAACTGAACTGAAGGGTATAATTTCATTCTGTTGCATGTGGGTATCCAGTTTTCTGAGCATCATTTGTTGAAAAGACCGTCCTTTCCCTGCTGAATGGTCTTGGCACACTCGGCAAAAATCATTTGATATATGAGGATGTATCACTGATCCTTTTCATGATGCCAGTTGTTTTGCTGTTCACACTGTCTGCACTGTTCGCCGAACCCAGCGTAGGCCAGGCTCAAACTCAGAGACTGGAAGGAGGCTGGAGGAACCATAGGAATGTGTATTCTCCCCTGGCTGGCACGGCGGCCGTAATGCAGCCTCTCTCCTGGCTGATGCAGCAGCGGTAGCAGCAGCCATAGCTGAACCATAATGTAGCAATAAGGTAGCCACGACACAGGTCGCTCCGGTGTAGCCCCAGTGCAGCAGCAGCAGCCCGGGCTTTCATGGTGAAACTCAAACAGGCGAACCACACAAAGCAGCCTGTGAGCAAGTGAGTACCTCATGACGCGCATGCATAGGGCTGCGAGTGAGCTTGGCTGTTACATAACCATGCAAAGTCACTGTTTACAGAGGGTGTGAGAGCGTGGGTGAGAGAGCATGACTGGCAGCATCGTCTTAATTTCCCCTCAGAGGGCTTCTATCCGCACTCTCCATTTTATTCCACTGACCTATGTCTGTCTTTATGCCAGAGCCACGGCTATTACTATAGCTTTGTAGGAAAGTTTGAAATCAGGATGTGTGAGTTCTCGGTTTTGTTCTTTTTCAAGATTATTTTGGCCATTTGGGGTCCCTTGAGAGTTCGTGCGATTTTTAGAATGGGGTTTTCTAATTCTGCATATTCTACAAGTGTCATTAGTTTGAAGAATTTGAGATGTTGATAGGGATAGCATTGGCTCTGTAGATCACTTTGGATAGTATTCGTATCTTAACAATGTTAAGTTTTCCAATCCATGAACACGGGATGTGTTGCCATTTATTTGTTTCTTCTTTCATTTCTTTTGATGGTGTTTTGTTGTTTCACTGTACACCTCCTAGGTTAGGTAAATGCTTAAGAACTTTCTAGATGTCTCATAGCTCGTCTGTCCCTCATTTCCTGCACTACTGTCTTCTTTTGTGATTGGTTGATTTTTTTTTTTAATAATGAAATGTTTACATTCTTTTCTCATTTCCTTTTGCATATATTATATAGCTGGTTTCTTTGTGGTTACCATGGGGGTTACATTTAACATCCTAAAGTTATAACACCCAAGTTTAAATTTATACCAGCTTAACTTTAATAACATACGGAGCTCTGCTCCCTTACAGCTCTTTTTCATGGTCAGTATCACAAAACTACATCATTAAACGTTGTTGTCTCTGTCCCAGGCTGTTAATCCTCTTGGCCAGGAGTATCTGGGGCACTGGCTGGGGGCTGTGTTACAGTGAACACCACAGGCCTTCTGCCACCAGGACCAGTGTTGTGACTGGGCTGGCCTTGTGTTTCTTGTTACAATTGCAGGACACACTTCAGCAAAAACCCACCAGGGAACTTTGAGGAACAAGCTTTATTACTCACAGGTCCTGGAGGGTGCATAGCACACCGAGGACCACACAGGTTGTGGGAGCGAAAGAGAGACAGCGAACGTGGGGCCCTGCCCTTGTTGTGGTCCGGAGATGGTGTCTGGGGTTGTATGGCTCACTCGTCACTGAAACAGGAGAGCAGGAGTTAGGGTTTAGCTTTCTTCCAAGTTGTTGGTTTCCTAGGTTTCCCACAGGGCTCCAAAAGGGGAAATTCCTGAGTGTGGGAGGCCTAGGGCCCCAGCTCGTTGTTTTGATAGTAGCTGTCTCACACAGCTGGTGATATGTTTACTTAAAATGGGTGTCTTCCGAAATGGATGCCTCAGCACTTACATTGCAATCAAAAGCTTAATGTTACGTACTTACACTACACTTGTCTTCCCCAAAATCAGTTCAGTTCAGTTCAGTTCAGTCACTCAGTTGTGTCTGACTCTTTGCGACCCCATGAATCGCAGCACACCAGGCCTCCCTGTCCATCACCAACTCCTGGAGTTCACCCAGAGTCACGTCCATCGAGTCAATGATGCCATCCAGCCATCTCATCCTCTGTCGTCCCCTTCTCCTCCTGCCCCCAATCCCTCCCAGCATCAGAGTCTTTTCCAATGAGTCAACTCTTCACATGAGGTGACCAAAGTTTGGAGTTTCAGCTTTAACATCAGTCCTTCCAAAGAACACCAAGGGCTGATCTCCTTCAGAATGGACTGGTTGGATCTCCTTGCAGTCCAAGGGACTCTCAAGAGTCTTCTCCAACACCACACTTCA
>NW_011494874.1:838028-838298 GCF_000754665.1 Bison bison bison
TTTGAGCATTCTTTGGCATTGCCTTTCTTTGGGATTAGAATGAAAACTGACCTTTTCCAGTCCTGTGGCCACTGCTGAGTTTTCCACATTTGCTGGCATATTGAGTGCAGCACTTTCACAGCATCATCTTCCAGGATTTGAAATAGCTCAACTGGAATTCCATCCCCTCCACTAGCTTTGTTCATGGTGATGCTTTCTAAGGCCCACTTGACTTCACATTCCAGGATGTCTGGTTCTAGGTGAGTGATCACACCATCATGATTATCTGTG
>NW_011494874.1:839149-844509 GCF_000754665.1 Bison bison bison
TCTGTATTCCAAGGCCAAATTTGCCTGTTACTTCAGGTGTTTCTTGACTTCCTACTTTTGCATTCTAGTCCCCTATAATGAAAAGGACATCTTTTTTTGGTGTTAGTTCTAAAAGGTCTTGTAGGTCTTCATAGAACCGTTCAACTTCAGCTTCTTCAGCGTTACTGGTTGGGGCTTAGACTTGGATTACTGTGATATTGAATGGTTTGCCTTGGAAACGAACAGAGATCATTCTGTCGTTTTTGAGATTGCATCCAAGTACTGCATTTCGGACTCTTTTGTTGACCATGATGGCTACTCTATTTCTTCTGAAGGATTCCTGCCCACAGTAGTGGATATAATGGTCATCTGAGTTAAATTCACCCATTCCAGTAATACAAACCATTAATTCTTTTAAATGCATTATTCTCCTAAATTTCATGGAAAACAAGATTTGGAGTTCCAAACCAAAGTTACAGTAATACTAGCTTTATGCTAGAAACTGTTTGTTTGTTTTTAGTGTATCCATCACTTAATTAGGTAGAAAACAAGCAAAGGTACAGGCACAAACCATTCTTACAATAATACTGGCTTGTATAATTGCTCATGTATTTACCTTTATTGAGATCTGAATTTTCCCGTGTGGCTTCAGGTTACGTCTAAAGCCCTCTCACTTCATCTTGGATGACTCCTTTGAGCATTTCATGCAGGTCAGGTCTCGTGGTCATGGAGTCTTTCAATTTCGTTTATTAGGGAATATGATCATTGCAGGTCTTCCCAGGGGGTGCTACTGGTAAAGAATCTGCCTGCCAATGCAGGAGACGTAAAAGAAGCAGGTTTGATCGCTGGGTCAAGAAGATCTCTTGGAGGAGGCCATGACAACCCACTCCAGTTTTCTTGCCTGAATAATCCCGTGGACAGAGGAGTCTGCTGAGCTACAGTCCATGGAGTCACAAAGAGTCCGACACAACTAAAGCAACTTAGCACACACCCACATGTTCATTTCTCTCTCTTTTGAAGGACAGTTTTGCTGGGTATACGATTCTTGGTTGACAAGTGTTTAAATTTTAGCATTTGCATATATTGGCCCACTGTCTTCTGGCTTACAAAACTTTATATATATGTTTGGCTGTGCCAGGCCTTAGTTGCAACATGTAGGACCTTTAGCTGTGGCATGTGGGATCTAGTTCCCTGACTACGGATGGAACCTGAGACCCCTGCATTGGGAACGCAGTCTTAGTCACAGGACCACCAGGGAAGTCCCATGGCCTCCAAAACTTCTGATAAGAAATCTGCTGATGATCTTATTGAAAATCCCTTGTATGTGATGATGTGATGATTCACTTCTCTCTTGCTCTTTTCAGGAGAGTGAAAAAGCTGGCTTGAAACTCAACATGGAAAAACAAAAGATCATGGCATCTGGTCCCATCACTTCATGGCTAATAGAAGGGGAAAAAGTGGAAGCAGTGACAGATTTTCTTTTATTGGGCTCCAAAATCCCTGCAGATAGTGACTGCAGCCATGAAATTAAAAGACACTTGCTCCTTGGAAGGAAAGCTGTGCAAACCTAGACAGTGTATTAAAAAGCAGAGACGTCAGTGTGCAGACAAGGTCTGTATAGTTAAAGCTATGGTTTTCCAATAGTCATGCACAGATGTGAGAAGTGGACCATAAAGAAGGTTGAGTGCTAAGGAATTGACGTTTTTAAATTGTGGTGCTAGAGAAGACTCTTGAGAGTTCCTTGGACAGCAAGATCAAACCAGTCACTCCTAAGGAAATCAACCCTGAATATTCATTGGCAGGACTGATGCTGAAGCTGAAGCTCCAACACTTCGACCACCTGATGTGAAGAGCCAACTCACTGGAAAAGACCCTGCTGCTGGGAAAGACTGAAGGCAGGAGGAGAAGGGAACGCAGGATGAGATGGCTGGATGACATCACTGACTCATCGGACATGAATCTGAGCAAACTCTGGGAGATAGTGAAGGAAGGGAAGCCTGGCCTGCTGTAGTTCATGGGGTTGCAAAGAGGTGGACATGACTTAGCAGCTGAACAACAATAAACTGTACTTTTCAGCTCCAGAATTTTGGGGAGGAGGGAGTTCTTTTTAGGTTTTCTCTTTACTGATATTTTCGTTTTGTTCCCACATTGTTTTCCTGACTTTCTTCACATCTTCCTTTCTTTGAGCTTCTTTAAGATAATTGTTTTAAAGTCTTGGTGTACTCTATCTGCTATCGGGTCTTCTCCAGGGTGGTTTCTGCTGGTTTCCCTTCCTCCTGTGAACAGGCTATTTGTTCCTGTTTCTTTCTGTGTCTCGTGATACTTTGGTTGTACAGTGGGCATTTCCATTTCATAATGTAGGAACTCTGGAAATCAGATTTTCCTCCTTCCCCAGGGTGTGCTGGGTTTTGTTATTGTTTTTATTTTTATTCTTGCAGGCTGTCTCTGTGCAGAGGATTAGCCCTAGGTGTGGATATGACATCTTTCTGAGTCTTTCCTGGGTATGTGCTGTCACTTCCGAATTTCCCCCAACTATGCAGTTCAGGCTGCTAAAAGGGGAAAAAGCACAAAGTGAAGGTCGGAAGGGCAAGGGCTCTTTGAGTCCTCTGCAAGGCACCGCAGCTAGCGGGGCAGGTCTTGCAGCAGTGGAGAGGGAGGCGCGAAACGACGCAGCCGCCTCTTTGTGCACCTCTGTGATCAGACAGCATCAGCGACGAGAGCGCAGCTTCCCAGTGTTTGGAGGGCAGAGTCCTGTTTGCCCACCTAAGCTCCCACATGCTATGTGCAGGCTGCTCCAAGAACATGTAAATAGCTAGCTGCCGAATGGCTGGGAGAGGAGGATGGGTAGCCGCTACTGTGCTAAGAGCTGAAATTGCCCCAAACTAATCACCAACCAAAATTTATCATCCAAATATTCCCCGAGAACTTGGATACCTTCAACAGACTCCAGAGTTCCAAAATAATTGCATCAGAAAGACTCTGTCCGTGTGATTGTTGTCTAGGTGGGGAGACAGAGTTCTTGTTCTTCTTATTCTATCATCTTCCCGGAATCTTCTCCAAGGTGTGTTTTGTATGGCGGTTACACAATGTACATATACATGTATAATGTCCCCAGATGACAGTATTGTTCACTCAGAACATCAAAGCAACTAAAAGCCCTTTAGAACAAGTAATACAATCTGTTAAGTTCACTGACTGAAAACAAATGTCTGTACAAAACTCATTAGGTTAACACTTTTTGCCCAGGGCCTTATAAAATAATTTTTATACGAAACGGTCTGCTTCACAATATTGGCTAAAACCATGAAAAGCCTAGTAACAAGTTTGAAAAGAATTGTTTAAGACCTATATGGTAGCAACTCAGTAGAGAACACTTAAAACTAAAAATCAAGGAGGAGGACCAGAATTCACCGCTAGAGTGAAAGGGGCTGCCTGCGGCAGTAGGGGTGGCAGGGCGTGGAGAACTGACATTTTAATTGTAAGCTTAGAACAGTTATTTGGTTTTTTTGAACAATAGTTGCATTGCTGACCTGGTAAAAATATAAATCGAAACTTAAAAATTTCACCGGACAGAACAAATTTGGTGAGGAAGTTACAAGATAATTTTGAAACCTTGGAACTACATTTTTAAAAATAAGTATTTCAATGTCCTTGAGAAATTTTGTGCTAAGTTACAGTCACACCAATGGTGGGTGCATGTCTTCATTCCCAACACTTCTCTCACATAGCCCTGGGAGTGAGTGTGATCTTAGGAGTGAGGCACCCAGGACACCAGCTTTATGTGCTGGCTTAGTGTTTGCGTGAT
Organism: Bison bison bison; assembly: GCF_000754665.1. Lineage (NCBI taxonomy): Eukaryota > Metazoa > Chordata > Mammalia > Artiodactyla > Bovidae > Bison > Bison bison. The sequence continues at coordinate 842,934 of NW_011494874.1, forward strand.
CCTGAGATGAGCAGCTCTTTAAATTTTGTGCCCTGGTGCTTCCCTGTTTGATCCCAGTCCTACCCCTCATTGTGTCGCTGGGCAATTGCAAAGATTACTGCCACAACTGGAGACTTGAAAGAAGCAGGAATGGGAATGCATATTTCATTCCCGCACTCCGAACTAGCCAGCTTAGCCTGTGCAGATGTTGAATGGATCTTGGAGAAGGACTCCGAACTGTGATAAATGGAATCAGGCGGTGACTGCACTTGTATCTGCTGTCCCAGATGTAGTAGGTTTACTGGGGCAAATCAAAATGGCCCTGGCACTAGGCATGTGACTATTAGACTCGTTATTGTCTTCTTTGTACTAATCATCAAGGACCATCAGAAAGAGTTGGCTTTTACCTGGCAGGGCCAACAGTATACCTTAACAATGTTCCCTCTTAACTATGGAAATTCTTCTGCTCTCTGCCACAATATATCCCACAGAGATCTCTACTACCTCCCTTATTATTTGTAACCGGTGCTTTCTTAAAAGCTGAGGAAAATATTTAATTTGCATATGAGTCACCTAGGAATTCTTCCTTTATGAATTCTAATCCAGAAAGTCTAAAGCAGGCATTCTGCATTTCTAAAAATGTTCAGGGGAATGCCATGCTGCTAATCTTTTGGCCACTCTACGAGTATCAAGGTCTTAACACACTGACTTTTTAAAATACAGTCACACAAAAACACAAAAATTTTCTATTTTAATCTATGCTTAGCTTACTTTTTGCAGAAGAAATTCTTTTTTAAATTGTGGTAATATATGCATAACATCTATTTCTGCTTTATTGACTATGCCAAAGCCTTTGACTGTGTGGATCACAATAAACTGTGGAAAATTCTGAAAGAGATGGGAATACCAGACCACCTGACCTGCCTCTTGAGAAACCTATATGCAGGTCAGGAAGCAACAGTTAGAACTGGACATGGAACAACGGACTGGTTCCAAATAGGAAAAGGAGTACATCAAGGCTGTATATTGTCACCCTGCTTATTTAACTTATATGCAGAGTACATCATGAGCAACGCTGGGCTGGAAGAAGCACAAGCTGGAATCAAGATTGCCGGGAGAAATATCAATAACCTCAGATATGCAGATGACACCACCCTTATGGCAGGAAGAGAAGAGGGACTAAAAAGCCTCTTGATGAAAGTGAAAGAGGAGAGTGAAAGAGTTGGCTTAAAGCTCAACATTCAGAAAACGAAGATCATGGCATCTGGTCCCATCACTTCATGGCAAATAGATGGGGAAACAATGGAAACAGTGTCAGACTTTATTTTTGGGGTTCCAAAATCACTGCAGATGGTGACTGCAGCCCTGAAATTAAAAGACTCTTACTCCTTGGAAGAAAAGTTATGACCAACCTAGATAGCATAATCAAAAGCAGAGACATTACTTTGCCAACAAAGGTTCATCTAGTCAAGGCTATGGTTTTTCCAGTGGTCACGTATGGATGTGAGAGTTGGACTGTGAAGAAGGCTGAGCGCCAAAGAATTGATGCTTTTGAAGTGTGGTGTTGGAGAAGACTCTTGAGAGTCCCTTGGACTGC
>NW_011494874.1:844609-849301 GCF_000754665.1 Bison bison bison
TGAGTCTGAATGAACTCCGGGAGTTGGTGATGGACAGGGAGGCCTGGCGTGCTGTGGTTCATGGGGTCGCAAAGAGTCAGACACGACTGAGCGACTGACCTGAACTGATGCATAACATAAAACTTCCTGTTTTAACCAATTTTAAGTATACAGTTTAGTAGCACTAAGTACATTTATGCTGTTATGCAACCATCACCACCAACTATCTTGAGAATTCCTCTTGCAAAACTGAAACTCAGTTCCCATTAAATAATAACTCCCCATTCCCTCCTCATCCTAGCCCCTCACAACCACCATTCTATTTTTCATCTCTATGAATTGATCTTATTCAACTGAACATTAACGACTGGTCGACCACATTGATGACATCATGCTGATTAGGTCTGATAAACAGGAAATAGGAAGTACTTCAGATACCTTAATAAGATACATGTGAACTATAGGATGGGTGATAAACCCTCCCCCACCAAAAAAATTTAGGGGCCTGTGATTTTAAATTTCTGGGCATTATTTGGTCTGGAGAATTTTAAAACATCCCCTCTAAGATGAAAGGCAAATTGCTGCATGTTTTACCAGCTACCATGAAAAATGGGCTTCCCTTGTGGCTCAGCTAGTAAAAAACCTGCCTGCAATGTGGAGCCCTGGGTTTTTTCCCTGTGTTGGGAAGATCCCCTGGAGAAGGGAAAAGCCACCCACTCCAGTATTCTGGCCTGGAGAATTCCATGGACTGGATAGTCCACAGGGTTGAAAAGAGTTGGACACGACTGAGCGACTTTCACTTTCATGAAAAAAAAAAGAGGCAAATTCTTGGTAGGTCTTTTTAGACTTTGGAAGCAGCACATCTTGGTGTGCTGTGAGATGACCCATCTGCAGAGTTCCCTGTTGGTAGCCGGTTTCAAGAAGAGACCAGAGCAAGGGAAGGCTCTGCAGGTTCAGGCCACTCTTCCACACAGGCCGTGCTGCCTGTTGTATAGATTACCACCTATAATCTGGCAGATCCAGTGATGCTCAAAATACCCATGACAGCATCTGTAGGAAAAGCACAGCCAGATCTCTGGAGCAACCCTCTGCTCTCTTCTTCAGCTGACTATTTTCCTTCTGAGAAACAGCTTCTGGTTTGCATTTGGGATTCAGTGGAGACTGAATCCCCATCATGGACACCCAGTGACCACTCAGCATGAGTTTCCCATCAGGAGCTAAGTGTTATTCGACCCACTTAGCCAGAAGGGTTGATGTGTCCAGTAGCTTTTCCATCATCACATGGTCTGAATGAAAGACTCAAGCTCAGGCAGGCCCAGGAGGCACAAGCATTGGACTGGCCAAAAAGTTCATCGGGCTTTCCTGGAAGATGCTACAAATGAACTCTTTGGCCAACCCAGTAATAAGAGTAGAAAGTGACTCCAACACCAATTCCTGTTGCATCGCCTCGCCTCCCTTCTCTCAGCCTATGCCTAAGGCCTCTTGGGCTGTTGAGTAAGAAAAACTCAAGTCTGATTGTCTGAGGGTCTGTCGATACGCTGGGTCTCCCTGGAAGTGGACAACGCTGCACTGCAGCCCCACTCAGTAGTGACCCCGAAGGATGCTGGTGAAGGAGCATCCGCCCAGGCTGCAGAGCTTGGAGCAACATGTTTGGCTGTCTACTATGTGTAGAGGGAGAAATGGCCAGAGAGACGGATTTACACTGATTTAGACAGTGGCTAACACTTTGGTTGGAGGACACCACACAGAATTGGGGGTTTGTTGACAAGAAAGCCTGGGGAAGAAGCGTGTAGATGGACCACCTCTCAGAGTGGGCGCAGACAGATCTGTTCCCCGCATGGAAGCGTATCAAAGGACATTCACTTGGGAAGCGATTCGTTAATCAGGTGAGAGGACTAAGGTCTGTGTAGTTGTCATCAACCTCCGTGATAGTTTGCTCGAGTTTCCTTGACAAAGTACCACAAACTGGGTGAACAGAAGTGTGTGCCTCACAGTTCTGGAAGCTAGAAGGCCAGGAGTTGTTGCGAGGGTGCTTCCTTCTGAGTGCTGACAAGAAATTTGTTCATGCTTCTTGCCTCGCTTCTGGAGGCTCTCTGGGGACCTTTGGTGCTCCCTGGCTTGTAGGAGCATCGGCCCAGTCTCTGCTTTCATCTTCACATGTGTTCTCCGTGTATGTGTGTGTGAGTTTCCAAATCTCTCTTAAAATATATATATATTAATTTATTTATTTTTGGCGGTGCTGGGTCTTAGTTGCGACGTGCAGGTTCTTCAGTTGCACTGTGTAGGGCTTAGTTGCTCCACAGCATGTGGGATCCTAGTTTCCAGTCCAGGGATCGAACCCATGTCCCCTGCGTTGGAAGGCATATTCTCAACCACTGGAGCATCAGAAAAGTCCCTCATCTTTCTACTGATATAAAATCAGCAGTCATATTGGACTAAGACCCACCCTAATGACCTTATTTCAGCTGATTACCTCTGTAAAGATGGTGTCTCCAAATGAGGTCACTTTCTCAGGTACTGGGCATCGGATTGGGACTTCAATATGAAGTGGGGAGGGGGACACAAATCAACCCAGAAGAGCTTCTTTCCCCCCAGCCGCCCCAGTGGGTTCGCTATGGCCCCATGAACACAGCAGCTATGGTGACAGGGATGCAGGCTCTGCTTGGGGTCAACAACGCAGACTTCCTCTTCCCAGGCAGCTCTGGCAGCTGCCCAGTGCCTTATCTTGACAGTGGCGGCGGTCAGCACTTGGCTCTTGGTGGCACCATTCCCCAGGGACAGCAGCCGGCTGCCTGGGAGCAGGTCGCTTACACTGGCCCTCTCCCATCATGCAAGGGCTATGATTCATCCTCCTGGAATAGATGCATCCTGGACAGAGATGTGGCTTGGCTTCCTTGACTGTAACTTCCATCAGCGCCACGACTCACGGACTCACGAAATGCCTTATCTGCCATCATAGTTCTCCATGCTGCATGGCTTCTCAGAGAGGGATTCATGTCACAGCCAAGGGGGTGCAGCGGTGTGGGCTCCCGGCCATGGACTTCACTGGTCTCACTGCACACCTGGAAGTGACCAGCCCAATGGAGGGGCTGAATGACGTAGGGAAGATTCAGTTGTGGTGCCAGATAGGCAACAACATCCAGGAAGGACAAGGCTCTCTCTGCTTCACAGGCTTCCATAAGGGTTTGGGTCAGAGACAATTACATGGGTCTGTTTCTGCCGTGGCAAAATGCATGGGTCCAGGGACCGCCCCTGCTGGTCCAGTGGCTAAGACTCTGAGCTCCCTACGCAGGAGGCAGGGTCCAATCCCTGATGGATGCACTAGAGCCTACATGCCACCACTAAGAACTGGTGCAGCTAGATAAATAAATAAGTACTCAAAATGCACAGGTCCAGGGCCAGGGAGTGGAGCTGCAGTGGACCCTCTCTTACCCCCAACCTTGAGCTCTGCTGACTTGAGGGTCTCAGTCCTCCGTGGGGAATACTGCAGCCACGGGGCACCCAGCGGCTTTATCAAATCGAAAGGCAATACTACCACCTGGCTCTTTGGGGTTCATTATGCAAAAGGCCGGCAAGGGATGGCTCTATGGCTGGCATGATCAATTCTGTTCCTGGGGGCCACTGTGTGGCCACTTTGCAGTGAGGACGGGAGGGCTGGCCTGCAGAGCAGGGTGTTCTCTGGAGCTCTTCTGACAATTTCTACAACCTGCAGGAAGGGCTAATGGAACACCACATCAACCATAGCAGGGCAGGGGAGCCAGGACTCAGACCCCTCCGGGACCTTCCTTCAGGTCATTTCATCACTTCCTTGTTCTGCAGCCAGCCCACCAGCTGAGGCTCTGGCTGCGGGTGGGGGAAATCCAGGCTGAGTAAGGAAAGAAGAATGAGTAACGGGAGAAGGAGACATGGCTTCCCAGCTGTTACAGAAACTAGGGCTGTGGGAGCTTCGCCTGAGAGTCTTTGCTGATGCTGCTGCTAAGTCGCTTCAGTCATGTCTGACTCTGTGCGACCCTATAGACAGCAGCCCACCAGGCTCCCCTGTCCCTGGGATTCTCCAGGCAAGAATACTGGAGTGGGTTGCCATTTCCTTCTCCAAAGGATGCATGCATGCTAAGTCACTTCAGTTCTGTTCGACTCTGTGAGACCCCATGGACAACAGCCCACCAGGCTCCTCTGTCCACAGGATGCTCCAGGCAAGAGCACTGCAGTTGGTTGCCATTTCCTTCTCCAAGTCTTCGCTAGTTTAATGTGTTTGTTTTGCGAACTGTTTCCCTCTTGTCTCTCCTCGGCTTTGTGATTGTACCTGCCGTCTGTTGGAGGTTAACTCTACAGTTCAGACTGCAGGTAATAGAGCATCTGGGGAGCTGTGACTGAGTGTGGGAAGCAGTTAGCACAGCCAGGAAGAGATAAGGGGACTCGGGACAGCACATCCTCATTCTGGGAAAGAGAGAGTACCCCCGCTTGTGCGAAGGCTGGGTGGATGGCGCTGAGTGAAAGCGTTCACGGGAGGCTGAGACCACAGGAGGTGCATCTGGAGACCAATCGCCTGTCATCAGTCCAAGTCCCCCAGCTCCAAACTCCTCTGTCATTGCCCTACGTGAGGGTTTTGGAATTTCCTCCCTTGCAGAGTGCTGAGCTTCATCAGTAGCGGGTGCCGGAGGGACCATGAAGCAGGAGGGGGTCGTCGGTGTCGCACCCATCTGTTGGCGGCCA
>NW_011494874.1:849401-851026 GCF_000754665.1 Bison bison bison
CCTCACAGCCTGGCATTTGAAGCCCCCCTCACCCCCCATCATGGTCTGTACTTCCTCCAGCCTCACTCCCAGGCCTCCTGGGCCTGCACCCAGCCAGCCTCCCAGCTTCTGCTCAGGCAGCTCCTTCTCCCAGCCTCTCCCTCTGGATTTCAGAAGCTGGGGTGCAGTTGCCTCCACCTCCGAGCAGTCCTTGGGCTGTTCTGTACCACCTGCCTGCTCATCAGGCCCCCGGACTGGCCCCCTGGTGATGGGGCCTCCTCACTGGCCTGGGGACCTCTGTCCATCCACCCCTCCATCTCCCCGGAGGCAGCCTGCGGGGGCAGTGAGCCTTCAGTGTGAGGGTCACCCCTGCCTGTGCGGGCCCTCTCGGGCATCAGGCTGGTGTCTTCTGGGCTGCAGACTCCCTGCGGACTCTGCCGTGGACCCTGCCCCAGGCCTGCCTCCCCATGGGGCCTTTTCCTGGCCCTTTTTCTCTCTGTTCTGTTGCCCTGAGTGTTCAGAGGCCCTGGCCCCTGTACCTTGGCCTCAGCTGAGCCTCAGGAGCCAGGAGACACAGGCTGGGCTGTGCCCTGAGGCCCATGTTCTCCAGGTCAGGGCATCGCGCCCACTGCAGGGCCAGGAGCAGGGGTGGGAGCACCACCCAGAGGCCATGCTTACCGGAAGCTCCCACCTGAGGCCACCCTGTCTGTGACCAAGTCAGGTCTGGGCTCCCCTCAGCACTGGGTATCTCCACCCCAGCTTCCCCTCGCTTTTCCCAGGCCTGCCTTCCTATAGCGGCCCCTCCCAGGTATCCCATCGCAGTCCCAATCTTGCCACCTCCCCAGGGCCTGGGCCAGCACCCCATCCTTCAAAGCTCCAAAGTAGCCAGCTGGGGCAGAGGACGGCGTCTCCCTCGTACCTCCCCCATCACCTGGTCACAGGTCCTAACTGTACTCCTTCCTAGACCCCCTGGATTCCATCTCCTTAGAGGGGTCGGGGGTCTTGCCAGAATATAAACCTCCCTTAAAGCCCTTCTCTGCCGTGTAAGATTCTTCTGAAATAAGGAAGAAGACAAGCATGTGTGTTCTGAGGGCATTCAACATTTGCCTAGAAGAACTAGTTAAGTCAATAAGGCAAGAAAAATGAATAAGAGGTATAAATATTGGGAAGGACCTGATGAGAATGTCATTATTTGGAGGTGCTATGATTACCTGCTTAGAAATAGCTTTCTGAAACTCCAGAAAAGCCTATTTTCAAAAAGTTCTTAACCGGACATGGAACAATGGATTGGTTCAAAATTGGGAAAGGAGTGCGTCAAGGCTGTATATTGTCAACCTGCTTATTTAATGTCTAAGCAGAGTTCATCGTGTGAAATGCTGGGCTGGATGAAGCACAACTGGAATCAAGATTGTCGGGAGAAATATCAACAAACTCAGCTACACAGATGACACCACCCTTATGGCACCCTCCACTACTCAGTGGAGAAGGAAACGGCACCCCACTCCAGTGTTCTTGCCTGGAGAATCCCAGGACGGGGGAGCCTGTGGGCTGCCGTCTATGGGGTCGTACAGAGTCGGACACGACTGAAGCGACTTAGCAGCAGCAGCCCTACTCAAGTGTACAGTTTAGGAATGCTCCTTATATGG
>NW_011494874.1:851126-852827 GCF_000754665.1 Bison bison bison
TCCGAGCAGAGCACCTACCAGTGCGTGGCTCACCTGGCATCCCAGGGCCTGCCTTTCCAGCAAGTTCTGCAGGCGGAGTGCCTCACTGAACTTTGCTGGGGCTGCAGCCTCCCCACTGAGGCCTGAATCCGGGCCAGGAGCCCACGTGGGGGTCGGGGTGGGATGAGGGGCTCTTCCAGACTCGCTCCTTCCTTGGGGCACTGCTACACCCTCAGCACCCCAGCTCCGCCTGTGCTTCGGCTTCTCCATCCTCAGTAGCCATCTCCACACTGATCCCTGCTGCCGTCCCTAAGCGGCCCCCTCCCAATTACAGTGTGGTCCTTGACTGGACTCCGAATGATCCGAGACTGTAAAGGTGCTCAGCTACAAGCCTGAGCCAATGTCACGGAAGGATGCTCAGAGGGCAGACCATGAGCAGAGGAGAGATGGTGGAGTCCAGAGCTGATGAGAAGAATGGATGCTCGAGGTCGCCCCACCCCTGTGCCTGCACCCCAGCCCCCTGGGGCCCAATCCTCCGACCCAGCCCCTCCCCTCTAACACCCCCCCAACCCTCCCACCCTCTGAGACCCCAGTTTACTGTTCTAACCTCTTGTGGGGGTACCCTCACATCTCAGCTCTGCTCACCCTCTGTGTGACCGTAGGACCCGAACCATGAAAGAAAGTTGCTCAGTTGTGTCTGACTCTGCGACCCCTGGTGACCCCTATAGTCACCAGGCTCTTCTGTCCAGGGAATTCTGCAGGCAAGAATACTGGAGTAGGCTGCCATTTCCTTCTCCAGGAGATCTTCCCCACCTAGGAACCAAACCCAGGTCTCCTGCATTGCAGGCAGATTCTTTACCGCCGAGCCGCCAGGGACGCCGACCCAAACCGTGTTCTCCTTTGAAGCCCACTCTGTGACTGCAACCGGCCCCTGAGCACTGAGCTTGGTTGGAGAAAATCACCGGCCGCTGACAAAACCACTTCCACAGTCTCAGCATCGCTGGACCACCTCACACTCGAGATTCACAAGTCTCATCTCCTCCTGGAAACTACAGCATCTCAATGAGATGTTAGATTGTAAACTGTGTAACACACTCACATGGCTCAATAATTGAAAAAATTAAAGCTGGACACACAGTGACGTATCTCCTCCAAAACCTCTGCCTCCCTCCCCATCCCCTCCCCACCCTCCCCCACCACCCACGTGCACACACACACTCACCAGCAAGCACGCTCTGTTCCTGGTATGTTCTTCCAGGCCGTCTTAAGGCACATAATTGTTGTTCAGTCGCTAAGTCGTATCTGACTGCAGCACGCCAGGCTTCCCTGTCCTTCACTATCTCCCAGAGTGTGGTCCAACTCATGTCCATTGAGTCGATGATGCCATCCAAACATCTCATCCTCTGTTCCCCCCTTCTCCTCCTGCCCTCAATCTTTTCCAGCATCACGGTCTTTTCCAGTGAGTTGGCTCTTTGCATCAGGTGGCCAAAGTATTGCAGCTTCAGTTCAGTTCAGCTGCTCAGTTGTGTCCGCCTTTTTGCGACCCCATGAATCACAGCACGCCAGGGCTCCCTGTCCATCAGCAACTCCCGGAGTTCACCCAAACTCATGTGCATCGGTGATGCCATCCAGCCATCTCATCCTCTGTCGTCCCCTTCTCTTCCTACCCCCAATCCCTCCCAGCATGAGAGTCTTTTCCAATGAGTCAACTCTTTGCATGAG
>NW_011494874.1:852927-854491 GCF_000754665.1 Bison bison bison
GACCCTGGTGCTGGGAAAGACTGAAGGCAGGAGGAGCCCTGCTTTCACTTTCAGATGTCCTCCCCCCGCCCACGCCCGCCCTGCTCAGAGGCAATCAGGCCAACCTTTGATTCCTGCAGCAGTGGGGAGCCCAGCCCAAGCTCAGATCAGGGGCCCTGGTGGCTGTCAGCTTAAAAAATGGGGACTGTCCCAGACAAATTCAGACATTTGATCACTTAAAATGTAAGGTGTGCAGCAGAAACTAACACGGCATTTTAAACCAACTCTACTCCAACAAACAAACAAAACCAGGTGAGGTGAAGAGTTTGGTCTTCACCCAAAACCAGTGGGGCGTCTTCGGTTTTGGGCCTTTTGCTGGCTTGGCCTTTCTTTTTTAATTGAGGTATAATACATGTGTTTGTGTGATGAGTTGCTTCAGTCATGTCCAACTCTTTGTGACCCTGTGGACTGTAGCCTGACAGGCTTTTCTGTCCACGGGATTCTCCAGGCAAGAATACTGGAGTGGGTTGCCGTGCCCTCTTCCAGGAGGTCTTCCTGGCCCAGGGATTGAATACGCATCGCCTGCATTGGCGGGTGGATTCCTGACCACTGAGCCACCTGGGGAAGCTCCATAACACACACGAGAGTACAATATTTAAGAGCATGGTCATTGCTTTGTTTTGTACCCTGGTGGCTCAGTCGGTAAAGAGTCTGCCCACAGCAAGGGAGACCTGGATTCGATTCCTGGGTCAGGAAGATCCCCTGGAGAAGGAAATGGCAGCCCGCTCCCGTATTCCTGCCTGGAGAATTTCACGGACAGAGGAGCCTGGTAGGCTACAGTCCATAGGGTCACAATGGGTCGGACAGGACTAAGTGACTTCTAAAAAAATTTTTTTTTCCTTTTTCTTGATTAAACTTTATGTATGTATAGACCCATATAGCAAGATGGATCAAGATACAGAATGTTCCTAGTCCTGCAGCACATATTTCCCCTGACGTATCCACTACTCTGACCTCTAACACCAAAGATTGTTTATGCCTGCTTTTTAAAAATTAAGGTAGCAGTGACGTGCACTACTCAAGTGTACAGTTTAAGACTGTTCTTTATATGGAGTCCTGCATAACCACCATCCAAGTCAAATTACAGAACATTCCTAGAAGCCCACAAGGCTCGCTGCTACCCATGGCCCTCAATGCCTCCCAACAAAGGTAGCCGCTATTTTATGTCCGTAGGTTAGTTTCCTCACAGGCTTCTTTAGTGCGCCGTCTTCAACCTCGTCTGCTCGGCCTGGCTGGCCCGGCTCCTCCTGAAGCTGCCCGCTCGCCCCTCCTCCCATTTCAGGGATCCCCTAAGTTTGGGTGAACTCCGGGAGTTGGTGATGGACAGGGAGGCCTGGCGTGCTGCAATTCATGGGGCCGCAAAGAGTCAGACACGACTGAGCGACTGAACTGAACTGAATTTCCGACGCCATTGGAAAAGACCCTATGCTGGGAAAGATTGAAGGCAGGAGAAGGGAATGACAGAGGATGAGATGGCTGGATGGCATCACCGACTCGATGGACATGAGTTTGAGTAAGCTCCAAG
>NW_011494874.1:854591-857411 GCF_000754665.1 Bison bison bison
ATGGGGTCGTACAGAGTCGGACACGACTGAAGCGACTTAGCAGCAGCAGCCCTACTCAAGTGTACAGTTTAGGAATGCTCCTTATATGGAGTCCTGCATAACCTACTCAAGTGTACAGTTCAGGAATGCTCCTTATATGGAGTCCTGCATAACCACCATCCAAGTCAGATTACAGAACATTCCTAGAAGCCCACAAGGCTCGCTGCTACCCATGGCACTCAATGCCTCCCCAACAGAGGTAGCCGCTAATTTGATTTTATGTCCGTAGGTTAGTTTCCTCACAGGCTTCTTTAGTGCGCCGTCTTCAACCTCGTCTGGTCCGCCTGGTTGGCCCGGCTCCTCCTGAAGCTGCCCGCTCGCCCCTCCTCCCACTTTAGGGATTCCCTAAGTTTGGGTGAACTCCGGGAGTTGGTGATGGACAGGGAGACCTGGCGTGCTGCAGTTCATGGGGCCGCAAAGAGTCAGACACGACTGAGCGACTGAACTGAACTGAACTGAACTGAACCCTACATAGTCATTGGAAAAGACCCTATGCTGGGAAAGATTGAAGGCAGGAGAAGGGAATGACAGAGGATGAGATGGCTGGATGGCATCACCGACTCGATGGACATGAGTTTGAGTAAGCTCCAAGAGATGGTGATGAACAGGGAAGCCTGGCATGCTGCAATCCATGGGGTTGCAAAGAGTCAGACACGACTGAGCGACTGGACGGAACTGAACTGAACCCTACATCCTGGCTCCCAGCCCTTGCCTGATCATCCCCACGGCCTCAGTGACCCCCCATGAGTTCTAGGCTGCCCCTCCTCTTCCGATGCCAAGGGTTTCTCTGGGTGCAGATATTCACCATCACCCTCCTTCCCCAGACACACGCATAAACCCACAATCTGAGTACCAGCCCAGAGGGAACGGCAGGCCACTTCCTACCAAACTGCCACCCCAAGGCATTTATCTGCGAGGAGGGGATGGTGGGCAGTAGAGTTTGAAGCAGCCATTGGGGGTGCATCACGAATTCATGGGGCGCTGGGTGGCCCCTCTGCGGCAGCCCCTACCCAGCCCGGGCCTCAGTCTCCTGCCCGTCAAGTCGGAGCAGAGCCCGCCTTTTCCCAAAGGCTGCTTCCAGCTCAGAGGAGGCCCGGCTTTAAAACACCCCGTCGTGAGGTCGAAGTCGCCAGCACTGCGGGAGCGGGGCAGCCTTGACGCTCGTCTCAGCGCACCAACCCCGAAGCCCCCGGGCAGGCCAGAGCCCACAGGCGTCGCCTCGCGCCTCGGGGGCCCCTCCTGGAGCCGCGTCGGGCGGGCCCCGCACACAGGCGCCTGGCCCTGCACCACGGGCCATGTAGCACTCCACCGTCTGCACCACGGCAGTAATTTCCCTGGTGTCTACTGATGGACACTCGGGGGTTCCCAGTGCTTTGCTACGACAATGCAAGTGACTGTCCTGCTACCTGTCCTTTCTCATGGATGTTAGAGAGTTGATAAGATTCATTCATAGGAGCAGAATGGTTCCCAGGAATCTCTGTGGGTTTCACTGATCTTGCTGAGTGGCCCTCCGTAGGGGCTGTGAAATCACACTTCCAGAGTAGTTGTGGGGGTGGCTCCTGGTGACTGTCAGCCTCGCCAGACACTGTCGTCACCCACACACTAGGGGTTTGGGCAGTCTATTCTTTTTAAATATTTTTAATTTTTGACCATGCCATGTGGCGTGCGGGATCCTAGTTCCCCAACCAGGGACCAAACCCGTGATCCCGCAGTGGAAGCTCTGAGTCTTAACCGCTGGCCCACCAGGGAAGACCCAGGAGATTTGGGCAGCCTAATGAGCCACCCTCCCTTCCTGCACATCTTTCAAACCAGAAACCCCAGGCTTCCCCCCAGGACTCCCCTGGCTGCAAGGAGGCCCCGAGGCCCCGTGGTCCCCCCGTTGGGATGGAAATGAGGCTTCCCCTGCCTCCCTGCCCTGGGCCAGCCTCACCTCCCCGTCTCAGCCCTCACAGACCAGGCCTCCTCCTGGGCACCCTGGCGCTCCTCACGGGCTCCCTGGCCTCCCTGCGGCATCCCCGCTCTCCCTACAGCAGCCAGAGAGTTCTTTCCCAGTCACAGATCCCAGCAAACTGCCTCTTCAGAGTCCCTAGTGCTCCCCCCTTTGCAGTGAGTGGAGTGAGTGAACCCCAACGCCCAGCCCCAACCAAGGCCCCCTCGTTGCCAGCCTGCCACTTCAGGGGGGCTTCTTGAATCCCCACTCCCGGCCAACCCTGCCTTGAGCTCTTTCTTTCCCTAAAACCTGAGTCCTTCCCAGGTCCTCGGCTGTTTCCCTTCTGGTGCTGCCCCTCCCTGCTCTGTGCACATGCCTGTCCCCCGCCATGGTCCCCACCCCCCAGTGAGTACCGCCCGTGGCCACAGCGGGACTGCCCCACCCCATAACCGCTGCATCACCCCACACCATCTGCTGGGCACTTCAACCTGGACTGTTTATTTACTTGCTCCCTGTTCCTTCTGGGCCTACCAGGGATGTGAGCCCTTCAGGGAGAGCCTGGCCCGCCCTCCCCATTGCCCCCCTGCAGGGACGGGGCGGGGTTGGAGGATCCCACCTGCGCTTGACCCATGGCCTGCCTTCCAGTTGACAGGAGTCTGGATGGGGGGCCAGCGCTGGGGGCCCTCACTCACGACCTGCCCTCTGTCCCCTCTGCCCAGCGACCCACTCCTCGCCTCTGGGGCAAATCCTTCCCTTAAAGGAATTTTCCTTCCATGACCACAAAGTTACTGATGCAGAGCCCTTGGTGGAGGGACCCGAGCCGGTGACCCCGCGGGACCTTAGCGGCTCTC
>NW_011494874.1:857511-861740 GCF_000754665.1 Bison bison bison
GGGTTGGAGGGTCCCATCCACGCTTGTCCCACCGCTGACCATGGCCTCCCTCCCAGTTCACAGGAGCCTGGATGGGGGCCGGGGATGGGGTCCCTCACCCACAACCTGCCCTCTGTCCCCTCTGCCCAGCGACCCACTCCTCGCCTCTGAGGTGAATCCTTCCCTTAAAGGAATTTTCCTTCCATGACCACAAAGTTACTGATGCAGAGCCCTTGGTGGAGGGGCCGGAGCTGGTGACCCCACGGGACCTTAGCGGCTCTCCCCCTCCTACAGGGACAGCATGGATGGCGCCCCCCACAGCGCCAGCATGGAGTCCACCCGGCCGGCTCCCCGACCCCAGGGCCCCGCCTCTGACCGCCTCTGTTCTCCTTGGATCCTGGCCCACCCTGCTGCAGGGAGGCTGGGGGGTGCATCTCAGCACCCTCTGCATTTTGGGGCCCAAATCCATTCTCTTTGGTCCATGAATAACTGCCTGGATCAGAAACTTTCCATCTGGTCCTCAGCTTCCATGAGCTCCCCCCTCCCCCTGCCCCCTCTTCCGGTGCTCCGCAGGGGGAACTCGGCGGAAACCCCCTGGCCATCCCCCTACGCCGAGGCTCCAACCTGCCCAGGGCCCACACTCGGAGCTCAGCCTGGGGCGGCCCTTCCCTCCCCCTCTCCTGGATGCTCCCCAGGATCAGTGGGTCCATCCCACCCGCATCTCATCCCAAAGGGCCTTCCCTCCAGCTCCAGCCGCTCCAGCCCCTGATGTCCACGCCTTTCCAGCTGGACCCCAGACTCCGCCCACCCTCTGCTTAGTCATCCCTCCCCCACCCCCCCACTCCACACGCCTCCAGCTCTGTGGAATGAGTTCACCAAGGTTCCCCTTTGCCTCCCAGGGACTCTGCCCTTCTCCAAATCCTGGGCCAGGATGGGGGTGTGGAGGAGAGCTGGGGCCAGCTGTAATCACAGCTGGGCCCTTCGAGGTCAGTTCCAGGAATACGAGAGCCAGTTCCCACTGTGCCCGATGCATGGAGCTGAAATGTCACCATCCCCCTCTTCTGTAAAGGACTGTGGGGGACGTCAGACAGGTTCGTGATCACCACCTCCAGGTGAGGAAACTGAAGGGTGGAGTGAGGGGCCTTGGCCCACAGCAGACCCTCCCAAAGGTCACGCTCACAGGTGAGAGGTGGGCAGGAGGCGCTGGGGGACAGAGTCTGCCAGACCCCAAGAGGCTGAGAAAGCCTCTCCCAAGAGAAATCACTCGACAGCCACTTTTGAAATCAGCTTTATATTAAGCTATAAAAACCAAGAGTTTGTTCTTAAAAAAACATACAAAAGCACACTATCAAAAAATAATAATAACATCAAACATGCAAACGTACAAAGGCCTTCATGAACCATCTACTCGGGCCAATTTCTGGCCACAGTACCTGGAAAGAGGGGGACAAGTCCACGAGGGCCGGCTACAAACCCAGTCACAGAGGGGCGTTCCTGCAGGCACAGGCGGGGTGGGTCACGCCTGCATCTCAACTGCCCCAGGCCGAGGAGGATGAGTGAACCTTTGCTTTCCTGGGTAGGATAAGGCACTCCACAGGGCAGGCGATGGGTGAAGGCTGTAGGCAGCAAAATAATGTCCACCCCATAAAGATGCTCACATCCTAATCCCTGGGCCTGTGACTATGTTAGTTTCCACGGCAGAGGAATTAAGGTTGTCAGGTGGAATTAATAATCAGCTGACTTTAACATCAGAAGAGGATCCTGGAGTGCCTGGGTAGGTCAAAGGTCATTGTCTGGTGGGTTAAAGGTCACCACCAGGGGCCTTAAATCAGAAGAGGGAGTAGAAGGGGAGTCCTGAGACCTAAAAGGATTTGACTGGCCGTTGCTGGTTTTGGAAATGGAAGGGGGCCACGAGCCAAGAAATATGGGAGGCTGGCCTCTAAAAACTGGAAAAAGGAAGGAACTTCCCCACCAGAGCTTCCAGAGGAACCGCCTAGGTCAGCCCACCAGACCCACATCAGACTGCTGACCTCCAGAACTGAAAGCAAGGTCTCGTTTTAGGCTTCCAAGCTGTGGAAGTTTGTTAGCCTGGCAACAGGGAACTGACCCAGAGCCAAGGGGTCAGGGGTCAAGATGGCCCTGCCCCGACCTCAGCCTGACTTCCAGGGGAGGACCCACAGAGGCATCCCTGGGTCTGCACCTTGTCAGGGGAGGCAGACCCCGAGAAAACCCAGCAGGTCCTGGCCCTCCCAGGCCCGTCCTCAGGGGACACCTGAGGGGAATCAGAGAGGGGGTTAGGGGCTCGGACACTGGCTTTGCCCCCACTTGCCCTGTCATCCCACAGGCCCTTTTCCAGTCCCCCCACGCCTTCCCAGATAAGAGCTCATCTTTCCCTTTTTCCTCCTCCACTTCTTCTTCTGTTCTACTCAGAGGCTGAGGCCGGCTCGACGCAACCCTGCACCAGAGCAGGCAGGAGGGGTGAGGCTCGGGCCCTGGTCAGGAGATGGGGAGGCTGGAGACCCAGCCTGAGCAGGGCAGTCCTCAGGCAGGTGTGGCAGGACCTCGCGGACAGGCGGTGATCCTGGAGCTGGGTCCCCGAGCCACACACCCTCCTCACCCCTCCTTCAGGGCGTGCAAGCTCCACTCTCATCCACAGAGCTTCCCCCCACAGCTCCTGCCCCACAGGAGGGGTCATCAGGACACAGCTGTTCCAGTTCCAGTGGCTCAGGGGCCAACTCCTCAGCCAGGCCTGGGCAGAAGCAGCAGCAGAAGGCAGGACACCCGGAGGGGCCGCGTGGGGCTGTGATGCTGGTTCTGGTCTGACGGGCCCAACATGGAGTGGTGCCCCATGATCACCAGGCCCTCCTAAGGAAGTCAGTACACAGGAAAAGCTAACCAACCTTTATAAGCGAAAATAGGGCCTTGGAGGGCTCGTGTGCCCCCGTGTTGATGTCTAGAATGCTCCGGATGCTCTTGGCGTCACTGCTGGACAGGTTCCCCTTGATGGCCAGGATGGCACTCAGGTGGCCCTTGCTGGCAAAGACAGGGTCCCGTCAGTGCAGCCCGCTCACCAACACCCCTGCTCACACCCCTCCCCAGCTCCCAGACTCCTGGCCGGAGCCACAGGGGCCGGCAGCCAATCCCCCTACCCACGAGGGTGCCCTGATATGCTTAAAGCACTGGGCTCGGGCGGCACCGGCCTCAGTGCCTCCAGAGGGTGCCAAGCTCCTGCCCGGTCCAGCCTTTACACTGGCTATTCCTCCCAAATGCTCATCCCCAGGCCCTTGAGGTAACCAGCTCCTTCTCACCCCTAAGCACTTAGCTAACATGTCACCTCCCCGTCAAGAAGCCACCTGCCAGTACAGGAGACACGGGTTCGACCCCTGATCTGGGAAGATCCCAAATACCACCAAGCAACCAAGCCCTTGGACCACAGCTATTGAGCCTGTGCTCAAGAGCCCTCAAGACCTCAAGCCCGCGCTCTGCAGTAAGAGGAGTCACTGCCATGAGAAGCCCGCGCTCTGCAGTAAGAGGAGTCACTGCCATGAGAAGCCCGCGCTCTGTAGTAAGAGGAGTCACTGCCATGAGAAGCCCACGCTCTGCAGTAAGAGGAGTCACTGCCATGAGAAGCCCGTGCGCTGCAACTCGAGAGCAGTCCCCTACTTGCTGCAGCTAGAGAAAAGCTCACGCAGCAACAAAGACCAGCACAGCCAAAAGTAAACAATAAAAACTGTTTTAAAAAGTCACCTCCCCAGAGAGGATTTTCCAGCTCTAAAGTCAGCACCTCCCACCATTCACAACCTTGGTTAAACAATCTTTAAAACTTGCAAATAGTACTCCTTCGCCGGATGACCTCATCATTGCTAACCCTCATCTGACTATCTGTCTGTCAGAAGGCCTGGTCTGTCTTGTACCTCCTCGCATCCTGGTGCCTAAACACAGCCGGGTAGCTAGTAGGAGACCACTTGATAACTGTTGGCCGGCTGGGTGGATACAAGGATCCATGAATGGATAGACGGATAGGTGGGCAGGTGGATGACTAGATGGGTGGATGGATGGATAGATCGAAGGACAAACAGATGGGTAGATGAGTGCGTGACCAGATGGCTGGATAGCTAGATGGGCGTCCAGATGGGTAAGCGGGTGCCTGTATGATGGGTAGTTGGACGGGTGAGTGTGTAAGTGGATGGGTGGCTGAACAGGTGGACTAGACCAGCCAGTGGCTGGACCAGGCTATGCGGGGACAGGCC
>NW_011494874.1:861840-864756 GCF_000754665.1 Bison bison bison
GAGAAGCCCGCGCTCTGCAGTAAGAGGAGTTACTGCCATGAGAAGCCCGTGCTCTGCAGTAAGAGGAGTTACTGCCATGAGAAGCCCGCGCTCTGCAGTAAGAGGAGTTACTGCCATGAGAAGCCCGTGCTCTGCAGTAAGAGGAGTTACTGCCATGAGAAGCCCGCGCTCTGCAGTAAGAGGAGTTACTGCCATGAGAAGCCCGTGCTCTGCAGTAAGAGGAGTTACTGCCATGAGAAGCCCGCGCTCTGCAGTAAGAGGAGTTACTGCCATGAGAAGCCCGTGCTCTGCAACTCGAGAGCAGTCCCCTACCTGCTCAGTTAGAGAAAAGCTCACGCAGCAACAAAGACCAGCACAGCCAAAAGTAAACAATAAAAATTGTTTTAAAAAGTCACCTCCCCAGAGAGGATTTTCCAGCTCTAAAGTCAGCACCTCCCACCATTCACAACCTTGGTTAAACAATCTTTAAAACTTCCAAATAGTACTCCTTCGCCGGATGACCTCATCATTGCTAACCCTCATCTGACTATCTGTCTGTCAGAAGGCCTGGTCTGTCTTGTACCTCTTCCCATCCTGGTGCCTAAACACAGCCGGGTAGCTAGTAGGAGACCACTTGATAACTGTTGGCCGGCTGGGTGGATACAAGGATCCATGAATGGATAGACAGATAGGTGGGCAGGTGGATGACTAGATGGGTGGATGGATGGATAGATTGAAGGACAGACAGATGGGTAGATGAGTGCATGACCAGATGGCTGGATAGCTAGATGGGCGTCCAGATGGGTAAGCGGGTGCCTGTATGATGGGTAGATGGACGGAGTGGATGGGTGGCTGAACAGGTGGACTAGACCAGCCAGCGGCTGGACCAGGCTATGCGGGGACAGGCCAGTTACACCAGAGGACTCAACCCACAGAGACCACTGCCCTGGCTCACCAGATCCTCAGGCAGTCAGGGATTGAGCCTGCACTTTAGAACAGAGGCCCCAGAACACAGGTCAAGCCTCTGAGGGCCCCTAGGCTGACCGGCGGACCCCAGCTTCACTACGGACGTGCCACGGCCTCCAGCAGGTCCGTGGTCCCTCTGGTCTCGGATCCCCCTCTTAAGGAAATTCTCAGAGGATGCAGTGTGGAGCCGAATGCCTGGCTTTGCTGTCTCGGCTCTACGACTGACCAGCGCGTTACCCTGCACACGTTCCTCACACCCCCCAAGTCTCATCTGGACGACGGGGATGAAGAGTGTCAGCCCCCCCAGGCGGCAGCGAGGACCGAGTGAAGAGCCGCTGTAAAGATCTGGGCACAGTGGCCATTATCTATCTGTGCTCTGCCCATCCTCAGGGACTCACTCTGCATCCCCCACAGGCTCTGACCGCAGCAGGTAACCACAGGGCCACACTGCCTTCCCCGGGTGCTCGGAGGCCCCGGTTCTCACCTGAAGTCAGGGTACAAGGTGGCGTAGCTGGCCACCTCAATCTTGATGGCACTGGGGTCTTGCAGGCGAATGATCTCTGCAAGCCTGGGGAGGGCGTGGTGCAGCCAGGTGGCCGGGGAGCCCTGCAGGCACACGCTTGTTGAGAGAGGCTGACCCTGCCCAGAAGCGCGCCCAGGGGCCCAGAGAGGCTCAGGTCCGACCTGATCAGGTTTGGAGAGGCCCAGAGAGGCTGTCCTAGCCCGTGAAGAGCTTGGAGCAGGAGGGCAGCCCACCGCCATGGGAGGTTGAGAGGGGGGGCGGGGGCTTACACTCTGGGTGCAGAACTGCTGGATGAGCTGGGCGTTGGCCTGGACGTGCCCCGCCAGCTGCTGCTGCTGCTCTGCGGTCTTGAGGACCAGGCGCCGCTTGCAGAGGCGGGCGATGTACTCCTTCACCAGGTGCAGGTGGACCGCCTCCAGGAGCTCCTGGGTGGGTGAGCGGGCAGGGCCATGGGAACCCACCACCTCCCTGAAGGCCAGGGTCCAGGGAGGGGCGGTGGCCAGAGCAAAAAGCACATCCGGGTGTGCGCACACACACGTCTGCCTGCGTGTCCCCCGCCGGCAGCCCAGCACCCCCTCACCTCCCGGAAGCAGTCCTGCAGCTCTGAGAACTCAGGCATCCTCTCGGCCACGGCGGAGACAATTTCCTCCAGGGTCTGCTGGGGGGCAGCCCAGCAGGTCTGCGTGAACCTCTTGAACAGCGGCTGGGAGAGAGGGTCAGGCTGTGTGGCCACACCCGGCAGAGGACGGGCCAGCCCAGTAGACACGCACGCACAGACACGCACAGACACACACGGGGCCGGGACAGGGGTCGGGTTATATTAAAGACTCCCCGGGCGCTCCAGCAGGAAGTGGAGGCCGGGTCTGGGTCCCCTTCTCCAAGGCCGACCAGCCAGGACTGCCATCTGCCTGCCCTGAGGCCTTCTCCAGCATCTCCCTCCTTAGATAAATAAATTCCTGCATAAACAAAGCCCTGTGCTTGGCTGGGCCTATGACGATGACCCTGCCGAGTCATCCAGGGTCACTGCTTGGCCACCCGCAGCCTCCAGCACTAGACTCAGCACTGCCGCGGGGCAGGAGGCTGGACTACCTTCAGGTCCCCAAACAGGCTCTGGAGCAGGGTATCAAAGCCATGGCTCTTGAGCTCATTCAGGGGCCTCAGCAGGGAGCTCCGGAGGTCTGGCGGTGTCTGCCACTGCTGCTCCAGGGACGTCCTGGAAACACAGGAGGCAGGGAGGTCACGCCAGCCCCAGCCCCGCCCAGCCTGCAGCCCTAAACCCAGAGAGCCAGGGAGCCCCAGGCGAATCTCCCTAAACCATCGCTCTAGAACCCTCCCTGGCTCCCCAGGCCCGGTGGGAGCAAGACCAAGACACTCCATCCAGGCTCCCTAGGCGGGACCCAGCCTTCCCACCTAACACCCACCTAACACCACATCCTGTTCTAACTGAG
>NW_011494874.1:864856-865832 GCF_000754665.1 Bison bison bison
AGGGCCTGGGGGCCTCAGGGGAAACTACAGGCAAACTTGAGGACTAGGTGGAGTCCCAACAGGGAGGGGCGCTGAGGCTTCTCTTCTGCACCCCAGGGCCCTAAGTGGCCCTCTGAGGCCAAGCCCGAGGCTGAGCGGGAGTGATGTCAAGGGCGGATCACGGCCCCATCACGGACCTCCCTGCAGCTGCCCCGTGCCGCGCCTTCCTCGAGCCAGGTCTTCGTTTCTGTCGCCGACCCCCCCACCCCACCGTCTAAGGCCCTCCTGCAGCCCCCCCAGCACTAGACTCAGCACCTGCTGCGGGGCAGGAGGCTGGACTACCTTCAGGTCCCCAAACAGGCTCTGGAGCAGGGTATCAAAGCCATGGCTCTTGAGCTCATTCAGGGGCCTCAGCAGGGAGCTCCGGAGGTCTGGCGGTGTCTGCCACTGCTGCTCCAGGGACGTCCTGGAAACACAGGAGGCAGGGAGGTCATGCCAGCCCCAGCCCCGCCCAGCCTGCAGCCCTAAACCCAGAGAGCCAGGGAGCCCCAGGCAAATCTCCCTAAACCATCGCTCTAGAACCCTCCCTGGCTCCCCAGGCCCGGTGGGACCAAGACCAAGGCACTCCATCCAGGCTCCCTAGGCGGGACCCAGCCTTCCCACCTGACACCTGCCTAACACAACATCCTGTTCTAACTGAGGACAAGTGACTCAGCCTCTCCATAGCTCAGGGTGCTCATGGATCAGTGGACACAGTCATTGTATCTATTTAACGAAGTTGCTAACAGGATAAATGAAACCCTGCGTGTGAGCGCCTGACCCACCGGCACTAGACAAATGTTCGCTGTTGCAGCTGTAAAGTGAAAGTGAAAAGTGAAAGTGAAGTCGATCAGTCGTTTTGGACTCTTTGCGACCCAGTGGACTGTAGCCCACCATGCTCCTCTGTCCATGGGATTTTCCAGGCAAGACTACTTGAGTGGGTTGCCATTTTCTTCTC
>NW_011494874.1:865932-866384 GCF_000754665.1 Bison bison bison
GACCACTGGAAAAACCACAGCCTTGACTAGACGGACCTTTGTTGGCAAAGTAATATCTCTGCTTTTTAAATATGCCATCGAGGTTGGTCATAACTTTCCTTCCAAGGAGTAAGCCTCTTTTAATTTCATGGCTGCAATCACCATCTGCAGTGATTTTAGAGCCCCCCAAAATAAAGTCGGCCACTGTTTCCACTGTTTCCCC
Organism: Bison bison bison; assembly: GCF_000754665.1. Classification (NCBI taxonomy): domain Eukaryota; kingdom Metazoa; phylum Chordata; class Mammalia; order Artiodactyla; family Bovidae; genus Bison; species Bison bison. Next base: position 866,135 of record NW_011494874.1, read on the forward strand.
ATCTATTTGCCATGAAGTGATGGGACCAGATGCCATGATCTTGGTTTTCTGAATGTTGAGCTTTAAGCCAACTTTTTCACTCTCCTCTTTCACTTTCATCAAGAGACTTTTCAGTTCCTCTTCACTTTCTGCCATAAGGGTGGTGTCATCTGCATATCTGAGGTTATTGATTATTTCTCCCAGCAATCTTGATTCCAGCTTGTGCTTCTTCCAGCCCAGTGTTACTCATGATGTACTCTGCATAGAAGTT
>NW_011494874.1:866484-867276 GCF_000754665.1 Bison bison bison
TACTCCCAGTACTGGCGCTTCTGCTCAAAGCGGAGTTCAACGGCCCCTGAGGAGGACGTCCACCCCTTTACCTGGATGTCCCAGCACTGGACGGGGGTGGGGTCAGGCTGGAGGGGGCTGGCCCAGGCCACTGGGGGCTTATCGAGGCCTTGCAGCCCGCAGGGAAGGCCGTAGGAGGGGCCTTGCTGCTGATGCTGCTGCTGCTCAGTGGCTTCAGTCCTGTCTGACTCTGTGGGACCCCAGAGACGGCAGCCCACAAGGCTCCCTTGTCCCTGGGATTCTCCAGGCAAGAACACTGGAGTGGGTTGCCATTTCCTTCTCCTTGGTTCTATATTTAACCAGGGGCTGGAGGCTCCCAACTCTCTTCCCCACTACCACCCCCACCCCGGCCCCTTAGAGGACCGGGAGGGGGTCTCCAGGGCTTGGGGACCTGGGCGCAGGGCCCTCACCACCCCCAGGCTGCCCCAGGCTCCGCTCACTCCCCACCCACTTTCAGCCCCGCCTGGCTGATGGGGAAAAATTAGAGAAACTTCTTGGCCTGCTGGGACCTCCCTCCCACTGTGTAAAGACAAGTTGAAGGTGGTGGGGGCCAGCAAGTTCTCACTTCAGCCCAAGGAACTAGGGCCCAAAAGAGGGCAGGACCTGCTGAAATCACGGACCAACCAGAGGCTGAGCCACCCCCCATCCCCAGGCCACCCCTCACCATGGGGACAAAGGCCAGGCTGGAGCTAGCACTTGACCCTTGGGTGATATTGGGCCGGAGCAGCCTCTGCCCAGGCCTTGGTATGAGAT
>NW_011494874.1:867376-868516 GCF_000754665.1 Bison bison bison
ACTTCACATTCCAGGATGTCTGGCTCTAGGTGAGTGATCACACCATCGTGATTATCTGGGTCATGAAGATCTTTTTTGTACAATTCTTCTGTGTATTCTTGGAGCTTCAGGCAGACATAAATGTCTATTTTTTTCTACTTTTGTTTATCCATGGCTGCACACCATCAACTCTTCTACACTGTGTGTTTTTGGTTTTTTTTCTCAACATTATATGTTGGGACAATTTTCAAATTGGAAGCAAGACAACTTCCTCATTCTCTCTCCAGCCACGTAGCGCTCCACCGTCTGCACCACGGCAATAATTTCCCTGGCGTCTACTGATGGACACTCAGGGGGTTCCCAGCGCTTTGCTACGACAATGGAAGTGACTGTCCTGCTGCCTGTCACTTCTCATGGATGTTAGAAAGTTGATAAGATTCACTCATAGGAGCAGAATGGTTCCCAGGAATCTCTGTGGGTTTCACTGATCTTGCTGAGTGGCCCTCCGTAGGGGCTGTGAAATCACACTTCCAGAGTAGTTGTGGGGGTGGCTCCTGGTGACTGTCAGCCTCGCCAGACACTGTCGTCACCCACACACTAGGGGTTTGGGCAGTCTATTCTTTTTAAATATTTTTAATTTTTTGACCATGCCATGTGGCATGAGGGATCCTAGTTCCCCAACCAGGGACCAAACCCGTGACCCCCGCAGTGGAAGCTCTGAGTCTTAACCACTGGCCCACCAGGGAAGACCCGGGAGATTTGGGCAGCCTAATGAGCCACCCTCCCTTCCTGCACATCTTTCAAACCAGAAACCCCAGGCTTTCCCCAGGACTCCCCTGGCTGCAAGAAGGCCCCGTGGTCCCCGTTGGGATGGGAATGAGGCTTCCCCTGCCTCCCTGCCCTGGGCCAGCCTCACCTCCCTGTCCCAGCCCTCACAGACCAGGCCTCCTCCTGGGCACCCTGGCACTCCTCACGGGCTCCCTGGCCTCCCTGTGGCATCCCCGCTCTCCCTACAGCAGCCAGAGAGTTCTTTCCCAGTCACAGATCCCAGCAAACTGCCTCTTCAGAGTCCCTAGTGCTCCCCCCTTTACAGTGAGTGGAGTGAGTGAACCCCAACGCCCAGCCCCAACCAAGGCCCCCTCGTTGCCAGCCTGCCACTTC
>NW_011494874.1:868616-869971 GCF_000754665.1 Bison bison bison
ATCCCCTGCCCTGGGCCAGCTCCCCTGCTCTCCTTGACTTCTCACCCACCACCCAGCCACCCTGCCGGTCCTTCCTTGAGCCCCTGCTGGAGGCTGAGCCACCAGCACCAACCGAGACCACTGACATCCCTGAGAGCCTCAGACATCGCTCACAGGGTATACACCTCCAGGCTTCCTGCAGGCTTTACGCTACAGGCGGGGCCAGCCCCTACCAGAAACCCCGAGCCGATCCACACTGCAGTTTAAGTCTCTCCCCACCCAGCTTGTACGAATGACGGACATGCTTGTTGCAGTACAATAAGGGAAAAAAGAAGAAAAGAGGTGTTGTGCTGTTTTTTTCCTCCAGTTCTTTACCTGTTCCTGATCTGCAGTCTGTAACTAAGTTTCTTTATCAAAAGATTAAACCCGATTTGAGAATTACATGCTGCACCTATCGTCCCCTCAAAACATTTTGTATCTGGGGCTCAACTTCATAGCGCCCTCTCTGCAAACCACCCCTTCGAGTTTTTCTCTCCTTCTGAAGTCCACAAAAGACAACGGACCCAAATTGGACCAAAATGGCAGCAAGCAGACTGCAGACCCAAATTACCAGGCTACTCAATGCCAACCTGATGAACGTTTTTGAAACAGCGTGAGGAGAAGCACACAGGATCCTCACCCCTCTGTTCATCTCCAACCCCAGACTGCGAGCCCCCAGCTATATGATCCCCTAGGTTCCTCATGGAGGCAGGGACACAGTTCTGGAGGCAGGAGCCTGCTGTGTTCTTGCCTCTGTCTCCGGATTTTCTTATCCAGCTTCGGTGGGCAGAGAAAGCCAAGATACTGGCAGCAACATGCTCAGGGATGCATGGGGTCTGAGTGTATCAGGGGATGCCCGCATCTGAATACAGTTGGTACCAGGGATTCTCCACTGCAGTACCAGGTGCCTCCCAAACTGAGAGCTCCAGGCCTCGGTGGCCAGAACTCAGCTCTGCCACTGGGAGAGACCTTGCACAATGGGGATTTCCCCAACAGGCCCAATGCCCCCCATCCTGCCTGGGAGTGCTCCCTGGGCCTGCTGGGGGTATTGAACCACAGTGCTCCCAGAAGGCCTCCCAGCCCAGCCTTGGGCCCTGTAGGGCAGCTCCCTTTGCCAGGAACACCATCCCCCACTGCCTCTCCCAGCCTGTCCTCGCTTCCCCCTCGCCTGACTCCCTTACTTCTGTTAGACTGTCAGCAGCCCCAGAGCAGGGCCGCTGCCTCCTGCGGCTTGTAGAATCCTGCACCTCCTCCTCCGAGCTGGCTTCCTGGGCTGACCCAGGCCAGGCCAGGGCCTCTGCTCCTGGCCACAGCCCTTCCTGACTCTGGATCACAGG
>NW_011494874.1:870071-870390 GCF_000754665.1 Bison bison bison
GCCTGGGGTGATTGACACCAGGACGGGCAGGGCCCAGCCCCTAACCCACCCCCCTCCCCGCACCTGTCACCAAGATGTCCGTCCAGGGGACAGACATGCAGGGGGTCACTGAGGCCTACCTTCCTCTCCCAGAGGCCGCTGAGCAGCTGGAAGGAGGCTGCCCGGAGGGAGGGGCCGGCCCAGGTGCTCCATGCGGGCCTTATCAGCCCCGCCCCGGCCACAGGTCGTGGTTCTCCCAGATGCCAGGACTCAGGGACCGTGCCCTCAGATCAGCCCCGACACAGCAGGGAGCATCGTGCCAGCAGCTGTCTGTCCCCCC
>NW_011494874.1:870490-871061 GCF_000754665.1 Bison bison bison
AGTGGCCCTCCGTAGGGGCTGTGAAATCACACTTCCAGAGTAGTTGTGGGGGTGGCTCCTGGTGACTGTCAGCCTCGCCAGACACTGTCGTCACCCACACACTAGGGGTTTGGGCAGTCTATTCTTTTAAAATATTTTTAATTTTTTGACCACGCCATGTGGTGTGCAGGATCCTAGTTCCAACCAGGGACCAAACCCATGACCCCACAGTGGAAGCTCTGAGTCTTAACCACTGGCCCACCAGGGTTTCATCTTTCAAACCAGAAACCCCAGGCTTCCCCCCAGGACTCCCCTGGCTGCAAGGAGGCCCCGAGGCCCCGTGGTCCCCCCGTTGGGATGGAAATGAGGCTTCCCCTGCCTCCCTGCCCTGGGCCAGCCTCACCTCCCTGTCCCAGCCCTCACAGACCAGGCCTCCTCCTGGGCACCCTGGCACTCCTCAAGGGCTCCCTGGCCTCCCTGCGGCATCCCCGCTCTTCCTACAGCAGCCAGAGAGTTCTTTCCCAGTCACAGATCCCAGCAAACTGCCTCTTCAGAGTCCCTAGTGCTCCCCCCTTTGCAGTGAGTGGAGTGA
>NW_011494874.1:871161-871744 GCF_000754665.1 Bison bison bison
CTCTTGAGCTCATTCAGGGGCCTCAGCAGGGAGCTCCGGAGGTCTGGCGGTGTCTGCCACTGCTGCTCCAGGGACGTCCTGGAAACACAGGAGGCAGGGAGGTCACGCCAGCCCCAGCCCCGCCCAGCCTGCAGCCCTAAACCCAGAGAGCCAGGGAGCCCCAGGCGAATCTCCCTAAACCATCGCTCTAGAACCCTCCCTGGCTCCCCAGGCCCGGTGGGAGCAAGACCAAGACACTCCATCCAGGCTCCCTAGGCGGGACCCAGCCTTCCCACCTAACACCCACCTAACACCACATCCTGTTCTAACTGAGGACAAGTGGCTCAGCCTCTCCATAGCTCAGGGTGCGCATGGATCAGTGGACACAGTCACTGTATCTACTTAACGAGGTTGCTAACAGGATGAATGAAGCCCTGCGCGTGAGCGCCTGACCCACCGGCACTAGACAAATGTTCGCTGTTGCAGCTGTAAGCCTGGGTATTTCCTTTCCACCCTGCTTATTTTAATTCAACATCTCTGCTTAGGCTGCTCCTCCTCCCTCCCCCATGCCCCATCCCAGACACCTCCCCCTTCCCCTCTGCAC
>NW_011494874.1:871844-872217 GCF_000754665.1 Bison bison bison
CCCTTTGATTCCAGCCCCCCCTGGGCCGTTCTCCCAGGGGACTCCCTGAACTTGGTGACACCCAGGCCCTGCCCACCCGGGGACCCCCGCTTGTCACCCCGCGCCCAAGCTCACTTGGGGTAGAGCTTCTGCACCCATAACAGCAGCATGTAGGTATCTCGCTGGCACAGCTCAAACTGCGTCAGGGCCGACAGCTGGGACGCAAATTCCGCGTGGTAGCTCTCGGCGTAGGCGGCCACCACGCGGATGTCTGCGGGGAAGAGCGGCTTGAGGCGCTCCACCACGGCCTCCAGGTCCTCCTTCATGGTGCGGCCCATGTGCAGGAAGGTGCGCTCGGCCTCCGTGCGGCCCTCGGCGTCCGCAGCCGGCCGCC
>NW_011494874.1:872317-872799 GCF_000754665.1 Bison bison bison
CCCAGAAGGCCTCCCAGCCCAGCCTTGGGCCCTGTAGGGCAGCTCCCTTTGCCAGGAACACCATCCCCCACTGCCTCTCCCAGCCTGTCCTCGCTTCCCCCTCGCCTGACTCCCTTACTTCTGTTAGACTGTCAGCAGCCCCAGAGCAGGGCCGCTGCCTCCTGCGGCTTGTAGAATCCTGCACCTCCTCCTCCGAGCTGGCTTCCTGGGCTGACGCAGGCCAGGCCAGGCCAGGGCCCCTGCTCCTGGCCACAGCCCTTCCTGACTCTGGATCACAGGTGGCTTCACCCCCTAACCCAGACTGGAAACTCAGGAATGAAAGATGAGGTCCTTGCCCCCATTCTCTGTGCCTCAGGTTCCCCAGCTATGGGATGGCGCTGAGGCCGGAGAGACTAAGGATTCCCGGGGCAAAGCAGGCCCAGCGGAGGCCCTGCCCCTTTGATTCCAGCCCCCCCTGGGCCGTTCTCCCAGGGGACTCCCTG
>NW_011494874.1:872899-873382 GCF_000754665.1 Bison bison bison
GGGGGCAGTGCAACCATAGCAATGCTAGTTTTTCTAAAGAACTCTTTGCATAGGGTTTCAGTTCATGAAATGTTTTGGAATTTTGGACATATCTCAGATATTCTCACTGTATTAATGCACTATGGAGGATGTGTTATTAGTAAGACTTGGTGAGCATTTTTTCTGAGGTTTTAATGTATTTCATAACAAAAAATGAGTCCAGCTGCCATAGCCCCTGTTAGTACAACTAGACCAATGCTGAATAACATGTCCTATATGTTCACACATAATGGCTTTCTGATATGTGAACTATTCATAATTTGAGGTAGTAGGAGGGTGGGATTTTGTAATATCAGTCAACTTAATTTGGTTTGTAACATAGTACATAAAATTAATGGACATAAATAATCAATGAGTTGTCATTATTAGAATTAGCTGAAAATCCTCTGGTATGTATTTATCAGAGGCCATAATGACAAAAGACCAGCAACTGAAGTTTTACTA
>NW_011494874.1:873482-874027 GCF_000754665.1 Bison bison bison
AGAGGGGCCCGCTCAGGGTAGGGCGAAGCCCACAGGGGCATCCCTGCCAGGCTCCCTGCCCGCGCCCCCCGCTCCTCTTCCTTCCCACCCCGCCTCAGCCCCGCATGGCACTGGCCCTGGACTCACCACCTCATTGGAGAGGAACGTGGCCTCTAGCAGCCGGATCTGGGTTGGGGGCAGGAGGGTCCCCAGTCTGACTCCCTGCAGCTCAGGCGCCAGCTTGGGGCTGTTGAGGATGTTGCTGTGGGCAGACGGGCTGGCGTGAGGAAAACCAGCACTGTCCACCCCCACCCCCAGCCCCCGCCCCAGCCCAGAGCCCTGCACACAGCTCAGTCACCTTCTCTCCATTGCCTCCCACCCCTGCCTCTCCATCTCAGCTCGATCCAGGCCCGAACTCCGGAATCACCCTGCCTCCGTTCACTCTCTCGCCCTGTCCACTCTTACTCCAGGTTATGCTTCCGAAACCCATCAGTCTCAAGCCATGCCGCCAGAGGCACCCCACAGCCCAGCCCCCATCTCCTGCCTGGCACACCGAAGGACCCTCC
>NW_011494874.1:874127-876490 GCF_000754665.1 Bison bison bison
TAACCACTGGATTGCCGGGAAGTCCCCCATCTGGGGCTTTAGACACATTGCTTCACCCCTGTGGCCTCAGTCCTTTCTGGAAACAGAGCAGACACTTGCTTAGGGGGCTGCCAGAAGGGCTTCAAGGAGAGGGAGCATGTAAATAGCAATAATTGCCATCCTGAGGGAGTGCAAACAGGCAGACTGGCCCTGGTCCTGCACATTTGCACTTTCTCCCCTAATGCTCCCAACGTTATACCAGGAGCTGGGGCCCAGAGAGGTGGAGTAACCTGCCCAACGTCACACAGCTAGCAAGGTGCAGAGGTGGGCTCCCAGCCCAGAGGGGTCTGAATCCACAGCCTAATCCTTTTTTTTTTTAAAAACTTAGTCTCCGCCCATATCAGCCTGAAGGCGCCAGATCTCCTGTGATCGCAGAAGCTAAGCAGGGTCGAGCCTGGTTAGTACTTGGATGGGAGACCACCTGGGAATACCGGGTGCTGGAGGCTTAAAAAATAAAAAATAAAAAATTTAAACACAGTTGATTTACAGTTGATCTGCAATCAACTAATCTATAGTAATTTTGATCACCCTACCCAGTACAGGGGCACAGGCCGGCCACCCAGCGCTCCACACTGGGAGATGGCTGGAGAAGCACCATCTAGCCCAGGGAGACCCAGTCCCAGCTCCTCCCCCTGGGCCAATGGACAGTGGGCAGACATTGACCTTGGTGGGAGGGGGACCCTCTGACCTGCTAGAGGTCCCTAAGGACTCTGAGGTAGAAAAGGAGGAAGTGAGAGAGGGGACAGCGTGGCCTTGGGCACCCTGTAACCCCTTCTTCCCCCTGGGGCAGCAATGGGGGCTCTGTGAGGACTGCAGCCCGGCCGCCAAGGGGGCTGCCCACGTATCCAGGGGCCCCATGAAGTCCAGGATGGAAGGGGCCAGGGTCAGCCGACCAGGGAGGAGGAGGGAGAAGCTGCGTGGGCACGGAGGTGGCAGGCCAGCTGCCCTTCCCGGCGGCTAGCTGCAGGGTCTCTGGCCGATCCCACCTACCCTTGAGCTCCACTTCTGCTGGACACAGCCTCCCAGCATCTCCTGTCACAGAAGAGGGGACTCAGCCTCAGAGAGGACCAGGCCGGCTCACCTGCTGCGGGAGAGAGCAGCTGAGACCCAAACACCCTTGAGCAGGGTTGGCCCCAGGCTGGGCAAAGGGCCACAGACGGAACATGCCCAGGTGGAGTGAGGGGGACACCAGGTCCCTCCTGCCGCCCAGGCTGTCTTGGGCCAGCAGGTTGGGTTTCCTGTCCTTGAAGCTGAGCATCCTGCCTTGGGCAGGCTGGCCCCCGCACCCTCTCACCCCCAGCCTCATCAAGGAGCCACAGGCTCAGTGCAAGAGATGACACTCCGTCCACAAAGGAGCCCCAGGAAATGTGGGCAATGGCAAAGCCAAGCTGAGCCCAAGGGGGAAGAGCAGGGGGCGGCACAGGGGGAAGGGGGTGGCCAGGCAGAGGTGGGGCCTGGGACCCGAGCTCTGGGGGCACGCAGGGTGTCTGCTGCACAGAGGAACAGACACTGGGCAGGGCCCCACCACCACCATCCCTGGGCGCTGACAAGGGCTGGCACGTTCCAGGAACACACACACACGTGAACACACACACACATACACACACACACGCACACATGCTTCATTATCAGCCAGACAATCTGGTCGTCAAGTCCGGAAGCAGCTCAAAGAGCCAGACCTCTCCCCAACCCGTGCTTGGCCCGGACAATAGAATGGCCAGGGAAACACACTGGCTCTTCGCGAGGCCTCCTGGGACCTGGTGGTCGGCAGGGTCCTGAGCACAGCCCCCCAGCCCGGGACAGGATGGCCAATGGCCAGGGCCCTGGACCTGAGCCAGCTGGGGTGCCCTGGCCTCAGCCCTCCCTGCAGTCCCCGGCCTCCCTGGCTGCACCCCTCATAGGAGCTGCCATCTAGCCTCCTATTCACCCCAACTCGGCTTTGGGAAGCCGACCCCAGCCCCTCACGCTCTGCTGGGCTCACAGGAACACAGCCAGGGTACAGAGCCACCTGGGCACGGAGGCTCCTGCCAGGAAAACCCTGCCTTTCTGGCTCTGGGCCTGGGTCTCCGCCTACATCCTTCCCGCTGCCACTCAGAGGCTGCATAGCCCCTGCTTCCCCCTGGCCTCCCCCTGGGGGTGTTCCCCACTCGCGGGCCCCACCCACCTCAGGATTCACTGGTGGAGCCCCCCACCTCCACACCCAGGGTCTTTGCTGCTTTTTCATGTCAGGCGCAGGGGAACGTGAGGTCATGGGTCCCCAAACCTGGCTTTATGGCAGGCCCTTGCTTCGCTCCTCCTGGCCTGGGAGGCACAGACAGCACCCC
>NW_011494874.1:876590-877054 GCF_000754665.1 Bison bison bison
GCCTGGATGCGCTGTGTCCCTTTGCTCCCCAGACTTCTAGCCACGCGGGCCTCCATGGAGCCACCCTGGTCGCCCCCCTCTCAGGGCTCAGCGTCCTGCTGCACTGACCCCAGGGGGCCCCAGGTTAAAGCCCCAGAGGTCACAGGGACAGGAAAGTGGAGGGGCAGAAGGGACAGGCCCAGCACTTCCTGGTGAGTCAGGACCAACAAGAAGGATCCGGTTTGGCTGGCGGGCCTCTCTGGCATCCCCTGCCCTGGGCCAGCTCCCCTGCTCTCCTTGACTTCTCACCCACCACCCCGCCACCCTGCCGGTCCTTCCTTGAGCCCCTGCTGGAGGCTGAGCCACCAGCACCAACCGAGACCACTGACATCCCTGAGAGCCTCAGACATCGCTCACAGGGTATACACCTCCAGGCTTCCTGCAGGCTTTACACTACAGGCGGGGCCAGCCCCTACCAGAAACCC
>NW_011494874.1:877154-877542 GCF_000754665.1 Bison bison bison
CTGGCCACAGCCCTTCCTGACTCTGGATCACAGGCGTCTTCACCCCCTGACCCAGACTGGAAGCTCAGGAATGAAAGATGAGGTCCTTGCCCCCATTCTCTGTGCCTCAGTTTCCACAACTGTGGGAAGCCGCTGAGGCTGGAGAGACTAAGGATTCCCAGGGCAAAGCAGGCCCAGCGGAGGCCCTGTCCCTTTGATTCCAGCCCCCCCTGGGCCGTTCTCCCAGGGGACTCCCTGCACGTGGTGACACCCAGGCCCTGCCCGCCCAGGGAACCCCAGCCCGGCGGCACGCGGCACCCAAGCTCACTTGGGGTAGAGGTTCTGCACCCATAACAGCAGCATGTAGGTATCTCGCTGGCACAGCTCAAACTGCGTCAGGGCCGACAGC
>NW_011494874.1:877642-878089 GCF_000754665.1 Bison bison bison
ATGACCCTTTTTTGATAAAGCTGTTCAACCAGAAAACTTATTTTCCCTTGAAGTGTTTTTTCTTTGTATTTCTAATCTATGTCAGCCTCAGAAAGTGCTAAACAGAGTTACATTCTCACGGAGCAAAGGTGCAGTGAGTTACAACAAAGAAAGAACCAATTAGCTCAAAGGTCTGATGTGGTTGATTCCAAGGCTGCTGCTTGTTTTTCTTACATTCCAGCCATGGTAACCAATGCACTCCCAGGTGCACAATGAAACCCTTGACCAGTACTATCTATTCTAATCATTTTTCATCCCTTAAAGGACACTATGCTCGTTAGGACTTTTAGAATGTTTTGGCTTCCCATGCCTTTCAAGGTTGGGGAGTTGTGAACAATTATGTGTGTTAATTGCAAGAGTATGGATAAACCTGTCAGGCAAGCTAGAAAGCCATCAGAGGGGTTTGAA
>NW_011494874.1:878189-879559 GCF_000754665.1 Bison bison bison
CGTGGGGTCAGGCTGGCCTGTCAGTCCCCTGCCGCTCCCAGGGAAAGAGGCACCCCTTGGATACCTGCCTGCCGCCCTGCCGGCTGTAGGACTTCAGGCCACCTGTGCTGGGGCCTGGCGTGAAGCAGCGCAGACCTCCATCCTGTGCTGGCCTCAGTTTCCCCACTGACACTAACGCTAGCTGCCAGCGTCAGCACTCACATGCCCCGCCCCCACCCCACCCCTGATCACGGGGCCTGGAACCCCAACCTCTCCTCTTCCTCCTTCCGGCCCCGTGCCTGGGCAGGCTGTGCCTGGCGCTTGCTCCTGACCCTCCAGGATCCGTAGTGGGGAGGGTAGGGGAAAGGCAGCTGGTGCGGCCTCCCTCAGCGCCTCCCTGTCAATGCCCCATCTCAGCGCTCCGCTTTCCTGGAAAGCCCCAGGTTGCCAACGCAAACGGCGTTTCCTAGCAGGCTTGCCTGCAGGCTGGAGCCAAATTTCAAGGTCACGTGTTCGAGAGAGAAAGATGAAGAGGGAGGTTTGCAGGGGTCAGGCCGGAGTAAGCTCCTTGCAGCCTCACGTCCAGAGCCAGGACCTGCAGGGTCCACCCCTCCACACACTCACTCCAGGCTGACACTTGCCCTGCAGCAGCACACAACTTTCACTGCTGGGAAGTCCCTCGCACATCTAACCCAAATATGTCAACCTGTAGAACAAGCTTTGGCCTTTCTTTATCTGCCAGGGCACAGGCTTGCTTAGAACAGGACAGAGCAGTGCCCACCCCTGCGGGGCGAAGCTCACTTGGCACATGAGGCCAGGGCCCCTGGGGAACCGGGGTTGAAGTTTGTTTTGCTCTGTAACCACAGTGGTGGGCCTTCCCGGTTCAGACCTGCCTCAGTCTCCCCGTTGGTACAGTGGGCAGGAAAAGGGAGTCACCAAAGAACCTCTGGCCAGCCCCTGGGTGGGTGGGGACACAGACCTTCTGTCTGAAGTCAACTTGGCCCCGCCCCCCCTTAGAGAGATACCATTTTAATTCATGTTTATTTTAAAAATAAATACTCTGTTCTTCATTTTCACATTGGGGTGGGCGGGACAGTTAGGCAGGGAGGCCTTCCCGGGTGGGCAGTACCAAAGGGAACTTCTGCGCCAAACCCTCCTCCAAATGCCTGGAATGCCTCTCAGGCTTGCTGGCATGCCTGGCATGACCTCCTCCTGGCCACCAGAAGGAGGAGGATGGACGGTCCACCACGGGGGGCTTCAGGCCTGGGGTTGGGCTGAGGCTGCCTTCCGGGTGTCCCAGCTTGGGACTCGGTGCCAGGGGAAGGTGGCCGCCCTCCGTCCACCGGGGTCTGCCCCCTCGCCGGCCAGCAGCACTATATGCAGGTAACCAG
>NW_011494874.1:879659-880326 GCF_000754665.1 Bison bison bison
ATAGACGGCAGCCCAACAGGCTCACCCATCCCTGGGATTCTCCAGGCAAGAACACTGGAGTGGGTTGCCATTTCCTTCTCCAATGCATGAAAGTGAGAAGTGAAAGTGAAGTCGCTCAGTTGTGTCTGACTCTTTGCGATCCCATGGACTGCAGCCTACCAGGCTCCTCCGTCCATGGGATTTTCCAGGCAAGAGTACTGGAGTAGGGTGCCATTGCCTTCTCCCATAACTAGCTCAGAGAGGTTTAAAATGCCCCCATGGGGGCAGTGCAACCATAGCAATGCTAGTTTTTCTAAAGAACTCTTTGCATAGGGTTTCAGTTCATGAAATGTTTTGGAATTTTGGACATATCTCAGATATTCTCACTGTATTAATGCACTATGGAGGATGTGTTATTAGTAAGACTTGGTGAGCATTTTTTCTGAGGTTTTAATGTATTTCATAACAAAAAATGAGTCCAGCTGCCATAGCCCCTGTTAGTACAACTAGACCAATGCTGAATAACATGTCCTATATGTTCACACATAATGGCTTTCTGATATGTGAACTATTCATAATTTGAGGTAGTAGGAGGGTGGGATTTTGTAATATCAGTCAACTTAATTTGGTTTGTAACATAGTACATAAAATTAATGGACATAAATAATCAATGAGTTGTCATTATTAG
>NW_011494874.1:880426-887403 GCF_000754665.1 Bison bison bison
CCGGGGAAGGGCAGAGACGATCCCACCAGGGCCCCCACAGCCTGAGGGTCCGGGGCCCGCAGGTCGCGCCGCCCGCACCTGCGCACGGAGGCCGGGGCTCCTCCGAGCCCCGCCGAGAGGCCCCTTCCCTGTCTCCCGTCTCCAGAACCAGCTCCGTGTACGAACCTGATGTCAGGGTAGCTTCTGATGAGCGTCTCCAGGTGCCGCCCGATGTCGTCTTTGTAAGTCTCGCCCAGTATGTCAGCCACGCACGGGATAGCCTGGCCCAGCCACGTGGCCTCGGAGCCCTGCGGAGACGCGGGCGCGGTGGGCCACCCTCGCCCTCAGCCCCCTTCCCGCCCCCGCCTGCAGCCCCTCGGTTAGTGCCCGGTTTAGCCCTCCTGCAGCCACCACCGCGGCCCCACCGGGACCGCCTCCGGCCCCGCGGAAGGGGACGTGGCCCCGGCTAACGACACGGTGCAGAGGAGGCTTTCCGTGTCTGCTCAGGTGGGTGAGCCCAGATCCCGCGGGGAAGGCCTGCCTGGCATCAGACAGGGAGTCGGGGATCAGCGGCCCAGATGAAGGGTGTCTGTGTGGGGAGGACATGCCTGAGCTCGCTCTGCTGGGGGTGGGGTGGAGGAGAGGTCCGACACAGTCCCCACCCATCAGACGAGGCTGTGACCCTCATCCATCCCCTACACCGCCCACAAAGTACATGCAAATCAACGCAAATATATGCAACGTGTCCTCCCCACCTGGCCCTGCCCCGGCACGCAGAGAGTGGGGCGAACCGCACGCCAAAGCTCGCACACCGGGAGTCTCTTACAGGGGGCGAGATGAAACCAGACTGAGGGGGCGCTACTGGAGGGTCCGCGGGCTGGAGAACCCCCAAGAAGGCCAGCGCCCCGGGGCAGTTGGGCGATTCTCCTACCAAGCCCGGGAAGGTGCTGCCGATGGCCTGTGCCTCAAGGCCCATCTTCTGAGAGCCGCTCCGGCGGTCTGCACCCCGGAGCCGCTCGCGGGGTCTCAGGGCCTGCTCCAGGTACTCGCGGACAACATAGCGGTGCACCTCCTGCAGAGTCTCCTGAGGGGGGAAGCAGGGTCACAGGGAGGAGCCCTGGGCACACCCCCACCAGCACCCGCGCCCCCCCCATACCTGGGCCAGGGGTGGGGCCATGTGCTCCAGGAGGCCCGAGAAGGCCACCACCTTGTCCATGAGGGGCTGCAGCAGGTCCTGGGTCAGCCAGGCCTTGGTGCACAGGACCCAGAAGAGCGGCCGGGGGCAGAGCGGTGGGCAGTCTGCCAAGAGCTGACCCCCAGCACCCACTAGACCCTCCCCTGGGCACCCAGGGCATGGCTCCGGATGGGGGCGATTCAGGCCAAAGGTCGAGCTGGCATCCGAAAGAAAGTCTGGGGAGCTGACCCCCTTCTCTACGGTATCTTGGGAACAGCCCCTCTCCTGGCTCTACACCTTTCCCTGAGACTGCCTCTTCCAGGCCCGGAGGCCCTGTGGGCAAAGTTGGAGTTTGAGCCTCACGCCAGGCCTTGCCTCGGGAGTCCTGGGGGCGCTTTGAGGGGCTGGATGAGGTGCCATTCCCTGGATGCACCCTCTCTGAGGAGAGGGTCCTCAGAGAGTCTCAGAGTTTGTCTCTGAGAGGAGACTAAAAGCGTTAGTCGCTTAGTCATGTCTGACTTTTTGTGACCGCATGGACTGTAGCTCTGTCCATGGGATTCTCCAGGTAAGTATATTAAAGTGGGTTGCCATTCCCTTCTCCAGGGGATCTTCCTCATCCAGGGATGGAACCTGGGTGTCCTGCAATTATAGGTGGATTCTTTACCATTGAGCCACCAGAGAAGCCCAAGGAGAGTGAAGGATGAGGGTAATTGTTTCCCAACTGTTCTTGCTCAGCTGGGAACATGTCTGGGTTCCCTGCCTGCGCCCGAAACACCCCAACACGCCCCTATGGTAAATGAGTGCTGTGACTTGGGTCCCAGGCTCAGGACACAGGGCGCACCTGCTGGGAAAGGAAAGTGGGGAGAAAGGGCCCGCCCCCTCACCTGCACAGAGCCCTGCAAGCCCTGGAGCAGCCCCTTCTGAAAGGCACGGGTGGCAGCCCCCAGGGCCTTCTCCAGCTCTCCAAAGCTTTCTGGGAACTTGGCCAGAAGGTGAGTCCTGGGGAGGGGGGCGGGCCAGGAGGGGGCAAAGTGGGCAAGGGGTCACGGCCTGGCATACAGCCGTGAAGGCTGGGTGCCACCCCAGCTCCGATCACTCAGACTATAGTCTGAGGGGCAGCCCCCTGGGGCGGCACAGTGGAGAAGACCTGGGAGCGGTCACGTGAGGGGGCAGCACTGCGCCCGGGAGCCGAGCACAGGGGGGTGGGCCTGGGAGTGTTCGAGGTCCCACCGCATGGCAGGGCTCCCCTGTGGCAGGGCTGAGCCAGACCTCCATCCCTCCTGGTGACAGAACAGTGCAGCACAGCCCTTCCTGGCCCAGAGGCCCTGCTCAGATGCTGTGATAGTCGCTCAGTCATGTCCGACTCTTTGTGACCCCGTGACTGTAGCCCGCCAGGCTCCTCTGTCCACGGGGTTCTCCAGGCCAGAATACTGGAGTGGGTTTCCATTTGCTTCTCCAGAGGATCTTCCCGACCCGGGGATTAACCCAGGCCTCCTACATTGCAGGTGGATTCTTTATCCTCTGAGCTCCCAGGGAAGCCCTTTGAGCCTCATAACTGCCTCTCCAAATATCACAATGTCCCCATTTCATCATTGAGGAGGCAGGGCTAGGCTCTCCCAGTTTGCAGGCCAGGGACACAGAAGTAAAGTCTCTCAGTCGAGTCCAACTCTTGGTGACCCCATGGACTGTAGCTTGCCAGTCTCCTCCATCCATGGAGTTTTCCTGGCAAGAGTACTAGAGTGGGTTGCCATTTCCTTCTCCAGAAAGGCTAAATTTCTACCAGGGGCTTGACCAGAGATGGCCTACACCAGAGTCCCCTGTGCCCAGGGCCAGCCTGGCACAGTCTAGGGACAAGAGTGTTAGAGATCCAGCGCCTTATCACGGTCATGCTTTGGGTTCCCAGGTGCAGCAAGTACTGCCTGCGTGACCGAGGACCAGCGGCGATGCCTCTCTGAGCCCCCACACTGCAGTCCCGTCTGGCCGTGGGGACATCACACCATCAGCAGTAGCTGATGCATCTTCAGCTGGGGGACACTACGGCTTGGCCTGGGGCTGAAGGCTCTGGCAGCCCACAGCGGAGGGCCACTGCCCCCTGGAGGCAGAGGAACCCAGGCCCTGGCACCAGCAAAGCCCTGGGGATCGGGGCGAGGGGGAGTGTCAAGGAGGGCTTCCAAGAAGAGAGAGGGTCCCTAAAAGGAAGAAGGCTGAGCGGGATGAAGGGAGGAGAGAATGGAGCCCTGGGTGGCAAGGATGAGCTGGGCAAGGGTGGCTGGAACCTTGGCCTCTGCTCAGCCCTGAAGCTCCCCGCGTCCCTGCCAGGGCCTCAGCTCTGCGGGGCCAAGGGAGGACCCCACGGAGGGGACAGGGCGGGGACGAGCACGGAGAAGGGGTCCCCTCTGGGAGGCCTTCGGGCAAGGCCACCAAGGGGCCGCATGGGCGGTATCTGCGTCGCGGTTCCCAGGGCTCTCTCGCCCCCTGCCGGTCGCGCTGGGCACCGCGGACAAACCCACCTGAGCTCCTGGCAGGCATTGATGCTGGCGCACAGGTTAGGCTCGCACCGCCCCCGATTTCAGAAAAGCCTTTTCGTACCTGGGGGGCGGGGTACGCAGGGGCCTTGGAGACTCTCCCTGGCTGCTAAGACCCCGTGTCCGCCCTCCAGGCTTCTCCCTCCCAGTTGTCTGGAATCTCGGATTCCCAGGAAACGGGATAGGTGGGTCCTCCCCAGGGACAAACAGTCCACACCCTGGCCACCCCGCCCACCACATCCCGGCCCAGGATTCGCCCGCACTTTTGCAGGAAGAGCCCCAGCGCCCGGGCGCAGATCCCCAACGTGGTGGCCTCCAGCTCTGCGGAGATGTCGCCGGCCGCCTTCACGTGCTCCACCACTAGCTGCAAACGAGCGCGTCTGAGCCCTGGGTCCCGATGGCCCCAGCGCCCACCTCGCGGAGGGACATCTCCACCCTCCCCGCTCTGCCTCCCCGTCTCGGCTCCGACTTCCAGGGGCCCCGATTTCCCGGGGGTCAGCCCTCCCAGCTCCGCACACCCACAGGGTCCCCCCCGCTAAGCTGGGAGCTGTGGCCTTGCTCTCCCAGCTTGGCTATGAGACCCGAGGACCTCTGACCGCGTCCCCACGTGGGGCCTCAGGCTCCTGTCCGATGGGGAGAGGCAGTTGTGACTGTGACTTTTAGGAGAGTCTCCACTGCCCGAGGCCCAAACACACGTCCTTCCCTCCAGCGCACCATGCAGACGTCGAAGGACAGCGACGTGTGGTAGAGGCCCTGCAGCATGTCAGGGGCGTCCGCAGCCGCCCAGCGACTCTGCTCCAGCTGCAGGATGCCATCGAAGCAGCTTGAGATTTTGGTCTGTAGGGCCAGGGAAGGGGCCACGGTGAGTGAGACCCTCCCAGGAGGGAGGCCCCCCCTACCTCCAGGCTCTAGGGCGCGCCCTTAGAGACAAGGGCACCCCTGCCAGGACACAGGCCCATGCACGAGGCCGCAGGGCGCAGAGAGGCTCGGGCCCTGGGCACTGCGCCTCCCTAGCCTGCTGGCATTGACCACCCTCTACCTGGACCCCGCCCCTTCCGGCCCAGCCCCGCCCCGGTCTCACCTCCAGGAAGCTGGTGTAGTCGTCCTCCAGTCGGGCCCACACGTCCGGTGCCAGGAGCGGGGGCAGCGGCTCCGAGGGCAGAGCCTGGTCCTGGGAGCCCAGGAAATCAGGACTGGAAGGCAGGGCGGGGCCTGAAGGTCGGGGCGGGACTCTGATGCGGCCGCGGCTGCCCCCCCTGCCCTCTGCCGTGGCTCAAAGCCTAACGCCATCGCTGTGAGGCCCAGAATCTGGGATTCCGTTCACACGCCTGGCCCGCCACCCCGCCCTCCAGGATTCCGTGCCAAACGCCCCTCCGCCCAACTTCCCACCTCAGGATTTCCTGGCTAAGCAGTCAGCGGAGCGTGCCCCGAAAGCATAAAGATGACAGTCCGGATGGACCTCCACCAGCTTGCTTCGGGAGTGACCTCCACCCTCACGCTCCGGTTCACCCAGGATTGAGCTCTAAACGTCCCCAGGATCTTGCAGTTCAGGGTCCAGCTAGGATCCAGCCCACACTGGGGCGGGTGCCTGTCTGCAGCCACACAGAATAGTAAGGAGCCCAGCACTTTGGCGCCCCCTCCAACTGCCCATCTGCCTGGGGAGCTGGGGAGCGCTCAGGGGCACGGGTGACCCACCCCATCACGTTCTGCACAGCCCTGAACCGAGGTGTCCATCCAAAGCAAGAGTGGGGGTGAAAGCCAGCCCTCAAGGAGCACGGCGAGCCCGTGGTTGTGTCCAGCCTGGAGGGGGCGCCCTTGGCCAGTTCACTCAAAGGCCCCACGTGGACTAGGGGGGACTCACTGGGCTCACCGCCTCGGAAGCAACCCCGCCCGGAGCGCTTTCCAGCTTCAGAACCCGAGAGGGAGAGCACCAGGGTCTGGGATGGGGAAGAGAGAATGTCAAAGGGCTCCCGGATCGGATCTTGGGTGCCTAACAGCCAGCACTCTCCCGGGGAGGAAAAGGTGCCCTGTGCCCTTCAGAGCAGGTTTCTGAAGGCTTCGCGCGTGGGCAGTGCCAGCCCCTCCTTGCCCTCGCCCCACCCCGCGGCCTCCGGCCCGGGCCTCACCTGCTGTAGACGTTGGCGGCCCAGTCCAGCAGCACATAGAGCTGCTCGCAGCCGCGGGTGTCCTGCGAGAGCTCCTGGAGGTGCCCGCCCACCGCACTGTGAAAGGCACGCAGGTAGGCCTCCCACGCCGGGAAGCCGGCGGCCAAGTAAGCGGGGTGCACCTCCCGATGCACCTTCTGCAGGTCGCTGCGAACCAAAGCGCCGAGCTAGGCCAAGAGCCTTGCCAAGTTGGGGGCAGGGTCGGCCACCCCCGGGGCCTCCCTGGCACCTGCCTGCCACAGGGCGTCCTCCCAGTACGGTGCTTCTGCTCAAAGCGGAGCTCAACGGCCCCCGAGGAGGACGTCCACCCCTTTTTCTGGATGTTCCAGCACTGGACGGGGGTGACGTCAGGCTGGAGGGGGCTGGCCCAGGCCACCGGGGGCTTATCCGGGCCTTGCAGCCCACAGGGAAGGCTGTGGGAGGGGCCTTGCTGCTGATGCTGCTGCAGCTCAGTGGCTTCAGTCTTGTCCGACTCTGTGCCACACCAGAGACGGCAGCCCACAAGGCTCCCCTGCCCCTGGGATTCTCCAGGCAAGAACGCTGCAGTGGGTTGCCATTTCCTTCTCCTTGGTTCTATATTTAACCAGGGGCTGGAGGCTCCCAACTCTCTTCCGGACTGCCCCCCCCAACCCCCTGGGCCCGTAGAGGACTAGGAGGGGGTCTCTAGGGCATGGGGGCCTGGGCACAGGGCCCTCACCACCCCCAAGCTCCCCAGGGCTCTGCTCACTCCCCACCCCCTTTCAGCCCCACCTGGCTGTTGGGGAAAAAGAAGAGAAACTTCTTGGCCTGCTGGGACCTCGCTCCCACTGTGTAAAGACAAGTTGAAGGTGGTGGGGGCCAGCAAGTTCTCACTTCAGCCCAAGGAACTAGGGCCCAAAAGAGGGCAGGACCTGCTGAAATCACTGACCAACCAGAGGCTCAGCACCCCTCTTCCCCCGGCCACCCCCCACCACGGGAACAAAGGCCAGGCTGGAGCCAGCACCTGAGCCTTGGGTGATATTGGGCTGGAGCGGCCTCTCCCCAGGCCTCGGTGTGCCTGGGGTGATTGACACCAGGACGGGCAGGGCCCAGCCCCTAACCCACCCCCCTCCCCGCACCTGTCACCAAGATGTCCGTCCAGGGGACAGACATGCA
>NW_011494874.1:887745-891908 GCF_000754665.1 Bison bison bison
CCTTCCAGCCGGGCCCAGCCTGCCCCGCTCTGGGCTCTGTCTCCAGGGAGTGTGGGGGCAGGACGAGCCAGACTACCTTGGTTGGCAAGAGCTCACACTTAGTAAGCACCTACTGTATGCTCGGTCCAATGCCTGGCACGTGTCAGATCCCCATGACAACAAAGTGACAGGGTGTCATTCACCCCACTTCATAGATAAGGAAACAGGCTCAGAGAGGGGCAGGGTCTTGCCTTAAGCCACACAGCTCAGGGGCGGGGAGTCAGGATCAGCCCGGATCTGGCTAGGAAGCTGGGAGCAGAGGCTGAACCCTGTCTCCCAGTACCAGCAGCCCAGCATTGCTGCCCAGGGAACCCTTTCTCCTGGCAGAGGGTCCGAAGGTGGGCAGGCTGCCAGATGCCAGGAGTGGCATCAGACTTGAGTTCTCCCAGGAAGCTGAGGGGAAAATTCTGGGGGAAGAGGGGCAGCTGCCGGCTGGGTCTCACGGGAGGTAACAGAGGCAGAGACTTGAAACCCAGCCACCCTGCCTGACCACCTCGTCCCAAAGCCCATCGAGGGCCCCCTGGTGTTCCTCTGCCCCCTGCTCCCTGAATCCTGCTTCAGCAGCTTCCCAAGTCATTCTTGACCTTCACGAGGCACAAGTCAATCAGGTCACTCTCCTGCTTTAAACCCTTCCGTGGCTCCCCACAGCCTGGCATTTGAAGCCCCCTCGCCCCCCATCATGGTCTGTACTTCCTCCAGCCTCACTCCCAGGCCTCCTGGGCCTGCACCCAGCCAGCCTCCCAGCTTCTGCTCAGGCAGATCTTTCTCCCAGCCTCTCCCTCTGCTCCCCACAGCTGACCTGGATTTCAGAAGCTGGGGTGCAGTTGCCTCCACCTCCGAGCAGTCCTTGGGCTGTTCTGTACCACCTGCCTGCTCATCAGGCCCCCGGACTGGCCCCCTGGTGATGGGGCCTCCTCACTGGCCTGGGGACCTCTGTCCATCCACCCCTCCATCTCCCCGAAGGCAGCCTGCGGGGGCAGTGAGCCTTCAGTGTGAGGGTCACCCCTGCCTGTGCGGGCCCTCTCGGGCATCAGGCTGGTGTCTTCTGGGCTGAAGACTCCCTGCTGACTCTGCCGTGGCCCCTGCCCCGGGCCTGCCTCCCCACCCATGGGGCCTCTTCCTGGCCCTCTTTCTCTCTGTTCTGTTGCCCTGAGTGTTCAGAGGCCCTGGCCCCTGTACCTTGGCCTCAGCTGAGCTTCAAGAGCCAGGAGATGCAGGCCTGGGCTGCGCCCTGAGGCTCATGAGGGCCTCATGGAGTCAGGGCATCGCGCCCACTGCAGGGCCAGGAGCAGGTGTGGGAGCACCACCCAGAGGCCATGCTTACCGGAAGCTCCCACCTGAGGCCACCCTGTCTGTGACCAAGTCAGGTCTGGGCTCCCCTCAGCACTGGGTATCTCCACCCCAGCTTCCCCTCGCTTTTCCCAGGCCTGCCCTCCTATAGCGGCCCCTTCCAGGTATCCCATCGCAGTCCCAATCTTGCCACCTCCCCAGGGCCTGGGCCAGCACCCCATCCTTCAAAGCTCCAAAGTAGCCAGCTGGGGCAGAGGACGGCATCTCCCTCGTACCTCCCCCATCACCTGGTCACAGGTCCTAACTGTACTCCTTCCTAGACCCCCTGGATTCCATCTCCTTAGAGGGGTCGGGGGTCTTGCCAGAATATAAACCTCCCTTAAAGCCCTTCTCTGCCGCGTAAGATTCTTCTGAAATAAGGAAGAAGACAAGCACGTGTGTTCTGAGGGCATTCAACATTTGCCTAGAAGAACTAGTTAAGTCAATAAGGCAAGAAAAATGAATAAGAGGTATAAATATTGGGAAGGACCTGATGAGAATGTCATTATTTGGAGGTGCTATGATTACCTGCTTAGAAATAGCTTTCTGAAACTCCAGAAAAGCCTATTTTCAAAAAGTTCTTAACCGGACATGGAACAATGGACTGGTTCAAAATTGGGAAAGGAGTACGTCAAGGCTGTATATTGTCAACCTGCTTATTTAATGTCTAAGCAGAGTCCATCGTGTGAAATGCTGGGCTGGGAAGCACAACTGGAATCAAGATTGTTGGGAGAAATATCAATAAACTCAGCTAAGCAGATGATACCACCTTTATGGCAGAAAGTGAAGAAGAACTAGAGAGTCTCTTGACGAAGGTGAAAGAGAATGACAAAACTGGCTTAAAATTCAGCATTCAAAAAATGAAGATCATGCCATCCAGTTCTATCACTTCATGGCAAATAGATGGGGAGAATGGAAACAGCAACAGTCTATTTTCTTGGGCTTCAATATCACTGCAGATGGTGACTGTAGCCATGTAATTAAAAAACGCTTGGTCCTTGGAAGAAAAGCTATGACAAACCTAGACAGTATTAAAAAGCAGAGACATTACTTTGCTGACAATTGTCTGTATACTCAAAGCTATGACTTTTCCAGTAGTCATGTATGGATTTGAGAGTTGGACCACAAAAAAGGCTGAGTGCCGAAGAATCGATGATTTTGAACTGTGGTGTTGGAGAAGACTCTTGAGTCCCTTGGACTGTAAGGAGATCAAAACCAGTGAATCCTAACGGAAATCAATCATGAATGATTTTTGGAAGGACTGATGCTGAAGGTGAAGTTCCAGTACTTTGGCCACCTGGTGCAAAGAGTTGACTCATCAGAAAAGACCCTGATGCTGGGAAAGATTGAAGGCAGGAGGAGAAGGGGACGACAGAGGATGAGATAGTTGGATGGCATCACGGACTCAACGGACATAAATCTGAGAAACTCCAGGAGATGGTGAAGGACAGGGAGGCCTGGCGTGCTGCGGTCCATGGGGTCGCAGAGTCGGACACGACTGAGTGACTGAACAACAACAACAAAAGGGCACGTAAAAGCCTTCCCTTCTTGAGGCTTTCCTGGTAGCTCAGTGGGAGAGAATCCACCTGCCAACGCAAGAGAGATGGGTTCGATCCCTGATCCGGCAAGATCCCATATGCTGCGGGGCAACTGAGCCCTTGCACCCCAACTATTGAGCCTGTGCTCCAGAGCCCCGAACGGCAGGTACTGAAGCCCGCGTGCCTAGAACCTGTGCTCCACTGAGATGAGAGAGGCCTGCCCTCCACAACGAGCGCAGCCCCCACTGGCTAGAAACAGAGAAGCCCTGCAGCAGTGACGACCCAGCAAAGCCAAAAACAAATAAATACCAACTAAAAAAGGCTTCCCTTAATACAGCAACCAGATAGAACCCTTGTCCCCACCCCGCGCTGCCTTCCCCCTCAGGAGAAGCACACGCTCCTCCTTAGCTCGGCATTCAAGGCCGTACCTGGCCCCTCCAGTTTCTTCTACTCTCTCTCACTCACTGGCTCACCCACTCTGATCACTCGGATACACTCACGTGTCCTCCGCACCTTTGTACAGACTGTCCTCTCTGCCAACAGTGACCTCACCCTTACCTTCTCCAGCTGCTTCGTGGCTGCTTCATGGCTCAGCTCAGGTGGCTCCTCCGGCAAGAAGCCTTCCCCGACCCCCTGAGCCCCAGACCACAGTCAGGACCTCCTGCTCCGCGCCTGGTTCCTGACCTGCGCATGCCTCCTCCCATGACGGAGGGGCACTTCCAGGGTCGGGGGCATCTTCCCCTTGACCAGGAGCCCCCCAGGGCAGGGAGTGGGCCTGACCCAGCGTCCAACCATGGCAGGTGCCCAAGGAACACAGATAAGCAGTTTCATGTAGGCGCATCTGCCCTTGGGTGTGCAGCCACTTCTGTGACTGGTGTCCCCTGGGGTGTGTGCCTCGGCGGGTCTGTGAGTGGCTGTGTCCGTGCGTGTCCCTCTGTCTGCATGTCTCCATGTCCCTGTCTGTCTGCTTCTATGTGTGTGTGCGCGTGCTCACTGAGACTTGAGCTGGCGTTCTGGTCTGGGCTCTAAGCTGAAGCCGTTAGCCTGGAAGGCCACCGGCAGAACCGGAATTTTCCCTAAGCCCTTGAATCCCTGCCTCCTGTGCACAACACCCCAGAGGCCCTCCTCCTCTGCCTGCGTGGACATACCTGCTGGGTGAGTAGACGCTGGGCCCCAGGCAGAGCAGGGCCACCAGGAGAAGCCGGCGGGGCCGGGCCCTCAGAGCGGGACCCGGGCGATGGGGCCTCTGGAGCAGCC
>NW_011494874.1:892075-899116 GCF_000754665.1 Bison bison bison
TGCTCAGAGGCAATAAGGCCAACCTTTGATTCCTGCAGCAGTGGGGAGCCCAGCCCAAGCTCAGGTCAGGGGCCCTGGCGGCTGTCGGCTTAAAAAATATTCACAGCCTAGAAGTTGAGAGTTGCATGCCATTTGGTGGGAAGTTCTAGGACTTCAAGCCTGGGAGGCAGCACATCAACTACCCTGAGAGAACTGCTCCGAGGAGGGGAGCGGGGGACTGGTTACATTGAAGTTTCGCAATGAAAGGTGGTAGTCTGAACACCGATAGACTATTGTCAAAGAAAACCAGATATCCCGAGTCACGGACTTCGGCACTTTGCTGTGTGTGGGAAGACGAGAGAGTCTGTCGCTGAAATCACTCCTTTCATTGCACCTCAGCTGCCAGGGCCGGTCCTCTGCATCTTCACATCCTGAGCTTCCTTCCTTTTCTCAGGACTCACCGTCGGGGGTGGCTGTCGCCTGACAGCTGTAGGCTAGACAGCAGGTATTTTTCTCCCTCCTCTGTCCCCTTAGGGCTCACAGGTTCACACTGAAGGGCTGCAACCGCTGTCGACTGTGACACCCTGTTTACTGATACAACAGGAAGTACTCCATTGCTCCTTCCTTGGCTCAGTGGTAAAGTTGCCAATGCGGGCGACACTCGTTCAATCCCTGGGTCAGAAAGATCCCCTGGAGAAGGAAACGGCAACTCGCTCCAGTATTCTTGCCTGGGAAATCCCATGGACAGAGGAGCCTGGCAGGCTATAGTCCCTGGGGTTGCAAAAGGGTTGGACACAACTTAGTGACTAAACAACAGCAATTTCTCAGGGTAAAGGAGAGGATGAGGGGGCAGCACTCTGGGGTCTGTAGGGAGCTGACCTCGCTGGGGACGGCTAGGACAGCCTGTCCCTCCTGTGGTCAGACTGAGGCTCGAAGGAGCAGGCGCCAACCGGCTGGAAGTGGGCACCCAGCCCACGGTGTCCAAGCCCAGAAGGACCCCTCCCTCCAGGGCAGAGTTACCAGCACCAGCCCTGTGCCCTGCCAAGCTCATCTTGAGAGCCCCTGTGCCCTGCCTGGTGCTAAGAGCCCCGAGGGCAGACATGGGGCACCGGAAAGAGGGAAGGGACACAGCAACAGCACAAGGAACATTGTAAGCCACTCTTCAGGAGCTGGGAGAAGGACAGGGCCCCAGAGGACAGACAGGCTCGAAGTCAGGGACAAGGAGGGATGGCAGGGGTCAGCCCGTGAGGGAAGGCGCGGAGGTGGGCCTGAGACTGATCAGCCACGAGCATGCAGCCCACTTCCCCACGGTGGCTCCAGTTAAAGACATTTAGTGGGAAGGGTCACTGAGACTTCCCAGAAGAGGCAGGCCCCACACCTTCCTGGGGGGATTCCGCTGCTGGCATCCTAGGGAAAAAAAACTTAGGGAAAATCCAGGGAGGACAGATCCAGGCCTGTTCACTCGGCCTGGAGCCACAGGGCCATGGCGCAGAGCAGCGGAGGTGCTCCAGATAGCGTCCTGGAGAGAGCAGACACAAGCCTGTAGACCATCCCAAGGCTGCCAACGCAGACATTCATTTTCTCAAAGCTCTGGGGGCTGCAAGGTCCCAGATCAAGGTGCTGGCAGGGCTGGTTTCTCCCGAGGCCTCTCTCCTGGGCTGCGGCTGGCCGTCTTCTCCCTGTGTCTGCACATGGTCATCATTCTGTGGGTCCGTGTCCTGACCGCCCCTTCCCATAGGACATGGTGGACCAGGACCCACTAAAATGGGCTCGTTTTAACTTGTGGTTGTCCGACAAGTCCCTAAGTTGTGTCCGACTCTCTGCGACCCCGTGGCTCTTTAAAGACCTATCTCCAAATACAAACCCATTCTGAGGCCCTGGGAGTTAAGACTTCAACAGAAGGAAGTTTGGAGGATAAAATCCAGCCCACAGCAGACTGGAAGGCACCCAAGATGCTGCAGGACCTTGCTGTCATCTGCAGACAGACCATGCTGTTCCTGGAGCTGCCAACACCTCCTCCAGGAAGCCCTCTAGTTTCCTCTTGAGTCATTAGATCCTAGATCCCTGGGTTCCCCTCTGTGCGGTAAGGCCATCAGAGTCCCAGCTCAAGCCTGTGAGGCACCGGCTACTTGGGTGAGCCGTCCCCCAGCTCAGGCTAGCCTGCCTGCTGGCTTCCTGTCCCATGCGTCTCTCCAACGGTCAGAGGCTAACAGATCAGAGGGCCAAGGACAACTCTTGACAGAAGGAGGGGTCCCCGAGGAGACCACCCAGGGCCCTGGGACTTTGTGGGGTAGCTGGTCCCCACCCCTGTTGCACTGGGTCACCAGCTCAGAAAGGCACAGGAACCTGCTACGTGGCAGACAAGTCCAGGTCTCTGCCTGTGAGGCCTGGGTCTTCCCATGGGGCCACGCGTGGGCACTGGAAGGTCCTCAGTCCGCCCCTCCTATTCTCCAGCTCAACGAGGCTCATCTGGGTGCTGGGACCTCCCGTTGTGGGTCACCTCCACTTCAGAGCCCAGGATGGGGGGGTGGTTTCTCCCAGACAGCTCCCAGCTGCACCCCACCCCTGCCCAAACCTGTGCCCACTTTTCAGCACAAGGCTGGGATGTTTCTTTTGTCCTATTTCTAGGTGGTTTTCCCCAACTTTCTCAGTAAAATCCCTTCAGCAAAGTCCCAGCCTTGTCTCAGAGGAGCCTTGGGCGCAGGGCTGGTCTGGCCTGGGTCAGGAGAAGGCTGGGCTGAGGGGGCAGATGGAAAGGGGCACACAGCTGGGGACCCAACGATGAGAACAAGTCCTGCTGCCTCGTGCTGGACTGCACCGCCTTCAGAGAGGCAGTCCTGAGTCAGCCTCAGGTCGCCGTTGCTGTTCAGTTGCTAAGTCCTTTCTGACTCTTTTGCGACCGACCCCATGGACTGTAGCCCATCAGACTCCTCTGTCCATGGGGATTCTCCAGGCAAGAATACTGGAGTCAGTTGCCATGCCTTCTTCCAGGGGATCTTCCCAACACAGGGACGAACCCAGGTCTCCCCCATGGCAGGCGGGTTCTTTACCAACTGGGCCACCAGGGAAGCCCAAGAATATTGGAGTGGGTGGCCTATCCGTTCTCCAGGGGATCTTCCCCACCCAGGACTCGAACTGGGGTCTCCTGCATTGCAGGCGGATTCACCAGCTGAGCTACCAGGGAAGCACCCAGCCTCAGGTTATTTCTCCATAAAACGAGGTTGCTGTTGGGATCCAGTAGGTTTACCTCGGCAGAGCCACCTGGTGCCCAAAACTGGAAGGGGAGGGACAAGGACCACACCACCGGAGGCCTAGCCCGCGCCCTAGAGGCTCCTGGGGAGGAGCCAGGCTAGCGCACGCTGAATGCTGCTGCTGCTGCTGCTAAGTCGCTTCAGTCGTGTCCGACTCTGTGCGACCCCACAGATGGCAGCCCACCAGGCTCCCCCGTCCCTGGGATTCTCCAGGCAAGAACACTGGAGTGGGTTGCCATTTCCTTCTCCAATGCATGAAAGTGAAAAGTCAAAGTGAAGTTGAATATAGAGGCCCAAAGTGCCCGAATTCCAGCTTCACTGCTGCGGGGCCCAGGACAGAGCTCTGCCCGGGAACAGGACACCGAGGCTCCGGTCTCTGCCCCTCACCGGCTGTGGGCCTGCGCGAGGGACAGTGTCTGTCTCCGAGCCTGGATCTCTCGAGCCGAAGCCGGACGCTGCGGTGCTTAGGTGTCCCTGGCCCGGCCTGACAGTGGGCGGGACCGTGGAGACGGGGCGGGGCTTCCGGTGGGCGGGGCATACGCCTGGCACCGCCCCCTGCACCTATCACGGCTTCTCGCGGGTCAGTCGCCATGCGCGTGGACTCAGCCAGCTCTGGTCGCTACAGGGCAGGCCCACAGGGTAAGGCTCCTCTGCACCGCCCCACCGGGCTTCCTCCCTGGGCCTGACTCCCCCGTTCCCCTGCTCCCGGGGCACGACGGGGTCCCGGGACCCCCAGTTGAGGCGGCGTCTCTTCCCCAGATCTGCCCTGATCGGTGGTGAGCTCGAGGTTGGCGTTGCGGGCATGCTGGCGCTTAGGTCCCAGGCGCACCGGGAATTCCGCCTCAGCCCGGCTCTTCATCAGCCGCGGGACCTCGGGAAAGTCGCTGTGACACCCTGCCCGGAAGGGGCGAGGATGAAATCTCAGCACCATCCCCCGCCACACACACACATTCCACACCCGGAAACCCCCGCCTGGGAATGACTCTCGGCTTGCTCGAGCCCTGGACCCAAATCCCCCATGTCCGCAAGTCCTGGCAAGGCTTTCTGTGAAATGTCTGCCACCTGCCCCCTTGTGGAGGCGACAGGAAGGGCCGGAGGAGAACGGGAGGGACCTTGAAGGACAGCCCAACCCCCTCAACCCCCCACCCCAAGAGGAGCCAGCCTGGGCCTGTATACTGGCCACAGGTTTAAAATTAAAGCGGGCTGCCAGGCAAACTTCTACACCTCCGCCTCCCACCTCTCCTGCATTTGGGAGGGGGTGGGGGTGGGCTATTTTTAGAAGGCAGGCGGGTTGGAAAGTGCTTTATTCATCCTGGAGGTTAGCAAGGCCTCCGGGAGAGAACAGAGGGGCCTGTGTCTCCCTCTGCCTCCTCCATGCTGACCCTGACCTTGCACCACCCACTGGGCCTGTGGATTTACTGAGCTAACATTTACTCAGGGCTCCCCCTGCCAGGCCCTGAGCTTCCTCAGGCCTGGGTCAGGCTGGCCAAGGGCAGGGGGCTAGGTTGGGGTGATGGGAGAGAGGGTGGCACACCTGGACAGTGAGCCCAGGCAGTGATCAGGTTTCCACACCCCAGGTCCACCCTGACCAGTCAGCAGAGCCAAGAAGCCATGTCGCTGGACCCCTTGGAGGGACAGGCCCCTCATGTGGCTCAGGAAGAGGTGCTACCCAGTCTCCCACATGGACTGTCTGGCTGGCTGGGTAGGTGGCTTCCCAACTTCAGGAGTCCTGCGCTAGTTGAGGCCAGCACTAGCCTCGGGCACCTCAGTTTCCTCATCTGTACAATGGGACTATGCAAGATTCAACCTGGGACAGGGCACCCCACCCATGTACCATTCCTGTGACCTACTGCACCCAGAGTGGGTAAGGGATGACAGGAGGAGTCCTGCCCTCAGGGGCCAGCCAGGACTGGAGGCCCTAGGTAGAGGTGGGGAGGCCACCTGGAGGATGCTGGTCTCAGCCTCAGCTGAAGCGGGGCAGAGGGTCTCGGCAGGGCGCCAGAGGAGCGGACACGACAGCCGCACCAGCCCTGCCCACGTCCAGTGTGGGACACCCAGTCACTCTGGTCTGGCAACCTGGGCTCTGAGCAGAGACCCTCGCCTGGAAGGCCACTGGCAGGACCCAAACTGTCCTCAGCCCCTGGAATCCCCACCCAGTGTGCCACTGACCACCAGGAAGAGCCTTTATTTGTGCTTCCCTCCAGAGAAGCAGGAGGGGTGTGACCCCAAACCCTGGGCCGTGGCCAGGAGGGGGCGGGGGGGGGGCGGTGCCAGTGGACCTGGTGAGGCAGGAGGGGTGGTGGTCGGCTGTGCCCACTGGGTGCCCGGGCAGGCCCAGGCCTCTTGAAGCATCAGCCCAGCCCCTCCAGGGCGGAGGCCCCCTCTCAGCTGTCAGAGCCTGGCGACGGCAGGATCCAGCCAGTCCTTGTCCTACGGCTGGGCGCAGGGGGCCTGGCCCGTGGAGTTGGCACACTCGCCGTCAGTGTCAGCTGGAGCCTCCCCTGGTGCTCCCGGTGGACGCAGTGAGGGGGCTGAGGAAACACGCAGGCCTCCATGTCGGCGGAGCGCGCATTTCTGACAGGTTTGCCAGGAGAGGTGTGAGGGTGGGCAGGCCACAAGCTCCCCGCCGCTGAGGGGGCAGGGGGGTCACTGGGTGCGCGGCTCCCAGTGCAGGGGGAGGGCACGACCAGGCTCCGGGAGCAGGAGAACCTTGACCCCCGGCACAGCTACCAGTTTGGGGGTAGCCGACTGGGTGGAGACCCGGGGTCCGCCCCAGAGCCCAGGTCTCAGTGGTTACCCAAGGGGCAGGCCCTGGGCAGACCCGCTGGAGGTTGAGGGGACTTTTGGGAGAGGTGGCGGTTAAGGTGCAGACAAGCTCTTCTGGGCCCAAGCTCGGGGAGTGGCGGACCATGAGGGCTGCAGGGCTGGGCCAGGGGCCGATGGCGGAGGAGAAGAGGGCAGGCAGGGAGGAGCAGCCCCATCTGAGGCCGAATCCCCCGGGACTGACCCTTCGGGGCTCAGGGGACAAAGCTGCCCAGGGCACGGCTCACCCCTCGAGCATCCTCCCCGGGGGCCCGGCCGGCTGTTTCTCCTACGCGGCAGACTGACTCCTGGCTGATCCCTCTCCTGCCCACACATCCTCCTCCCAGAAACCTCCCTGGCCCCGGCAGCCCCTTGGCCTTTAACCAGGGCACCCACACCAGGACAGAAGCCTGCCAGCAGCTCCTGCACCCCCACCCACCCCTGCCAGGCCCTAGTGGGCAATGCACACTTGTCCCAAGGGTGATGAATCGTGAGAGGAAGGGGAGAGGGCCAGGACCGGGTGTTGAGAGGTGAGAGCAAGGGTGCACCTGTGTGCCAGGCCTGGGGCCACACCTGGACGAGGGAGACGCCTGTGCAGATGGTGGGGAGGGCGGCAGGAAGGCCAGGCAGGCAGTGCCCAGGCGGCAGAAGCTCACCGGGCGGGTGGATGGGCGGGGTGCAGGCTGGCTGGAGGGGGGGAGGACCGGGCGTCGGACCTCTCTCGGGACCCCTACGGGCCGCCCCTCACTCACCAGCAGCAGCCTGGGTCTGGGCAGACCCCCTCTGGGAGCCCTCTGGAGGCCAACGCAGCTCCCCGCTCTCCACCACACCCAGCTCGCTGGGCTCCACCACGATCGAGGGTAGCCGCTGGCCCAGCCGAGGGCCCTTCTCCCGGGCACCCACCATAGCCTGCAAGGGGGATGGACAGGGGGTCAAAGCAACAGTAGGCCTGAGCTCCCCACGGCCTGCCACGCCTGTCCTGCATTGTCCACGGGATCCCCCAGAGGGT
>NW_011494874.1:899258-902009 GCF_000754665.1 Bison bison bison
GTCTCTCTTACGGGCCCTTGGCCTCCTCCCAGCTCAGGGGAGCTGGGAAGCTGTTGCCATGGCAACCTGAGCAACTTCTCTGGGCTCATTGTTCAGTGCCCACAAGAGCATGCGGGGGCTGCCTCCCCAAGCCCTCCTGGAGCCAGCCCTCAGCATCTCCGCCTCCCATTCAAGGCCTTCCAAGGTAGAGGCCCCGAGGCACCCCGTGCTGCACGCAGACCTGCAGCCCTGACTCTCCTGCGCCAACCCACCTCCGTGCCTTTGCTCCAGTCGGTTGGGCTGGTCCCCAACCTCTTACCCAAAAGGCCGGCTGCTTGTGCACTCTGCCTTCCCCAAAGGCATGTCGAGGTGGGGAAGAGCAGGCATACGGCTGGCAGGACTTTGCTAAATGGCCCTCGCACCTCCCCGCCCCCTGCCCAGCAGAACAGTCTGAACTCGTGTTTCAGTATACTGTCTGATCAGCCTTTGAACAAAGTACCGCAGAGATCCTGAAGTGTGTCGCTAGGCTGGGACTTCTGTGGGATCAGAGGGACAAGACCAGCGACCCCACTATGGCCCAGTGACTGGATCTCCTGGGCTCCACTGCTGGCCTTGCCCATCCAGGGGCTCCTCCCTGCCCCCACCCCGGAACCCTCTTTCCACCAACCCCGCCAGTCTCCTTCTTGCCCTCCTCCCGGAAGCCCTGCCGGGCCCCACCCAGGGCCGCTCCTCTGCGCAGATGGTACGGGAAGATCTGCCAGTGGAGTTTGGTGTCCACCCTCTCCATCCGCCCCCCACCCCCTGCCAGGAGGGCAACCCCAGGCTCCAGACAGGCCCTCGTGCAGCTCTGGGCTGTGCCCCCTCAGTGGCCTGCTGGCCCCGACAAGGAGAAGAGCCAACTCCAGACTCAGAGCGGCAGGCCTGGGCCTCTTGGGCAAGAACCTCCCATGTTAGCTCCTTCAACACCTTCTGGAGAAGCTGAGGCGAGAGCAGGAGACCCTGGCATGGCCTCACTCAGCAGAGAGCAGACTGACCTTGGCGCAGGCCCTGGGCTCCCCAGGGCTGGCTGGGGTGCTCCCTGAGTCAGGAGAGCTGGGCCTTCAATGACTGTGTGCATCAGATTCCTGCGGAGGGGCAACCACCTCCCCCACCCAGATGGGTAAACTGAGGCACGTGCTGTCACAGGCCAGGGCTTGAGCGCGGCAGATGGCAGGTCCCCAACCACACACGTACCTCTGCTGCCGGGCCTCCAGCCTCCTTGTCTGGGCCCAGCTTGGGCGCGGCAGCGGGCCGGGGGCCACTCATGCTGCAGCTGCCGTCCGGCTGCATGGAAACAAGGAGCAGAAGCAGGGTGCGTGTTAGGGCCCGGATGTAGCGCCCCGTCCACTCCTGGAAGCCCCAGACTGCTCCAGCCCACACCCACCCCACCCCAGGCCCACAGCCACTGCCCAGGCTGGGCCTCCACCACTGTGGCTGCCCGCCCAAGCCACCATCAGGGAGGCGCTGGACAGGCCCCAGGTCGGGGGCCCTAGGCTGCAGCAGGAGGGTCCACTCCTCCCCGAGAACAGACGCCCCACACACACACCCGACGCCCCGCCTTCAACACCCACAGCTGAAGGGAGACTGACCCCCTGCCTGCCTGTGGCCACTTCCCCTCAGGCCAGGCCCAAGCGCCAGGGAGCCTGGCCAGAAACCACACAGCGAGGGTGCTGGGAAGAGGGGCCCTGCCAGGACTGCTGGGCACCAGACTAAGACGTTCCACCTGCACCAGGCTGGGCTAGATCTGGCGGGCAGGCAGCTAACTTGGGCGCCGGCTGGGAGGCAGAAGGAGGCCTCCGACAAGGGGCAGGAGTGCTGGGAGGGCACCGGGCAGAGGGAGGGCGCTGGCCAGCCAGCTGCAAGGCTCCCGATGCCCTGCTGGTTGTGGGGGAGGGGTGCTGTGCACACCCAGCAAGAGGTGGGGGGCAGCTATTCCAGGAAATGAGTTCCTTTGACCAAAACCCAGCTTGGGTCAGCTCAGGTCCCGCTGGGACCCAGGGATTCTGGGGAGTGGGGGGTGGGCCACGTGCAGCATGGGGCCTCCAGGGCAGTGGGCAGCCAACATACCCACCCGAGCCTCCACCCAGTCCCAGAGCACGTGAGAGCCCCCCCCCAGCCCCTAGGCTCCAGGTCACCCCTTCCTGGGATTCCACCCCAGGATCCCAGAAGCTCAACTGGAGCCCAGGGCAGCCAGGACCAATCCCAGGAGAGTGGACTCAGAGATCCAGATGCGAGAAAGACCAGAGGGAGACGCAGAAAGAACCGCGCAGGCCACAGAGAGGACGGAGGGATGACAGAACTAGAGGGCGAGATTGAGAGAGACGACAGAAAGAGGTGAGAGGTGATGGAGACACATGAGAGAGGGCGGCTGATGGAGACAGGCGGTGGAGCCAAGGGGGCGACGGGCGGCGGGCAGATGCCGGAGGGCTGCCTCCCCGCAGCCTGGCACCAGGGGCCCCTGCCAGTGGGGCATCCCCGCAGCGAAGGCTCGGCCACCCACACCTGCAGCGGCAGCCAGGTGTGGCGGGCCAGCCCATAGAGACGCTGCTCCAGCCCAAAGCCCGGCGTCCGGCAGCCAAGGGCTGGCTGTGGTCCCCACACCTCCCCTTCTCCAGGGAGCGCCGACTCAAACCCACTCCTCGCCCCTTCCTGCTCTCCCAGACGCCGCGAACCGTGGGGCGCTGGCCGGACGAGGGTGGGGAGGGGGCGCGCCCCGCGTTTCGCTCCCACTCA
>NW_011494874.1:902109-908484 GCF_000754665.1 Bison bison bison
GGGTCCCCGCCTTCCTCCAGCGCGCTCTCCGCCCACAGGCGCTCCCTCGCCCGGCCCCTCGTCCACACTCGCGCTCCCAGGTCCAGCTCCCAGGTAGCACCCCGCGCCATCTACCCCCTTGCCAAAACCGCAGCCGCCCAGAACCTGATCCTGGTCACTCGAGGCACACAGCCTCAAGTTTGAGGTTCCGGAATTTGGGGGGCGGGTGGAATTCAGGGTGACTAGATATATCAGAGCAAGGACACCCTCCAGTTGGAAGGAGGAGTGTAGAGGACAAGGACCACACTCGAGTGTGAGGGCCAGTGCGTGTGTGCAGGGAGAGCATCACCACACCAGTCCTCTCTTCATCCCTGATTCCAGGCCCCCAAAGGGACAGTCTCATTCAGCCTGACGTGTAGACCTGACTCCTGAGGCCGGGATGCATGCCTGTTGGTCCACCCAGCCTTCCACCATCCGCACTTCACATCCACCATCATCTACCCAACATCCAACACCCAGCCCACACCCACAATCCACCATTCAGCATCCGCTACCCAGGCACTGTCATCTACTATGCCCATCTATTCATGTCTCTTCTACCATCCAATCATCATCCAACCACCAGCCAGCCTCAGCCATCTGCCATGCGTCCCCCACCACCAATAAACCAACAACTGTCCCATACAACCCACCACCTGACTTCCACCATGCAAGTTCCATCCACCATGCATCCATCCACAGTTTGTTGTGATCCACACAATCAAAGGCTTTAGCATAGTCAGTGAAGCAGAATTGGATACTTTTCTGGAATTCTCTTGCTTTTTCTATGATCCAACAGATGTTGGCAATTTGATCTCTAGTTCCTCTGCCTTTTCTAAATCCAGCTTGAACATCTGGAAGTTCTCAGTTCATGTACCGTTTAGGTTGGAGAATTTTGACCATTACTTTGCTAGCATGTGAGATGAGTGGGTTTGTGCTGTAGTTTGAACATTCTTTGGCATTGACTTTCTTTGGGATTGGAACGAAAACTGATCTTTTCCAGTCCTGCGGCCACTGCTGAGTTTTCCACATTTGCTGGCATATTGAGTGCAGTACTTTCACAGCATCATCTTTTAGGATTTGAAATAGCTCAACTGGAATTCCATCACTTCCACTAGCTTTGTTTGTAGCGATTCTTCCTAAGGCCCACTTAACTTCACACTCCAGGATGTCTGGCTCTAGGTGAGTGATCACACCATCGTGGTTATCTGGGTCATGAACATCTTTTTTGTACAGTTCTTCTGTGTATTGTTGCCACCTCTTCTTAATATCTGCTGCTTCTGTTAAGTCCATACCGTTTCTGTTCTTTATTGTACCCATCATTGCATGAAATGTTCCCTTGGTATCTCTAATTTTCTTGAAGAGATCTCTAGTTTTTCCCATTCTGTTGTTTTCCTCTATTTCTTTGCATTGTTCACTTAGGAAGGCTTTCTTATCTCTCCTTGTTATTCTTTGGAATTCTCCATTCAAATGGGTATATCTTTCCTTTTCTCCTTTGCCTTTCACTTCTCTTCTTTTCTCAGCTATTTGCAAGGCCTTCTGAGACAACCATTTTGCCTTTTTGCATTTCTTTTCCTTGGGAATAGTTTTGATCACTGCCTCCTGTATAATGTTATGAACCTCCGTCCATAGTTCTTCAGGCACTCTGTCTATCAGATCTAATCCCTTGAATCTATTTGTCACTTTCACTGTAAGGGATTTGATTTAGGTCATACCTGAATGACCTAGCGGTTTTCCCTACTTTCTTCAATTTAAGTCTGAATTTTGCAATAAGGAGTTCATGATCTGGGCCACAGTCAGCTCCTGGTCTTGTTTTTGCTGACTGTATAGAGCTTCTCCATGTTCAGCTCCAAAGAACATAATCAATCTGATTTCGGTGTTGACCATCTGGTGATGTCCATGTGTAGAGTCTTCTCTTGTGCTGTTGGAAGAAGGTGTTTGTTATGACTAGTGCATTCTCTTGGCAAAACTCTGTTAGCCTTTGCCCTGCTTCATTTTGTACTCCAAGACCAAACTTGCCTGTTACTCCAGGTATCTCTTGACTTCCTACTTTTGCATTCCAGTCCTCTATGATGAAAAGGACATCTTTTTTTGGTGTTAGTTCTAGAAGGTCTTATAGATCTTCATGCTTCTGCTGCTAAGTCGCTTCAGTCCTGTCCGACTCTGTGTGACCCCATAGACAGCAGCCCACCAGGCTCCTCCGTCCCTGGGATTCTCCAGGCAAGAACACTGGAGTGGGTTGCCGTTTCCTTCTCCAATGCATGAAAGTGAAAAGGGAAGGTGAAGTCGCTCAGTCGTGTCCGACTCTTAGCGACCCCCTGGACTGCAGCCTACCAGGCTCCTCCATCCATGGGATTTTCCAGGCAAGAGTACTGGAGTGGGGCGCCATTGCCTTCTCCGATAGGTCTTCATAGAACCATTCAACTTCAGCTTCTTTGGCATTTGTGGTTGGTACATAGACTTGTATTGAATGGTTTGCCTTGGAAACGAAACAAGATCATTCTGTCATTTTTTGAGACTTCACTCAAGTACCGCATTTCAGACTCTTTTGTTGACTATGAGAGCTACTCCATTTCTTCTAAGGGATTCCTGCTCACGGTAGTAGATATAATGGTCATCTGAATTAAATTTGCCCATTCCAGTCCATTTTAGTTCAGACTGGTTCAAAATTGTGAAAGGAGTACATCAAGGCTGTATATTGTCACCCTGGTTAATTAACTTATATGCTGAGTACATCAAGTGAAATGCTGGGCTGGATGAAGCACAAGCTGGAATCAAGATTGCCAGGAGAAATATCAATAACCTCATATATGCAGATGACACCACTGTTATGGCAAAGAGAAACTAAAGAGTCTCTTGATGAAGGTGAAAGAGAGTGAAAAAGCTGGTTTAAAACTCAACATTCAAAAAACCAAGATCATGGATCCAGTCCCATCACTTCATGGCAAATAGATGGGGAAACAATGGAAACAGTGATAGACTTTACTTTCTTGGGCTCCACAATCACTGCAGATGGTAACTGCAGCTGTGAAATTAAAAGGCGCTTGCTCCTTGGAAGAGAAGCTATGACGAACCTGCTGCTGCTGCTAAGTTGCGTCAGTTATGTCTGACTCTGTGCGACCCCATAGACAGCAGCCCACCAGGCTCCCCTGTCCCTGGGATTCTCCAGGCAAGAACACTGGAGTGGGTTGCCATATAGACAGCGTATTAAAAAACAGAGGCATTACCTTGCTGACAAAGGTCTATATAGTCAAAGCTATGTTTTTTTCCAGTAGTCATGTATGTATATGAGAGCTGGACCATAAAAAAAGCTGAGTGCTGAAGAATTGATGCTTTTGAACTGTAGTGTTGGAGAAGACTCTTGGGAGTCCCTTGGACACCAAGGAGATCAAACAAGTCAATCCTAAAGGAAATAAGTCCTGAATATTCACTGGAAGGACTGATGCTAAAGCTGAAACTCCAATACTTTGGCCACCTGATGGGAAGAACTGACTCGGGTGAAAAGACCCTGATGCTGGCAAAGATTGAAGGCAGGAGGAGAAGCAGGCAACAGAGGATGAGATGGTTGGATGGCATCACTGACTCGATGGACATGAGTTTGAGCAAGCTCCAGGAGATGGTGAAGGACAGGGGAGCCTGGCGTGCTGCAGTCCATGGGATCAGAGTCAGCAACAACAAAATGCATCCATCCATTCACCACCACACCCACCACTTACAAGCGTCAGTACACCAGGAAAATACCCTTCAGTCCTAAATAATTCACCATCCATCTATCCACCATCACTGACTACCTAACAGCTTTCCATCAGTGTTTAACAGCTGTCTATCCATCTACGGGTGGTTTACTCGTTCGCCACGTATCTGGTTGTCAGTCACTAACCTACGGCTGCTGTCCATTTGCCTGAATTGACTCACCACTCACCCATTAGTCCCCGGCCGGTCAGTCACAGTTTGTTGTTGTTTGCTCACTAATCTTGTCTGACTTTTTTCGAACCTATGAACTATAGCCTGCTAGGCCCCTCTCTCCGTGGGATTTCCCAGACTAGAATTCTGGAGTGGGTTGCCATTTCCTTCTCCAGGGGATTGTCCCGACCCAGGGATCAAACTCTGGCATTGGCAGGTGGATTCTTTGTTACTGAGTCACAATTCATCTATCCACAATTCAGTCACCAGTCACGCCCCATCCCTAACCCATTCATATGTCTATGAGCCACCATCTACCATCCACCCACTTCTTATCTCTGTTCACCACCCATCTATCCATTCATTGCCCATCTCACAATATCCTCTATCTATCCATCCATACATCATCCAGCCATAATTCATTATTCATTCAAAACCCATTCATGTATCATCTACCATCTATCCGTATTCATCCATTCTAGAAGAATTCATCGAGTGCCCTCTGTACACCAAGCATTATTTTAGATGCTGGGGACAGAGCAGAGAGACAGCACTGAGACCCATCCACCATTACAAACCATCCAGTAATTATCTGCACATCATCCCCCATTCATTATTCACTACTCACTCAATACCATCTTCATTTATCATCCATTCACCATCCATTTGCCATCTACCAATCTTCTTCCCTCTATACATTAAACCATTGATTTATAATATGCTGCTGACCACCTACCATCCATCTGAAATCTCTCCACCATCTTCCCATCCACCATTCACCTTTCATGCATCTATATTCCAAGATGTATCTGTCATTTAGCCATCATTCATTCACCACCTAACTGACATCTCTCTATCCACTATCCACCTTCCATCTACATGTCCACAGCACACAACCCATTATCTGCTGACCCAGCAACCATCGATTTATTTGCCATCCATGCACCATTCAGCCACCATTTACTTCTCCACCATTCACGGTCCATCCATCAATCATGTATCCATTCACATGTATCTATTAATACCATCTAGCCATCCATTCTCTGTGGCTTAGATCCTTGACCAGCATCCCCTATTTATCCTCCATCCATCCATAACTCCATGATTCAGTTATTGAACAAGCATCCACCACTCACCACTTATTGCCTATAATGCACTATCTATGGATTATTTCAGTATAAATCAGTCCCAATTTAGTGTCCAAGTTCACGCGCCCTCCATCTATCAATCTATCCACTCATCATCACTTAAGTACCATTATAGATGCATCCACCATCCACCATCTTCTGAGCATCAGCACCAGGATCTACCATGCTTCCAGCACCCAGCCAACCATTATCTGTACACCAGCCTCCCACCCATACACACTTTCTGCCTCCGTCATCCATCCGTTAGTTCACCTCCCCATCCGCTCATTCATCCCCCACCAGCCATCTATCCACTGAGTGACTTACCCATCTATCACTCTGCCACGCATTCATCTATCATCCTTAGATTATATT
This sequence comes from Bison bison bison, assembly GCF_000754665.1. Taxonomy (NCBI): domain Eukaryota; kingdom Metazoa; phylum Chordata; class Mammalia; order Artiodactyla; family Bovidae; genus Bison; species Bison bison. The sequence continues at coordinate 907,533 of NW_011494874.1, forward strand.
TGTGTTATCCATACACATAAATACGAGTAAATCTTTCTCACTTCTCTTTTTCCACCACCCATCTCCACCCTTCACCCATCCACTCGTCTTCTGTCCATGCATTCATAAACTAAGCATTTATTTATTAATAACTGTTAATATTAAACATAAATATTAAACACTTATTACTCAGTGCTAGTGTGGGATTCTGGAATCATCAAGATGAAACAGATCCCATCTATATTCAGTCTGATGAATTCAGTCTGATGGTTAAAAAAAGGGAAATGTTACAATAGCCAAGACATAGAAAGAACCTAAATGTCCATCAACAGAGGAATGGATAAAGAAGACACACACACACACACACACACACGTGTGCACGTGCCAAGTTGCTTCAGTCGTGTCCAACTCTGTGCAACCCTACGGAGTGTAGCCCACCAGGCTCCTCTGTCATGGGATTCTCCAGGCAAGAGTACTGGAGTGGGTTGACCAAGCCCTCCTCCAGGGGCTCTTCCCCTCTCAGGGATCAAACTCGTGTCTCTTACATCTCCTGCATTGACAGGCAGTTTCTTTACCACGAGCACCACCTTGGAAGAACATATATATATACTGTGGGGCACTACTCAGCCATCAAAACTAATGAAATAATGTAACTTGCAGCCACATGGGTAGACCTAGAGGTTATGTACTAAGGGAAGTAAGTCAGACAGGGAAGGGGACGTCATATGATACGACCTACTTGTGGAGTCTAAAATACGACACAAATCAACAGAGGTGTGAAACAAAATACACTCACAGATACAGAGAACAGCCTTGTGTTTGTGGGGGTGGGGAGGGAGGGACTGGGAACTTGGAGTAGCGGAGGCAACTGTTACATCTGGGATGGAGAAACAGGGCCATACTATGCAGCGCAGGGAACTACAGTCAGTGCTCTGTGACAGACCATGGTGAAAATATATATATATGCCATTTC
>NW_011494874.1:908826-911162 GCF_000754665.1 Bison bison bison
TGCTGCTAAGTCACTTCAGTCGTGTCCAACTCTGTGTGACCCCAGAGACGGCAGCCCACCAGGCTCCCCAGTCTCTGGGATTCTCCAGGCAAGAACACTGGAGTGGGTGGCCATTTCCTACTCCAATACATAAAAGTGAAAAGTGAAAGTAAAGTCACTCAGTTGTGTCCGACTCTTCTCAACCCCATGGACTGCTGCCTACCAGGCTCCTCTGTCCATGGGATTTTCCAGGCAAGAGTACTGGAGTGGGGTGCCACTGCCTTCTCCGCCACCCTACCATGCTATATATATATATATTCATCTGGATATCTGGGTCACTTTGCTCTACAGAAGAAATTAACACAACATTGTAAGTCAACTATACTTCAATAAAATAAATTTTTTTTTTTAAATGGACCAGGTCAGACACAGAATGATCAGTGTAAAAATGTATATTGTGTCCGAATCTTGGTGTGTCGCCCTCTGGCCATGGGGTGGCCGCCATAGCTCTTTGCACAAGTTTCCAAAGAGGAGGCCCAGGGAGACAGCGTCAGGGCAGGATCAGCAGAGGCCTGATCTGGGCAAGGGGGCTGCAGCAGGGGCCGCCTGATGATGTGGGTGAGAAAAGAGGTGAGGTGCGAAAAGCGGTCGGCAGATACGATGCGATGCTGGGAGGAGCAGCCAAGGGACTGGTCCCTGATGACAGCGGGGAGCTCTGGGAGGGTTTTAGGCAGGCAGGTCTTCCAGTCAGCTATGTGCTGAGACGGGACCCCCATACACACATCCACCTCCTCACTGGACAGAACTTGAACCTCAAGGATGGTGGGGTGCTGTTCTAGGGTCATGCAGCAATGCTGGGGCAGGCTCTGGCTGCAACTACACCATCACAACACCCTGGCACCCTGTGTCAGGAGAGTGCCTGCTGGCATGCCCCCACCACCACCCCATCCCCCAAAAGGCCATGTCACTTCCTTTCCACCTGGGCGGGATTTTCTCTCCCTCCTTGTTAACGAGGGTGTCAGCTGTCACCCAAGGTGCTGCCTTTCACCCAAGGTGTTAGCCGACAAGGGCTCCTAAGAGGGCTCTCGGGAGGTGCTCAGGGCCACTGAGGCTCCAAGCCCTGGTGGAGGAACAGCGGAATGGGGACAGGGAGCCTCTTTAAAGACAGACCTGGAGGCCCAGAGCTGAGCCCACAGCGGCCATCTTTGGGGCCAGTCTTTGCCTCCAGCCTCCAATTCTGCTTCTCCCCCTCCCTGCTGCCCTCCACCGTGGGCCCTTCTCCACTAGGGACAGACAGATCTGGAGGAGGGAGCTGTGTGTCCCGGTGGCGCCCTGCCTTCGCTGTGTGCCCTTGGGAGGCCCTGCCTGCTCTGGGCTGTGGTGTTCCTGCCAATGCAGTAAGAGAGTGTTGTGCCAAATGAAGAGTAAGGACCAAACATCCCTGAGGCTCCCTGGCCTCAGCGAGGCTGCAGTTCTCCTACCGGTCCCCTCCCCTACACGCACCCTCCAAAGCTTGAATGGAGGTGATGGCACCGCGAGGCTGGGGGCACTCAGAGTGGGTGGAGGCCTGGCTCTGGGACAGGGAGGTTTGCTCTTGGCGCCCTCTTGTGTCAATTCTGGTGTAAAACACCCCAGACCACAAAACAAGAGCAAAGGGAAATTCCGGTATTAATTTAAAGTGAGCACCATGGTCCAGGGCTTCCCTGGTGGTTCAGACTGAAGAATCTGCCTGCAATGCAGGAGACCCAAGTTCGATACCTGGGTTGGGAAAATCCCCTGGAGAAGGGAATGGCAACCCACTCCCATATTCTTGCCTGGAAAATCCCACGAACAGAGAGGCCTGGCGGGCTACAGTCCCTGGGATCAAAGAGTCAGATACCACGGAGTGATGAGCACTTCACTCTCACCTCGTTCCTATATTTGTCCTCAGGTGCGGATCCTCTGTGAGAGGCAGGGCTGGGACGCGGTGCCTCTGCCCTTGGTGGGCTGCTGGGCGGAGGGTCCTAAGTAATGACCCCAAGGGAGGAGTGGACCGTCCCTGGGGATGGGTTGACAAAGAGGCAAGAGACAGCTCCTGGCCGGAGCTGGAGGGAAGGGCCCTGAGGAGGGATTTCCAACTGTCTAGCTCCAACACTGAATCCCCAGCCCCTAAATTAGACTGGCTGACCGCACAATGTTTCTGGACGTTTCTCTTTAACGTAAACAATCCGATTTCAGCCTTTTAAATGCAGTAATAAGGGAATCACACCAATAGAGGCAGCCCCTGGAGGCACCGGCGCCCTTCCCTGCGGCTCAAGGTCCCCAGGAGCTGCCGACGTGGCCATCAGTCCCATCACAGCACCCCTCGAGGCCTGTGA
>NW_011494874.1:911842-913737 GCF_000754665.1 Bison bison bison
AGGCCACGAAAGAAGGGGAAGGCACCGCGCGGGCCAGGGGGCGAAGGGACGCTGCGGGGGGTCCAGAGCCCGGGCCACCGCGGTGCTGACCGAGGCCACCGCCGCAGGGGCCACCCGGTCATCCCGGCCACGGTGCTCCGCCTGCAGAAGGGACGGTGTTAGCGCCTGCCCCTCTTTCTGCCTCACCACAATTCTTCACGCTGTCCGCAGGGCGAGGATGGGGTTGGGCAGGGCTCCTGGTCCTGGGTTTTAGTCTCTAGAGCCTCCCAAGGGCTCGCCCACGGCCAGGAACAGAGGGCAGCACGCAGCAGGCCTGCACCCCGGAGGCTCCAGGTCTTGCCCCACGTGGCCACCCCAGCACAGCCGCAGTTTCTGCTTCACAGGTCCGGGGGGCAGATTGCTCTTCAGGTGAGCGTGTTCCACCTGGCTCAGGTGTGTCCGACTCTGTGTAGCCCACCAGGTTCCTTTGGGATTTTTCCAGGGAGGAGGACTGGCATGGGTTGCCATGCCCTCCTGCAGGGGATCTTCCCGACCCAGGGGTCCAACCTGCGTCTCTTATATCTCCTGCATCGCCAGGCGGGTTCCGCTAGTGCCGCCTGGGAAGCCCGGCCGCCCTGGTCTATGAGCAGTGACTGTCCTGAGCCTGGTGTGTGCTTAGTTCCTAAGCTCAGTCTGACTCTGTGACCCCACGGATTGTAGCCTGCCTGGCTCCTCTGTTCATGGGATTCTTCAGGCAAGAGTGGGTTGCCATTCCTCCTCCAGGGGATCTTCCTGACTCAGGGATCGAACATGCCTCTCCTGCGGTCCTGAGCCCCTTTGTGTAATAAACAGAAAGTTTAAAATCTGTGCCCTTTTATGCATGTACATGTTTGTACAGCATTGAAATGTTCTGCAAGTCCAGCGATATTCTAGCTGAGCCTGCTTGGCTCTTCCTGTGTACAAGGCACGGTTTGGTGCTTTGCCAAGCTCATGTAATCTCGGAAACCCTGTGAGATGGTATCTTATGACCTCATCCTACACATGAAAAGACCAGGCACAGAGAGGCTGAGGAACCTGCCCGGGGTCACAGAGCTGCGAGGCGGGGCTCTGCTTTGAGTGGGCACGTGAGACTTGCTGCAAACCCCTGGGCTAGGCTGCTGTCCTGGGGTGCGGGGCTCGAGCGGGCAAGGCGGCACACCTCTCCCCACACATCCATTTAACACTGTCGGGCCACAGGCTGGTCGGGGCCAGCCAGTCCGGTGGGTCCTCCAGATATCACAGCAGCCTGGAATCGAGGGGCTCAGACACCGCGACCAGAGACCAGAACGGGAAATGGCTTGCCCCAGGGCTCCCAGCACAGAACCCAAGCTGGGACTTGAGTCTTCCCAGCCCCTCCTGCCTTCCAAGGGGAACCCTGGAGTCCCCCCGCTTCCCCCCACCATCCCTGCCCCAGGGGTGACCAGTCACTGCGGCTAACAGGATGGACGTAAAGTCCTTGACCTTGTGGAAACTGCCCACTCCCGTCTCCCTCTCCTCTGTTTACTGGTTCTCCAGAGCTGGACTCTAAAAGCGACTACAGTGAGATGTCCCTGGCAGGCCAGTGGTTAAGACTCTCCGCTTCCGCTGCAGGGGATGTGAATTCAATCCCTGATAGGGGGCTAAGAGCCCACAAGGTGCGCGGACAGAAAATTTAAAATTAAAAAAAAAAAAAAAAAAAGCCCCGGAGTGACTGCCCCCGCTACTCGCCTGGGGGCAAAGCACTGACTGCTGGAGCAAGTCCTGAGCAAAACCGAGGTGGGCGCCGGTGGAGAGCAGGCGTGGGCCGGACTCCTTTCTGGGACCCAGCCTTGCCTGCCGGTAGGGCGGAGCAGGGTTCAAGGCCCGGAGGCCTGGCGGAGCTGCAAGCCCAGGCCTGG
>NW_011494874.1:914044-915126 GCF_000754665.1 Bison bison bison
GACTTATTAGAAAAGACCCTGATGCTAGGAAAGATTGAGGGCAGGAGGAGAAGGGGACGACACAGGATGGGATGGTTGGATGGCATCTCCGACTCGATGGACATGAATTTGAGCAAGCTCCGGGAGATGGTGATGGACAGGGAAGCCTGGCGTGCTGCGGTCCACGGGGTCACAAAGAGTCGAACACGACTGAGTGACTGAGCAACACCAACAATGGTGATGGAGAGGTGGTTTAGGAGGAGTCCTTTGTGCCCACTCCACCCATTACCTCCCTTACTCCTCACAACTTTGGGAGGTGGGGACGTGCAGCAGGGAAGAGGGATTGGTTGTCAGGTGTGATCATCCCTCGGACTCAATCAAGTGAAGCGGGGACTGGCTGGGCCGTGTCCAAACTAGATGTCCCCCCAGAGGTCACCGGGGCTCCCCCCTCTCCTTCTCACTCAGCTCTGGGGGACTGAGGGGGGTAGGCGGGAGGTGAGTGCCCACCAGGGCCCAGTGCAGAGGCCCTGGGAGGAAAACAGCTCCTGGCAGTCCCCAGGCTTGATCATGGAACAGAATGGCGTGGCGGCCCCTGGCCTGGCGGTTCTGGGTCCTCAGGTCTGGGATGCATTGGTAGCAAGTTCCCAGGGGTTAGACGGAGCCCTGGCCCCTCCATCCACTCCGTGTGCCCCCACACAGGCCTCTCACCCACTCTGAGCCAAGATCTCCTTGTCTGCAGTGGGGAAGAGGACATGCTGTGTGCAGATAAGTGCGAGGCCCTGTGGAAAGTGCTGGCACAAAGACGGCACTGGGGCTAGCATTCCTCACCCCCAGCCTGGGCTAGAAGGAGGCAGGGAAGGCAGCACAGCAGTGGGCCAGGGTGTCTGGGCTCTGAAGCAGGCCCTGCCATGTCCCAGCAGTTACTTCACCTCACCCAGCCTCAGTTTGCACCTCTGGAAAATGGGGTGACTCCTGCCCCTGCTTCATTGGGTTCTTAGCAGGTTAGTCTGTAAAGAGCTGTGCATCGGGCACGTAGAGTGCTTGTAGTCTTTGCTGTGACACCTTGAAGTCTCCCCCGAAGCCCCTCCACCCTCACCCCACCC
>NW_011494874.1:915226-916021 GCF_000754665.1 Bison bison bison
GGCAGCAAGTCCCCTGAGCTGAGACCCCCCAGACTCAGGGGAGTCAGCAGGGGGCCCGGCTCTGGGTCCTGAAGGCTGCTGTAGGGAGATTATCCCTGAGCTCTGCTAGCAGCGGCGGAAGGTGGGGGGTGCGGGTGTTAGTTCCACCGTAAAAATAGCGATTTTAAAGGTAATACGGCCGACACCACCCTAATGGCAGAAAGCAGCGAGGAGCTAAGGAGCCTCTTGATGAAGGTGAAAGAGGAGAGTGAAAAAGTTGGCTTAAAACAACATTCAGAAAACAAAGATCATGGCACCTGGTCCCATCACTTCATGGCAAATAGATGGGTAAACAATGGAAACAGCGATATACTTTATTTTCTTGAGCTCCAAAATCTCTGCAGATGGTGATTGCAGCCATGAAATTAAAAGACACTTGCTCCTTGGAAGAAAAGCTATGACAAACCTAGACAGCGTACTAAAAAGCAGAGACATTACTTTACCGACAAAGGTCTGTCTAGTCAAAGCTATGGTTTTTGCAGTAGTCATGTATGGATGTGAAAGTGTGAAAGTCCCTCAGAAGTGTCCGACTTTTTACGATCCCATGGACGATACAGTCCATGGAATTCTCCAGGCCATAATACTGAACTGGTAGCCTTTCCCTTCTCCAGGGTATCTTCCAAACCCAGGGATTGAACCCAGATCTCCCATATTGCAGGCAGATTCTTTACCAGCTGAGAAACAAGGGAAGCCCAAGAATACTGGAGTGGGTAGCCTATCCCTTCTCCAGCGGATCTTCCCAACCCAGGAATTGAA
>NW_011494874.1:916562-920670 GCF_000754665.1 Bison bison bison
TGCGGAGGATGGCTGGGGGGGCAGGTGCTTCTGGATGCAGAGAACATTCCAGGCGTTTCCTGCAAGGCTGTGCCTAGGGGGACCAGCGGGGCGGGGCTCACAAACCAGGCCTGGGTCGCTGCCCCGCCCCACCCCGCGCCCCCACTCCCCACCCCATTGCTTCCTGCACACACATCCAGGGGGCACTTTTTTCGGGTCCACCCTTGGCAGAGGACTTGTTCATGCCCCTGACCTTCAAAGTCCTCCACGTCGTCAGCTGGGAGGCTGAGAAAGAGGAAGAGAAACACCCTTCAGGAAGAGCTGTGGCCTAGTGAGCCAGGCAGCAGGAAACCTCAGGAACCCCTGGCGGGGTCGCCGTGGCCAAGGGACCCAGGTGGCGGCTGGCAGGGAAGTGGGAGTCGCTGGGCCTACCAGCCAAGACCCGCCATGCACATGCAGGCCTGCCTGCCTCTCTGCTGGGCCGCCTGGGCCGCCTTCGGTTCCTGCTCTGAGCCAGGGAAGCCTCACGGGGCTGCTTCTGCTTCCTTTCCATTCGCATCTCAGTGACAGTGTCCTGGTGGCAGGAGTCGCCCCCATCTGCAAGGCAACCCCCCTACCCCCGTCTCATCACCGTGAGCACGTCCTCACAAGCCCTCACTCTCTGAGATGCTCTCTTTCGACTCCTCTGTGGGCTGCTCTGTAATCTGTCCCTGGACCAGAGAGGACGCTCTGGTGACAGTCTTGGCTCTTGCCATATCTTCAGCGTGTGGCATCTCAACAGGGATCGAACCCTCGCCCCCGGCATTGGGAGCATGGAGTCTCAACCACTGGACTGCCAGGGAAGTCCCTGTTTCATTTTTTTGGTGGCTCCATGGAATTTCATACTTTGGAGGTACCATTATGTACCTATTTATCTACTGAAGGACACTTTAGTTTTCATTCTTTTAATTGTAAGTAACCGGGTCATGAGTATTACTGTACGTAGGACTGCACTGATCAGAGTCCCAGCAGAGGCCCACGGAAGCGGGCGAATCCAGGAAAGCATAAAAGTGGGTTTATTTACTGGGGTCTGAGCAGGATCCCAGATACTCGGGGAGGGACGGCGGCTCCGAAGGTGGTGACAGGTAGGTGGGGAGGGGCCGTGGAGGGAGGAGTGGCTGGAACCTGGGGGCAGGTGTGTCAAAGAGGGGCCCGGGGCAGGCTGTGGCTGCAGCCATGGGACGGGGGATGGTGGGGACAAGATCCCAGTCTTCCTCTCCTGAGCTCCCCCTCCCACGGGTATGGCCCGTCTGGAACACAGAGCAGGCAGAGAAGGGCGGAGAGTGGCCCTGGAGGGGCACCCAGCCCACAGCCTTCAGCATCCACCCCTGTTCCCTGGGGGACAAGTGTCCTCAACACTCAGGACACACGGGCTGCACCAGCCTCTGATCACCTTGGGTGATAACAACCAGGAAGGGGGCTGGCCTGAAGCTGGAGGCACCCCCCGCCCCCAGTAAGGTCTCAGGGGGTGGAACCGGACAGCTGGGAAGAACACAGCCACCCCCCACCCCTCCCCGGGGGGTGCTTGCTGGGACAGAGCCTGCTTCTGACATGCTCTGCAGCCGCTGAGCCCTGGGTCAGGCCTTCAGTGGCACTTTTTTTTTTTGCAGCTTTATTTATTTATTGGCTGTATTGGGTTTCGTTGCTTCGAGGGCTTTTCTCTAGTTGCAGTGAGTGGGGCTACTCTCCAGTTGCGGTGCGTGGGCTTCTCATCGCGGTGGCTTCTCTAGCTGTGGAGCACGGGCTCTAAGTGTACGGGCTTCAGTAGCTGCAGCTCACCGGCTCAGTAGTTTTGGGGCATGGGCTTAGTTGCTCTGTGGCATGTGGAATTTTCCCGGACCAGGGATCGAACCCGAATCCCATGCATTGGCGGGTGGATCCTTATCCACTGATCCAGCAGGGAAGGCCAGCAGCGCTTATTTTTTAGCCTTGGTGGGATGACCCAAACTTTTGTTCCCTCGGGACCTGAGTGCTTTCCGAGCCTATCTTTAAGGAGCGCCCTTCCTTTTGCCCAGTAAAAAGCATTGAGCGCCACAGTGAAATCCCAGGGTGCCACACGTAGTCCACCTGGCCCCAACATGTAGCTCAGATCAGATCCCCTCTGATGACTGGAATCAATATGCCCTTCTCTGCCTGCTGGTTCAGTGGCAGGAGGAACCAGAAGTACCCGGTTGGGGGAGGAGACAGCCTCAGCTTTAATTCATCCGAAGCATGAATGCATTTCCTGATGGAGACATTCCTTTCTTGGACACTAGTCCAAGGTCACAGGAAGGAAAGCAAAAATTCCTCCAGTGTGTTCTTTGGTGTAATTGTGGGAGGGACGACTCCCACCCCCACTGCTGGATTCCTGGAGCCAGGCGTTTGGGCTGTGGGGGAAGGGCGCCCTGCAATGCCTGGTGGGTCAAGGCGTACCCCACACCCTGGAGAGCAGCACTGAGACCTTGCAGGGTGTTGTCTCTCACCCAGCATGGTAAGTAGCCTCTGCAGACCGTCCCACCGTTCTCCCAAGCCAGCTGCTTCTGGAGGATGGGGCATGGGGTAAGTCCAGGGAATTTCTTGGGCAGGAGCTCTCTGCCTCACTCTCTTCATCAGAAAGCGAGTCCTTCAGCCCGAGGCGATGTTGCCTGGGTTGCCATGGTGATGGATAAATAAAGCATTCTCCCAGTCCGCAAATGGTGCTGCCGGTAGAAGAAATGTGACTGGAAAGGCCTCACCTGAAATTCCCAAGGGCAATTTGCTGCCCTTTCCATGATGAAAGGAGTCCTATGTCATCAAGCTGACCACCAGGCACCAGGCTTGTCCCTCTGGGAAATGGTACCACATTAGGAACTCAGTGTGGGTCCCCACTGGTGACAAAGTGGGCACTCAGCCATAATGGAAGCCAAGTCAGCCAAGGTGAGGGCAGTTCATACGGCCGAGTCCCTGCATAGACTCCATTTCTGCCCTCTTGGTCACTTGTACATGTACCTGATGAGCAAGCACTGGGGCAGGGGAGGGGAGAGGCTGACGTCCTCAGAAACAGATCGCCTTGTTCACTCGACACTTGAGAACTTGCTCCCTGGCAGATGTCCTTTGGTGTGTATTCATTCTCGATTTGTGCCCTTTCTGACAGTTCCATCTGTGTGCCTTTCCCCCAGATCTCCAAGGAAAAGTTTATTCTTTCCAAGTCTCTAATCAGCTGGCCAACCTGTTAACCACTGCCCATGAGTCCACATCAGTTCAGTTCAGTCGCTCAGTCGTGTCCAACTCTTTGCAGCCCCATGGACTGCAGCACACCAGGCCTCCCTGTCCATCACCAACTCCTGGAGCTTACTCAAACTCATGTCCATTGAGTCGGTGATGCCATCCAACCATCTCATCCTCTGTCATCCCCTTCTCCTCCTGCTCTCAATCTCTCCCAGCATTGGGGTCTTTTCCAATGAGTCAGTTCTTTGCATCAGGTGGCCAAAGTATTGGAGTTTCAGCTTCAGCAGCAGTCCTTCCAATGAATATTCAGGACTGATTTCCTTTAGGATGGACTGGTTGGATCTCCTTGCTGTCCAAGGGACTCTCAAGAGTCTTCTCCAACATCACAGTTCAAAAGCATCCATTCTTTGGCACTCAGCTTTCTTTATAGTCCAACTCTCACATCCATATGTGACTACTGGATAAACCATAGCCTTGACTAGACAGACCTTTGTTGGCAAAGTAATGTCTCTGCTTTTTAACATGCTGTCTAGGTTGGTCATAACTTTTCTCACAAGGAGTAAGCATCTTTTAATTTTGTGGCTGCAGTCACCATCTGCAGTGATTTTGGAGCCACACAAAATAAACTCTGTCACTGTTTCCAGGGTTTCCCCATCTATTTTCCATGAACTGATGGGACCGGATGCCATGATGTTAGTTTCCTGAATGTTGAGTTTTAAGCCAACTTTTTCACTCTCCTCTTTCACTTTCATCAAGAGGCTCTTCAGTTCCTCTTTGCTTTCTGCCATAAGGGGAGTGTTATCTGCATATCTGAGGTTATTGATATTTCTCCCGGCAATCTTGATTCCAGCTTGTGCTTCTTCCAGCCCAGCGTTTCTCATGATGTACTCTGCATATAATTTAA
>NW_011494874.1:921242-927929 GCF_000754665.1 Bison bison bison
ACTGCTGAGTTTTCCAAATTTGCTGACATATTGAATGCAGCACTTTCACAGCATCGTCTTTTAGGATTTGAAATAGCTCAACTGGAATTCCATCACCTCCACTAGCTTTGTTTGTAGTGATGCTTCCTAAGGCCCACTTGACTTCACATTCCAGGATGTCTGGCTCTAGGTGAATGATCATACTATCCTGATTATCTGGGTTGTGAAGATCTTTTTTGTATAGTTCTTCTGTGTATTCTTGCCACCTTTTCTTAATGTCTTCTGCTTCTGTTAGGTCCATACCATTTCCATCCTTTATTGAGCCCATCTTTTCATGAAATATTCGCTTGGTATCTCTAATTTTCTTGAAGAGATATCTAGTCTTTAGAATCAACATATTTGCCTTCTGGAAGAATTGCTCTTCACCATAGTCTTTCAGGGCTTCTCCTGAGTGTGTCTGTAAAGCCACAGCCATCCATCTTTTGTGGGAGTCACCACACCAGGCAGACCAATCTTTAAATCGGACATGCATGTTTTCATCCTCCATTGATTGATCACAACACTTCCCATGGGAGCATAGCTGTGGGGTTTTTAAGAGTTGGTAAAACAGATACCATGGAGTCTAAGTCACCTACTCATGAAGTTTACTTGTTCCTTCCAAGTCTGTTTGGGATCAGTTTCATTTTACAGTGGAATGCTATGTACATATCTACATTTAAGATTTAGTAGGTAAGACAATATCTATTTTATGATGGACATCTTGAGTCATAGTTTCTTGGTTATCCATGGTTAGGCATTAAGTCTCCATCTAGACCCAACAGCAAGCCAGGAACAGACCTTGAAATGGAGAAGAGTTGTTGGCAGAAGAAGACATGGTCTGCAACTTCCCTGGTGGTCCAGTGGTTAAGAATCGACCTGCCGATGCAGGGGACCCAGGTTCGATCCCTGGTCCTGGAGGAGTCCACATGCTGTGGGGCAACTAAGTCTGTGCAGCACAACGGCTGAGCCCACGTGCCACAATGACTGAAACCCCCACACTTTAGAGCCTGTGCTCCACAGCAAGAAAAGCCCTGCGTGCAGCAGCAAAGACCCAGCACAGCACTCTCCCCACAGACAAGCAAACAAACCCAGGGTCTGTTGGGTCTTGGGGCTTAACTGCTTATGTGGCAGGGCAGTTTGCACCAAAGCCTGGACCTGCATTGTTCTGAATCCACTTTTTCTCTGGGCTTCCCTCAAAATTGACAGTCTTCATGGGTACCCAGCAAATGAATCAGAGAAGCTTACCCAAGTGGTAAACATATCTAGAAAAGCCAAAAGAAGGCAATCAGGTACTGTTCCTCTGCCTTCTTGGTGGGCCTTCATATATTTGAAAATGTCTTTATTTCCACCTTCATTTTTTGAAAGATATTTTTGCTGGGTATAGAATTCTGGGGGTGGCAGTTATTTTGCTTTTATTTTGGTACTTTAAAGATGCCACTCCAATGAGACGTCTTCTCATTTACACAATTTCCAATGAGAAATTTGATGTCATCTTTATTCCTCTGCATATAATGTGTCTTTTCTCCCCTCTGGCTGATTTTTTTTTTCTCTTTATCAACAGGTTCTGAGCAATTTGATCATGATGTGCTTTAGTATTACTTGTTTGTTTGGGGGGTTTTACTGTTTTTTCTTATGTTTCTTGTGCTTGTGATCACTGAACCTCTTGGATTTGTTATTTATGGGTTTGATCGAGTTTGGAAATTTTTCAGCCATTACTTCTTCAGATTTTTTTTTTTTCCTGTCCCTTCTCTTTCTTGTTCTTCTCCTTTGGAACCCCAATCCATATATTGGATCACTTGATATTGTCCCACAGTTCAATGATGTTCATTTTTTTTAATTAAAGATTTTTTTTTGGCTGTTCAGGGTCTTCCTTGTGGCACACAGGCTCACGAGCTGCGGCCTGGGCTCAGTAGTTGCCGTGCAGAAGCTTAGCTGCCCCACGGCTTGTGGTGGCTCAGTTTCCCCACCAGAGATAAAACCCACATCTCCTGCTCTAGAAGGCAGACTCCCAACCACTGGACCACCAGGGAAGTCCCTTATTTTTTTTTTCCTCGCTTTTTAATTTTTTTGGATAAGCTCTACTGCTGTACCTTCAAATGCAATAATATTTTCTTACACAATGTCTAATGTGGCATTAATCCCATACAGTATGTTTTTCATCTCAGAAAGTATAGTTTTAATCTCTAAAAATTCTATTAGGTTTTTTTAGAAAATGTCTTTTATGATTCTACTAACGTTTTGAACATGTGGAATACAGCTATAACAACTGCTTTAGTGTCGTTCTCTGCTGATTCTAACATATGTGGAAGTTCTGGGTTAGTTTTGATTATTTGATAATTCTCTTCATTATGGGTTGAGTTTCCCTGACTGTTTGCCTAGAAGTCTTTGAATAGATGCCAGACATTGTGATTTGATCTTTTTTGGGTGCTGGATAGTTTTTGTGTTCTTATAAATTTTCTGGAATTTGGTTCTGGGATTCGGTTAAATTACCCGGAAACAGTTTGATACTTTGGGGTCTTGTTTTTATGATTTGTTAGTAGGCAGATCTGGAGCAATCCTCAGTCCCAGGCTAGTTTGCACACCCAAAGCACAAACTTCTAGGGAATTCTGCCCAGTACTGAATTATCGAGCTTTTCTAGTCTGGCTGCTGAAAACCAACACTAGCTCCAGTATATGTGAGTACCAGGCGCTACCTGCTGCAGCCCTTTGAGTGCTCCTTTCCCCAGCCTTTGATAGTTTCCTTCTGCACAAGCACTGGTCGGTATGCTGCTGGAAACCTGGGGGACCCCCTGCAGATCTCCAGGGGTCTCTCTCAGTGCAGTTCACTCCTCTTGGGTACTCTGTCCCGAGTCTTCTACTTGCCAGACTTTCAGCTCTGCTTCCTCATCTCAAAACAGGTTTCCTTGCAGTTTCAGAGCTGTGTAAAGATGCTCTTAAGACACACTGTTCAATTCCATGAGAAAAGAAGTTGGGGGAGAGTGTTCCGTGAGTGTTGACTGCCATACCTGTCGTTACCTTTATTAGGCGAAACTGTACTATTGGACGGAGGAGCCTGGTGGGCTACAGTCCATGGGGTCGATAGAGTCGGACACGACTGAGCGACTTCACTTTCACTTTTCACTTTCATGCATTGGAGAAGGAAATGGCAACCCACTCCAGTGTTCTTGTCTAGAGAATCCCAGGGACGGGGGAGCCTGGTGGGCTGCCGTCTCTGGGGTCGCACAGAGTCGGACACGACTGAATCGACTTAGCAGCAGCAGTACTATTGGAAGACTTCGTGGCAAGAAATGGCACGTAGGCTGTTTCAGAAAACTCAAATACTTGAAAAAGTTGTTGTTGTAAAGAAGAGAAAAATGAACCTGTGTGTTTTTCTGGAAGGAGTGAGGTTGCAACTATCCAGCTTTCACGGGGGAAACACTGCTTTTGGAATCGGGCCCCCTTTCTCAGGTTCACAAAAACAAGTTTCCCTGCAGTTTCAGAGCTGTGTAAGAAGAGAGGTCAGGCGAGAGTGTTCTGTGAGTGCTGACCTGTTGTTACACTCATTAGGTGAAACTGTGTTGTGGCTTGATTACTGTATGTTGTGCATGTTTCAGGGCCTAGGGATAAGGCTAGGCTTAGTGTGATATTTAGGAGGTGGGGCTTTGGTAAATGATTAGGTCATGAGGCTGGAGACCTTGTGAATGGATTAGTGCCTGTTTATAAGAGGCCAGAGCTACCCTTTTCCATCATGTGAGAGCACAGAAATACAGCCTTCTGTAACCAGGGACAGTGCAGTCACCCAGAACCAGACCACACTGGCATCCTGATCTTGGACTTCCAGCCTCCAGAACTGTAAGAAATAAACTTCTGTTGTTTATAAGGCACCCAGCCAATGGTGCTTTGTTATAGCAGCCCAAAGTGATTAAGAGACACAGAGGAACCTCAAGGATGGATGCCTGAGGACACTGGGATTCCCTGCTTTGGGGAACCCAAGACACTCCACCCATAAGCTGGTCACAGAGCCCCTGCCCCTGGTTTTAGATATAACAATTCTAGTGCATGACACCAGCTATCAGTGTGTGAGCATGTGAGCCAAAAGGCAGTTCAAGGTGCTCTTGGGGTATTAATTTAGTTCTTCCAGAAACTTACTGAAACACTGGAGTAGGTCCTATTATCATTCTCTTTCTTATCTTTGAAGAAACTGAGGCACGGGAAGATTTCTAGTATCCTGACTAATGGGCAAGACTCACGGGTACCCACTTTGCCAAGTGCTAAGGAAAACTATGGAGTGGTGCCTGGGGAGTTAGGCAAGGCAGCCCTGAAAGGACAATTCTGAAACAGATTTGCTCTGAGCAGACAAAGTGAAAATGGCCAGAGAGGGGCACCCAAGCTGAAGGGCTTGGCAAGTGCAAAGGCCCCGAGGCAGGAGGGAGCAGAAACGGCAGAGGAACAGCAAGCAGGCAGTGAGACTGGAGTCAGAGACCCAAGAGAAGAGAGAAGGACAGGGCTAGAGGCTGTGGGCTGCCATCTATGGGGTCGCACAGAGTCGAATATGAATGAAGTGACTTAGCAGCAGCAGAGGACTGAGCAGGCCCAGGCCACCCGTGCTGTGTCTGGGGATGAGAGAGCATACTGTATAAATGGGGGCATGGCGGGAAGGAAGGACATTGTTATATGTACGCTGGGACAATGGCAAAAAATGGGGACTGTCCCAGACAAATTCAGACATTTGATCACTTAAAACGTAAGGTGTGCAGCAGAAACTAACACAGCCTTTTAATTCAACTCTACTTCAACAAACAAACAAAACCAGGTAAGGTGAAGAGTTTGGTCTTCACCCAAAACCAGTGGGGCGTCTTTGGTTTGGGGCCTTTTGCTGGCTCGGCCTTTTTTTTTTAATTGAGGTATAATACATGTGTTTGTGTGATGAGTTGCTTCAGTTACGTCCAACTCTTTGTGACCCTGTGGACTGTAGCCTGACAGGCTTTTCTGTCCCCGGGATTCTCCAGGCAAGAATACTGGAGTGGGTTGCCGTGCCCTCTTCCAGGAGGTCTTCCTGGCCCAGGGATTGAATACGCATCGCCTGCATTGGCGGGTGGATTCCTGACCACTGAGCCACCTGGGGAAGCTCCATAACACACACGAGAGTACAATATTTAAGAGCATGGTCATTGCTTTGTTTTGTACCCTGGTGGCTCAGTCGGTAAAGACTCTGCCCACAGCAAGGGAGACTGGATTCGATCCCTGGGTCAGGAAGATGCCCTGGAGAATGAAATGGCAGCCCGCTCCCGTATTCCTGCCTGGAGAATTTCACGGACAGAGGAGCCTGGTAGGCTACAGTCCACAGGGTCACAATGGGTCGGACAGGACTAAGTGACTTCTAAAAAAATTTTTTTTTCCTTTTTCTTGATTAAACTTTATGTATGTATAGACCCATATAGCAAGATGGATCAAGATACAGAATGTTCCTAGTCCTGCAGCACATATTTCCCCTGACGTATCCACTACTCTGACCTCTAACACCAAAGATTGTTTATGCCTGCTTTTTAAAAATTAAGGTATAATAGCAGTGACGTGCACTACTCAAGTGTACAGTTTAAGACTGTTCTTTATATGGAGTCCTGCATAAGCACCATCCAAGTCAAATTACAGAACATTCCCAGAAGCCCACAAGGCTCGCTGCTACCCATGGCCCTCAGTGCCTCCCAACAAAGGTAGCCGCTATTTTATGTCCGTAGGTTAGTTTCCTCACAGGCTTCTTTAGTGCGCCGTCTTCAACCTCGTCTGCTCGGCCTGGCTGGCCCGGCTCCTCCTGAAGCTGCCCGCTCGCCCCTCCTCCCATTTCAGGGATCCCCTAAGTTTGGGTGAACTCCGGGAGTTGGTGATGGACAGGGAGGCCTGGCGTGCTGCAATTCATGGGGCCGCAAAGAGTCGGACACGACTGAGCGACTCAACTGAACTGAACTGAACTTCCGACGCCATTGGAAAAGACCCTATGCTGGGAAAGATTGAAGGCAGGAGAAGGGAACGACAGAGGATGAGATGGCTGGATGGCATCACCGACTCGATGGACATGAGTTTGAGTAAGCTCCAAGAGATGGTGATGAACAGGGAAGCCTGGCGTGCTGCAATCCATGGGGTCGGAGTCGGACACGACTGAGCGACTGAACGGAACTGAACCCTATATCCTCAGTAGGGTTCCTCACTGTGATCCCCCACGAGTTCTAGGCTGCCCCTCCTCTTCCGATGCCAAGGGTTTCTCTGGGTGCAGATATTCACCATCACCCTCCTTCCCCAGACACACGCAATCTGAGTACCAGCCCAGAGGGAACGGCAGGCCGCTTCCTACCAAACTGCCACCCCAAGGCATCTATCTGCAAGGGGGGGACGGTCGGCAGTAGAGTTTGAAGCGGGTGCATCACGAATTCATGGGGCGCTGGGTGGCCCCTCTCCGGCAACCCCACCCAGCCCGGGCCTCAGTCTCCCGCCCGTCAAGTAGGAGCAGGGCCCGCCTTTTCCCAAAGGCCGCTCCCAGCTCAGAGGTGGCCCGGCTTTAAAACACCCCGTCGTGAGGTTGAAGTCGCCAGCACTGCGGGAGCGGGGCAGCCTTGACGCTCGCCTCAGCGCACCAACCCCGAAGCCCCCGGGCAGGCCAGAGCCCGCGGGCGTCGCCTCGCGCGCCTCGGGGGC
>NW_011494874.1:929389-947340 GCF_000754665.1 Bison bison bison
TATGGGCAGCGGCGCGTGCCTTCTGCATCCGCCTCCCCACCCCCGCGCGTCTCCTGGGAGCCCCTCCTAGGTGGCAGCCTGTGCGCATCCCTTGGTGTCCAGGGCCTGAACATCCATTTCACTGTACCACCGCCAAGGGAATTTAAAGTTGAAAGCCTTGTTTTGAAACGCCATGGGAGAGTCGGTTGATTTTTTTCATTGTAATTTTGCCAGACCCTGGTAATGCTTGGGGCGGGGAGGGCAGCTGAACTGTTACTCTATGGAAGGCACTGTAAAACTTTCTTCACCAGACCTCTGCATGCTTTTTAATAATTGGTCAGCTAAATTATTATGTTCTACTAGGACAGAAATTTGATTAAGCTGTGTAATGGTTAGAACCCCAGAAACAACTACACGTGTAAAGCGACATCTTATCTTTCTCTCTCTCTAACTTGGGCGTCTTGTCAAGACCCTCAGCCTCGTTTAAAACTGCCTAGAAGGAAGATGACCTGCTTCTGTTCAGGGTTCAGGTCAAAGCTATGAAAATCTTAGCCTTGGGTCGTTTGCCTCGTTGGGCTCAGACTGTGTCGTTTGGACCAGTAATTTCTAACCTTTGGGGCTGATAAAGCTGACTTTTTTACATAAAGAAATGAATGTGTTCTGTAGTTAGGACCCCTGGTCTGCCAAAATGGTAATTGGAATTTGGGATTTTGTTTACCAAATAAAACTTAAGTTGTTACGTTTTTAGAGAGCTTTCTCTTCTTCCCTCTTTAGTGAAATTTTGAAATTTTTTGAGAGCAGCAGGAAAAGGAGGCCCACAGCCCCAGGACAGCCTGCTTCGCTTTGCTTTGGGCTTCGTTTTGGTGCTGACCACCCTTCCTGGTTACATACAGTATCAATAAAATGAAAGTACTATTCGTTTTCTGGCGTCCTTCATTAGTGATGTGACCGCCAGTTGAATAATGAACTTGACTTCACAGTTGCTTTGAAAGTGAAGTCTTTGGGGCCTCTTACATCCCAGCCTTCTGAGGATCCTGTTTGCTCTTCCTTGCTGAGCATTTGATCTTGGAATCCAGACAGTTTCACAATCAGGTTCAACTCAGTGCTTGGCATGTGAGTCAATGTGTGACTGAAAGGAGGAAGCAGATGGAAGCTTGAGTTAGCAGGTGAGGTGTGGTCCCAAAATCCTCTGGCCTGGGAACCTGCAGTGCCTAGGAGGGGCTTCCTTATCCCGAAGGCTGAGCCAGTGGTTGCTGCGCAGCCCAGCCACTGTGAACTGGTGGGTTTCATTGGAGGAAGCTCTCAGCATGTGAGGAGGTCTTATTTTATGAGGTTTGAATTTTCCCAAGTCTAAATAGAAGCTGTGTGGTGTAGTATAGAAATATTTTGACTCTTTGGAAATTATGATTACAAATAAATGACATTATCTCCTAAGAATTCGGTCTGCATTGAGCTTTAAATTACAGAGAAGAGGAATGGACTCTATTTTAGGTGGCATTTTTCATGGAATAGTAATATATTTAAGAAGCAGCATTTAATGTCATGTGTGTTAACATATGCACCATTGTAACTCCACAGTGTGTATCACTCGTTAGGATGTGGGCGGTCATTATTTAGTGTTGCTCGGAACGCCCAGTTATTGCGTTGGAAAGCAAAGAGTGGTCTTTCAAATGGAATTGTTTGTGGAGCATTATTAGGTACTCTGACTTCCTAGTGGAATTACTTCTACTCTACTCAAGAAACATATATATAGGCTGTCACCCTGCGAGTTGTTGATTTATACCTGCATGATGTTTGCGACCTCTACTGTATCGAGTGCTGGCATGCAGAGGACCAACCTTGGTAGGTATCTGCTGACAGTTATGTAGAAGTCTGGAAGCTCAGTGAAGAAAAATACCCGATTCAGCCCAGATTTGAGAATTATTGGGGATTTTTGAGGAAATTTGGAAGGTATAAGTAATAAAGTTTTAAAAGAGAATTTTCTGCAGTGGTTGCATGGGACTAGACTCATCCTAGCCTTCACTGTAGGTTTTGCCTTTAATTTTCCCTTGATTATGTTTATAGTTTGATTAGTTTCCTCTATGAAATCCTGGACCTTAATTAAAAGTTGGAAGTACCCTGCTTTGCATGTGTATTTCTTTAAGCTATTTTTCAAATGCAAATTTGATACCGTTTGAAGCAGAGCATGTGAAACACTTTGAAATTTCCACAAGTAAACAGCGACAAATATGGACGACTAGATGAGGTGAAGTTGTCTTTCATCTTCGTTATATAAAAATACTTGTACATGTGTTAAAATTTTTTTCCCTGACTTAAAAAAATAATGCCGGCTGTTATGTTTGGACAGAGCTGATGTTGGAAGTTCCGGCCGATTGGCGTTGGATGGACCATGGTGGTCCTCTGCCCCGGCCCCCATGTGGCTTGCAGACCAGGCCGGAGGCAGGCCTCAGCCTGGTTCCCCGATGCCCAGTCCAGGCCCTCTTCTCGCTCTGTGCTACCATACTTCCTCTGGAAGGGGTAGAATTCATCTCTGTAGCCCTCTGTTTAATTTCCTCATTGGTGATTTTTCTTATGAATGAAGCATTACCTTGTCGGAGTTCTCTCTCATCTGTGTGAATTCCTGTAGCTTTTGGCATGGGGATGCTCAGCACCTAGTGTGAGTGGGATGTCTCTACCAAATTGAATGTGTTCAGGGCTTAACTGATGGTGCTAAATATCTCAACATACATTTTAATCTTAAGTGGCTTCTCGAGATAGAATTTTTGCATGACATGGGAACACTATTTTCTAAAGTAACAGATATTGAGAAACATTTTTTGAATAATAAGATGTAGCTTAGTAGAGGAATACTGGGATTGTGTAATAAAAATTAGGTTAACACAATTTGGATTGTAAATAGCTATTTGAAGTACAGAGCGATATTGACTAGGCACTGTGACGGAACAGCTGAAACCGTTAAACATTAACCAGCCAGCCTTACCTTTTCTCTCTTGAAACCTCCTCCACTGACAGTTGGACTTTAGCAGTGTCTCTGTTAAGTCTAGACCTGCGGTAAATGAAACTGGAGTTGGAGTGAGTTGCCTCACTTGAAGATACCACTGCCTGAAAGAGCTTAGGAGGTGTGGTGCATTGCTCTTCAATTGCAAATGCACATAAGGCAGAAAGTCCCAACACAGTGCCGTGTGGACGGGAGCCCCCCTGGCCTCGCCCCAGTGTGGACGGGAGCCCCCCTGGCCTCGCCCCAGTGTGGACGGGAGCCCCCCTGGCCTTGCCCTACCTGCTCCTGTAGCACCTGCTGCCCTCGAAGTCTCGTCCTGTCTGTGCTGACGTCAGTGATGCCGGATAAACATGCGAGCAAACAGGACTGTTAATTCCAAACTATATTAAGTACAACAAAACTGTTAGACTCTTTTCTTGGTAAAGAGGCAAAACGTATTTTTTTGAGAGTAATAAAGTGAAAGGATCATGCTGGAAGAAACCAAATACATATTTTTACCCTTTTTTTTCCCCCATCAAAAAGGTGATAAAATGCAAGTAAAGAAGATTTTGAAAGAATTAAAAAGACAAAATTCCCTGTAATTCCCTCACCCCAGCCCCCATAATATGACATCTTTTAGTCCCTGTCCTGAATTTGATTCTTAAGTTCCAAATGACAGTATGTTAGTGTTACCTGAAATTTGTGTGAGAAGCTCTCTTGCTAATGAAAATGCATGAGAGGAAAATACACTTTCCTTAGATTTAAAATCATAAGTATTTGGGGACTTCCCTGGAGGTCCAGTGGTTAAGACTCAACCTTCCATTGCAGGGGACGGAGTTCCACCCCTGGTTTCGGAACTGAAGTCCCATGGACCTTGAGGGTGTGGCCAAAATTTTTTTTTTTTTTTAATTAATAAAATCATGAGTGTTTGGCCAACATAAACTTTGTATGGTAATTTTTGAAGGGTTTATTTAGGTTTAAAATCTATTGGAGAAATTTTATTAAGTCAATAGAAGCTAAGTCACTTCAGTCGTGTCCGACTCTGTGACCCCATAGATGGCAGCCCACCAGACTCCCCTGTCCCTGGGATTCTCCAGGCAAGAACACTGGAGTGGGTTGCCATTTCCTTCTCCAATGCATGAAAGTGAAGTCGCTCAGTTGTGTCCGACTCTTAGCGACCCCATGGACTGCAGCCTACCAGGCTTCTCCGTCCATGGGATTTTCCAGGCAAGAGTACTGGAGTGGGATGCCATTGCCTTCTCCTTATTAAGTCAATAAGACAGATACTATGTATGAGATGAGGGTCACACGTGATTTTAAATGTGTTTCATATTAGGTATTTGGTCAGTGTTATTAAGTGGTAGGTAACTGCCAACAAAATTGTTTTCAGATTAAAACTTTGTGAAAAGGATCAGTATGTAATATAATAGGAGACTTTGGATATTTTGTTATCTTTAGGAAAGAATTAGAGATTTGAAGAAAAATTTGAATTAGATTTGAAGAAAAATTTGAATTAATATAATTTTTTTAATATAAATTTATTTATTTTAATTGGAAGCTAACTGCTTTTACTGGAGCATCTTTGAAGACATATGAGATTTACTCTTCTAAGGGCACCACTGACATTACTGATGTGATGATGCTTCCTGTCGCTTCCAAGCTATGGGTTTGAAAACTGTTGGGAATTTGAGAGATGGCATGGTCTGTCCACCACCCACATCTCCCCTCTCTGTTGGGTAAACCAGGCTCTGGACTTTTCCCCTGAACATTTCTGAGCAGCTCGCCCTCCAGCCAGGGTTTCTCTCCTGCATGGGCTCCTGGTCAGCCGTGGGTTGCCTTGCAGGCACCTGCTATGTAATATCTCTGTTTTATTTTAACCTTTTTTTTCCCTTCATTCCCATCCTCACTGGCCTAGCTGAAGGTCTTAAGACCTAAATGAAAGCCTTTCTCCCTTGAAGATTTCAGTATCTCTGCTTGATTAGTCTTCAACACTGCCTTGCATTTCATCCCTTGCCTTTTCAAAACTTCTGCTATAACTGTGGATTCTGTTGCCTTGAGAAAAATCAGATCTGAAATCTGCAGTCCAACGTTGGAATTTAAAATTGAACTAAAGGGGACTTCCCTGGTCGTCCAGAGATTAAGAATCCACTTTGCAACGCCAAGGCCTTGCGTTCTATCCCTGCTCAGGGAACCGAGATCCCTCATGTTGTGGGGTGGCTTAGCCTGTGGGCCATAACTGCTGAGCCTGCACACCCCAACCCAGAGCCCGGGAGCCGCAGCAGAATATCCTGCAGACTCAACGACGACCCTGCGTGTTGCAGCTAATACCTGCTGCAGCCACACACACAAAAATGGATGAATGAACATTACTCTTTCAAAGTAAATAAATAAAATTAACCTGAGAGACTTCCCTGGTCCAGTGATGAAGACACTGCACTCCCAGAGCAGGGCATGGGTTCCATTCCTGGTTGAGAAGCTAAGATCCCGCACACCGCACAGCACAACAGAAAAAGAAGAGAGAAGAATAAAGACCTAAAGAGATACAGCTAATCCTAGTTTTAGACGTTGAGATGAACGGCACATCTGACCATACCCTGTGGAGTGATTTTCTTTAAATGTAATTTTACTTTTATCAAAGTAATGCATTTACTCAGTTTTAAAAGTGAAGTAGTTCTACAGAGTTAGGATGAAAGACAAAAGTCCCTTTACCAGCCGGCCTGCTCTGGGTTCTCACTTCTCAGAAGCAACCAGTTTTAACCATTCTATTTCTCCTTATAATCAACTGTCTTAGGCTGCCAGTGACAGAGAACCAGATAACAGTGACCTAAACAAAATCAGGGCTTCCCTGATGGCTCAGTTGGTAAAGAATCCACCTGCAATGCAGGAGACCCCGGTTTGATTCCTGGGTTGGGAAGATCCGCTGGAGAAGGGATAGGCTACCCACTCCAGTATTCTTGGGCTTCCCTTGTGTCTCAGCTGGTAAGGAATCCACCCTCAATGCGGGAGACCTGGGTTTGATCCCTGGGTTGGGAACATGCCCTGGAGAAGGCAAAGGCTACCCACCCCAGTATTCTGGCCTGGAGAATTCCATGGACTGAATAGTCCATGGAGTTGCAAAGAGTTGGACATGACTGAGCAAGTTTCACTTCACTTCAAACAAAATCAAGGTTGATTTGCCTTTCATGCGGCTTGTGAGCAGTCCATGGCTGGTTTGACAGCCTCATTCCAAGAAGTCTTCAGGGACCTGCCCTTTCCTGCTCAGTCCACTGTCTGGTCTGAGGGTGACCCTCCGACCTACATTCCAGGCAGAGGGTGAAGGTGTTATTAGGTCAGGCAGAGGGTGAAGGTGTTATTAGGTGGATGGGGGAAGAGCCTTGGATGCTGATGGTGGGGGTTGTTGAGTCGCTAAGTCGTTTCCGACTCTTTGCAACCCCATGGACTGCCGTACACCAGGCTTCCCTGTCCCTCACTATCTCCTGGTTTTTGCCCAAGTTCATGTCCATCGAGTCGGTGATGCCATCCAACCATCTCATCCTCTCTTGTCCCCTTCTCCTGCCCTCTTTCCCAGCATCAGGGTCTTTTCCGGTGAGTCAGCTCTTCGAATCAGATGGCTGAAGTATTGAAGCTTCAGCATCAGTCCTTCCAGTGAGTATTCAGGGTTGATTTTCTTTAGGATTGACTGGTTTGATCTTGCTGTCCAAGGGACTCTGAAAAGTCTTCTTTAGCACCACAATTTGGAAGCATCAGATCTTTGGCAGTGATGGTTACTTATTTAGCAATTCCTGCCTCAAATTTCATGCATCTCTGTAGCATGCTTATGTTGCTTATTTCTGATTTTCCATTTCATATGCTATCTGTTAACTTCTCCTGTGGAAGAGAAGGCCATAGAATTTTAGGTGTCTCCTCCCCTGCATTGCCGAGACACACAGACCCTTCCTTCCTCTTTGTTTTTCCAAATCTGGCTAGATAATAATTACTGTTTAAATTGATATTCAGTGTTTGTTACCATTGGGTAAACATCTTAATGGCTAAGCCACATAGGATGCAGTTAATTCCCAGTCTACTAAGACAAGGAATTATTTTTGTGTTAATTGGGATGAATTACTTTTTCTCTCCCTTAGTGTGGATGCAAATGTATAGTCATGAATTCAGTGCAGGTTTTAACTAGAACTCCCCAGAGCAGTCAGCCACCTCGAGTGATCTCTCACTTTTCAGCCCTTGGAGAGCCTTTCATTTTCCTGTTCCACTTGAGGCTGTGTCTTCTCTAGGCCCGCTGCTTTGCTGCCATCTTGGGGTTTCTCTTCATTCTTTATGGGAATTCTTTCTGTGCCTCTCCTCTGTTGAATGGGAATTCCAGGACCCCATGTCTTAGGAGGAAAAGGGGACGACAGCGGATGAGATGGCTGGATGGCATCACTGACTCGATGGACATGGGTTTGGGTGAATTCTGGGAGTTGGTGATGGACAGGGAGGCCTGGCGTGCTGCAGTTCATGGGGTCGAAAAGAGTCGGACACGACTGAGCAACTGAACTGAACTGAACTGAATGTCTTATGTTGTGGTGGCTTCCCTGGAAAGAGTCCATCAGAGAGAAATTTTCTGGAGAACTAAACTATCTGAAGATGCCTTTTCTTCCTTTGTATTTGAATGGCAGTTTACCTGCCTATTGAATTCTAGGTTAAAAGTCATTTTCCCGCAGAACTTTGAAGGCCTGACTCAGATGTCTGCTGGCTCTTGTTACAAGGGGAGGCCTGAGACCGTTGTGATCCCCACGCCTTGGTGAGATTTGTTCATCCCTAGTGTTCCTTGGGGGTCTTTCTGGGGGGGTGGGCCACTTGGGTCCTTCAGCTCTCCAAAACTTTCCTGTATTCTCTGTGAGCTCTGATTTCTTCATTCTAGCCTTTTTGATCGCCTGTTACTCATATGTCAGATCTTCTGAGTTTTCTGTTAATTTCCCTTCTCCTACTTTTTTCTAGCTGTTGACCTTTCATCCTTCTTTTTCTGGGAGAGAGCTTCGACTTCATCTTCTAGTCCTTACATTGCAGTTTTATCTCTGCCATCATCATATCTTTCATTTCTAAGTGTTTTTGTCCCTAGTATTCCTTTTTATAACATCTTGTTTCTGTTTCATGAAGGCAGTCATCTTAAAAACCATTTCTCTTTGTTGTTCATTCGCTAGGTTGTGTCTGACTCTTTGCAAGCC
This sequence comes from Bison bison bison, assembly GCF_000754665.1. Lineage (NCBI taxonomy): Eukaryota > Metazoa > Chordata > Mammalia > Artiodactyla > Bovidae > Bison > Bison bison. Next base: position 937,547 of record NW_011494874.1, read on the forward strand.
CATGGCCTGCAGCATGCCAGGCCTCCCTGTCCTTCAGTATCTCCCAGAGTTTGCTCAGACTCATGTCCATTGTATCAGTGATGCCATCCAACCCTCTCATCCTCTGTCGTCCCCTTCTCTTCCTGTCTTCAATCTTTCCCAGCATCAGGGTCTTTTCTAATGAGTCAGTTCTTTCCATCAGGTGACCAAAGTATTGGAGCTTCAGCTTCAGCAGCAGTCCTTACAGTGAATATTCAGGACTGATTTCCTTGGGGATTGACTGGTTTGATCTCCTTGCTGTCCAAGGGACTCGCAAGAGTCTTCTTCAGCACCCCAGTTCAAAAACATCAATTCTTTGGCACCCAGCTTTCTTTATAGTCCAACTCTCACATCCTTATACGACTACTGGAAAAATCACAGCTTTAACTAGATGGACCTTTGTCGGCAAAGTGGTATCTCTACTTTTTAATATGCTGTCTAGGTTGGTCCATAGCTATTCTTCCAAGGAGCAGGCATCTTTTAATTTTGTGGCTGCAGTCACCATCCACGGTGAATTTGGAGCCCAAGAAAATAAAGTCTGTCCCTGTTTCCATTGTTCCCCCATCTGTTTGCCTTGAAGTGATGGGACCGGATGCCATGATACTCGTTTTTTTAATGTTGAGTTTTAAGTCAGCTTTTTCATTCTTTTCCTTTCATCAAGAGGCTCTTTAGTTTCTCTTCACTTTCTGCTGTTGAAGTGATGTCATCTGCATATCTGAGGATGTTGATATCTATCCTGGCAGTCTTGATTCCAACTTGAGATTCATCCAGCCCAGCGTTTCGCATGATGTGCTCTGCATGTGCACACACTTGAGTTATGTAGATGTTTCCTTTTGTTCCCTTCGTTGTCTCTGTTTCTTCTGAGTCCTTTTTATCCGGTTTCCTACTTTGGTCTTTGTCTTTGATGTCAGAAGCTCTTCAAATGCCTGGTGATTATTGGCTGTCTTCCACAATTATGAGCGGACTGATTGGAAACTCTCTGTGCATAAACTGTAAATGTGAGCCTCACCATTAGGAAATGGGACGGGGACCTGGCCCATCTGAGGGGCACTAGCAGAGTTGCTAGAGTAGTTCCTTCTCTGGGCCTGTCGGTTTTCCCAGAGCAGGGCTTCTGGTCTCTAGCCTAGATGGTGGCGAGTGTGGTACAGGCCCAGCTGCCAGCATTCTGGGAAAGTAGGGCGAGCTGGGGATGGGGGGCAATAGGTTGGGGGTGGGAGATATCTGGAGTGTAACTGCTCCTCCTGCAGACTGACAGCCCGTTCTGTGCCCTGTCGCTTACTGTTTGTGTGTTCAGTCACTCAGCCCTGTTTGACCCACTGTAGCCCGCGAGGCTCCTCTGTCCATGGAATTCTCCAGGTAAGAATACTGGAGTGGGTAGCCATTGCCTTCCCCAGGGGATCTTCCCCATCCAGGAATTGAACCCACGTCTCCGGTGTCTCCTGAGTCGGCAGGGGGGTTCTTCACCGCTGTGCTGCCTGGTGACACTCATCTCTGTTTAGTCTGCAAAATACTGGTGCTGTGGGTGATTGCTGTTTCTTACCCCTCCTTCACATGGTTAACTTCCACTTTTCTATCTTTGCTGAATTAGATGCTGCTTGTCCATTTCTTCTGTGCAAAACTGTGTTGACTTTTCTAGTCTTCTAGAAAAGTTACATCATCTTCTGTCATTTTTTCAGCAAGTACTCTTTAGGACTTAAGGAGTGCCCAGGCACCGCAGTGATGAACAGAATTCCTGTTCTCTGCAGCCCATGTTATCCTTGAGGCTACGTCCCATTGTAATCCATGCGATCACTTTAGTCGGGCCTCCAGATGGTGCAGAGATACGGCTCTTCTGTACACTAGAGGTAACTGAAAGGTACCCTGGTTTTCATCTCTAAATGAAGTCAGGGTGTACAGTTTCCATTTTAGTTTTATTGGCCAGACTGTGTTTCTGGTACATTGACTCATTTATTAGAAAGCTTCCCCTCTAAGTAGAAGGGAGAAATGCAAATATGGGAGGGCAACATTTTTTTCCGGTAATTGCACAGCATTGGAAGAAAAAGAAAGGAGAAAGAGTAAAACGATGTGAAGACAGGGGACTTGGATGTTTTGAAAGCTGGAAAGTGGCTGGAGGGACGCTGGGGCGGCGCCCTGGGTGGGCCGGGGCCGAGGCAGGGGTGGTGTCTGAATTGGCCGCTTGTGCCTCAGGGACCCTGTGTGTGAACTTGATCTTTCTTGAAGTGATACAGACTGGTTCTGTTTAACTCCAAGGCTTTTGGTACGTAGGAAGAAATCACTAATTTAAAACAAAAAATAGAATAAATGCTCTTGCCAGTCATGATTTTCTAAAACCATAAATAAATGAAATCCAAAGGTAGACAGGCCTCCCTTAACCATGACACCCAAACTGCATTTTAAGACTGTTGTTCTCTTGTGCTTTACTCATTCATATGAAATAATTCATTTGAAAACACTGAGTTACTCTCTTTCTTTGTTTAAAAAATTTAAATTAGGGGGCCAAATTAATTTTTTAACTTACTATTTTTAAGGTGAAATAGCATTTGTATTGATTCTTTGTTGAGAAAGGTGTTGATTTTATAATTAATGGGTTTGCAGCAATTCTTAAAAAAATAATTTTGCAGCTCAGATTTGTTTCTTTTTCAACTCTATTTGAAGTCAGATTGTTGAAACATCTTTAAGTATATTAACAAATCATCTTTCAGATGAAGCTGGGAGAATGCTGATGAAGTATTGCTTTCAAATATGTAGGATATGTTGTCTAATTGGCAGCAGATTGGGAAATTATTGAGAACGCTCTATGCCAGTTTCACCAATTAAGCTGTCATGGGTAGCATTTATATTAGACTGTATTAGGACATAAAAAATGTTCTCAAAACGTCAGGCATTATTGTGGTTTTATGTAATCAAAGTGATAAGCCTGGATAAATTTTCTTCTACAAATATATAATTTTTTTTAAAAAAGCAAGATTTGTGTTCATGAAGAAGTTTTGATAATCCTTGTGAAATGATATGTTAAGGTTACTGAACAGAAACAAGAAGTCTGTCGACGATATGAAGCTTGAATTGAACTGTACAGCTAACTGATTATTTTAGTGAAAAGAAGATTTCTCTGCCATTTACAGTTACCAAATGATTTCTTTTGTTTGTAACAGTTTTATTGAGATACAATCCACATGCAAATTACCTATTTAAATTGTAGAGTTCAGTAGTTTTAGTATTTCACAGAATTGGGTAGCTATCTCTGTTATTTATTTCCAAATATTTTCATCACCTTAAAAAGAAATCCTAAACCCTTTAGCTATCAGTCCTAACTCCTCCTTTCTCTCACCACCCCCAGGCAGCCACACATCTAGTTTTATTACATATTTGCACATTCTGGCCATTTCCTACAAATGGAGTCATTCAATACGTGGTGTTTTGTGATGGCATTCTTTTCACTTAGTGTAGTGTTTTCAAGGGTGTATCTGTGTTTGGTTCCTTTTTATTGCTGAATAATGTTCCGTCGTATGGCTGTGCACATTTTGCTTGCACATTCATTCCTCAGTTGATGGGCATTTGGGCTCTTTCTACCTTGGAGCTGTTGTGAATAACGCTGCCGTGCACGTTAACGCGCCAGTTTTTACGCGACACGTTTTCCTTTCCCTTGAGTGTGTGTCTGGAAGTGGAGTTGATAGGTCCTCTGGTAAGACTATGCTTAGCACTTTGAAGACCTGCGGGTGGATTTCCACAACAGCTGTCCCAGTTTACATTCTCACCGGCAGCTTCTCCTCATCCTCACAGACGCCTGTCGTTATTTGTCTTTCTCCTTCTAGCCATCCTGGTGTGTGTGTGAAGTGGTGTTTCATTGCGGTTTTGTTTTGCTTTTTGCCTAAAGGCCAGTGATGTTGAGTATCTTGGATATTGTTTTGTTATTGGCCATTTGTGTATGTTCTTCGGAGAAATGTCTGTTCCGTTTCTTTGCTCATTATTTAATTGTGTTGTCTGTTTTGTAAGTTATGTGCCTTCTGGATACAGATCCTACATCAGACGTGATTGGCAGATACTTCCTCCTGTAGGTTGTCATTTCACGTTCTTACAGGTTTCCTCTGAGGCCCAAGTTACTAATTCTGATGAAATCCTATTTAACTTTTGCTGTGTTTGGTGTCATATCTAAGAATCCGTTGCTAAATCCAAGGTCACAAGGATTTTATACCTGTGTTTTCTTCTAAGAATTTCATAGTTTTATAGTTTTAGCTTTCACATTTAGGTGTTTAATCTGTTTCGATTTTTTTCTTAGAAATAAGGTGTGAGATGGGAAGTTCTAATTCATTCTTTTTCATGTAGCTGTCCTGATCTCCCAGCAGCATTTGTTGAAGAGACTTTTTTTCCCCCATTGAATAGTGTTGGCCCCCTTGACCATAAATGTGTGGTCTTATTTCTGGGCTCTTAGTTCTGTTCTGTTGATGTATATGCCTGTCTTTGTACAACATACTACCACACTCTCATGATTACTGTTGCTTTCTGCTAAGTGTTGGAATCAGGGAGTTTGAGTTCTCCAACTTTGTTCTTTTTTAAGAGTGTTTCACTATTCTGGGTTCCTTGACTTTCCATATGCATTTTAGGATCAGTGTGTCAGTTTCTATAAGGAAGCCATCTGGCATTTTGAGAGGGATCACGTTGAATCTCTAGATCACTTTGGGGAGTATTGCCGTCTTACAGTATTAGCTTTTCCTGTGCATGAACATGACATGACTTTCCGCTTAATTACATCTCCAAATTGAAATGTGTATATATATATATTTTTTTTGTAGTTTTCAGAGTTTAACTTTTTTTTACTTTTTTATTGTGGTAAAATATATATGATACAAAATTTGCCTTTTTAAGTGTTCATTTAGTTGCATTAATTTCATTTTGCAATGCAACATGTAAGATTTGTACTTATTTTGTTAAATTATTCCCAAATGTCTTTTTAAAAATTCTATTATAAGCAGAATTGTTTTCTTAATTGCATTTTTGGATTGTTTGTTGTAAATTTATATAAGTACAATTAAAAAAAAATGATTCTGTATACTGCAAAATTGCTTAACTTTTTTTATTAGTTCTAGTGGATTTTTTAGTATTTTTATATACAAATTCATTTTATATACAAATTCATGTCACCTGTGAATACAGGTTGTTTTATTCCTTCCCTTCCAAAAGTTTGGGTGCCCTTTGCTTATTTTTGTTGCCTATTTGTCCTGACTAAAACCTCTAGGACAGTGTGGAATAGAAGTGGCAAGCATGGGCATGCTTATTCCACCATTAAGTATGCTTTTTTCTGTGTTTGATAAAAGTCAGCTATGAAGCCAGCTGGGCTTGCTTTGTGATCAGTCTTTTGATTACTAACTCCGTCTCTGTACTTTTAGCTCTGTTCACGTTTTCTGTTCCTTCTTGAGTCAGTTGGTAGGTTTTGTCTTTTTAGGAATCTGTTCGTTTCGTTCACGTAGTTTGTTGGCATACAGTTGTTTGTCGTATTTCTTAATCCTTTTATCTCTGTAAGATCTGCAGGAATGTCCCTCTTTCAGTTTTAGACATTTGAGTCTCTTTTTTATTTTTTAAAAAAGATTAAAATGGCAACTTTTATGTTATATATCTTTTACCCTAACAAAAAGTAATTGCAAGTAAAAGTAATTGAAATCCATCCATGTTATTGAGTGTAAGTAACAACAGCTAGTTCTTTCTGGTTGCTGTATTCCACTGAATTCCTTCCCCACAGTTTATCCATGCATTCAAGGTACATCTCAGCTATCCAGCTTGGGGCTATTAATGAAGAGTGATACTCCCAGAAATTGTTTTGGCTTTTAAAATTCTCCAGAGAGAATGAATGATTTTTCTAAATCCACTGCCTGTTTCCCTTAATGTTGAATTCTGTTATTGTTTGTGGAGGGTGGACACAGACGGTTCAAGTCACAGTTCTTTGTCATTTAGGATTGTCCTTTGTACCGAGTATTAAAAATGTCAGCACCTGTATCACAGAAATTGTATTTGGCCAGTACAGTTTTTATTTTAATAGTGTTAAAATTATAAAAAATAACGCATGCTCATGCTTTTAGTGAATTCAAGCAGTATAAAGGGTATGTCACAGTAAAGAGTCTTCTTCCCTCCAGTTGTGTTACAAATGTTTTAACTTCTTTTTAGATTTTAGAGCATAATCTAGAGTTTCCATTAAAATTAAATATTGACTTGAAAGGTTTTTTTTAACATCAAATTTGTTTATATTTATTTAAAATTTTTCATAAGAAATTAATGTTGGAATATGGCTTCCCTTGTAGCTCAGCTGGTAAAGAATCCACCTGCAATGTGGGAGACCTGGGTTTGATCCCTGGGTTGGGAAGATCCCCTAGAGAAGGGAAAGGCTACCCACTCCAGTATTCTGGCCTGGAGAATTCCATGGACTGTATATAGTCCATGGGGTCGCAAAGAACTGGACATGACTGAGCGACTTTCACTTTCACCAATTTTATGTTGTCAGAGTTTTTAGCATTTATGTTATGTTGTGACTTAGAGAAGTCTTTTTTGTTTTGTCTAAGTTGGTTGTACGATTTGGAAACTAATAAATAGAATTTAAAATATGCAATGGCACCCCACTCCAGTACTCTTCCTTAGAAAATCCCATGGACGGGGGGCCTGGTGGGCTGTAGTCCATGGAGTCGCTAAGAGTCGGACACGTCTGAGCGACTTCACTTCCACTTTTCACTTTCACGCATCGGAGAAGGAAATGGCAACCCACTCCAGTATTCTTGCCTGGAGAATCCCAGGGACAGGGGAGCCTCATGGGCTGCTGTCTGTGGGGTCGCACGGAGTCAGACATGACTGAAGCGACTTAGCAGCATAGGTATGTAACTGTTATCCACTGTAAAACCCAGCTGTGTGACTGGACCCAGAGAGAAGGCACCTGTCCTGTGTCTTGAGCGGGAGAGTCATCTAGGTGCTGGTGTTGAAGAGTCCCTGGACTTCCTTCCTAACTTCCTTTGCTGCTTCTGGGTCATACACAGCTGCCTCTGTTTCTTATGCTCATGTCACTTTCTTGGATTCTTTCATTTTGATGATTGGCTAGAGCCTTTTCCTGGTGGACTAATGCTGAGTTGCTTCAGTCGTGTCCGACTCTTTGTGACCCCATGGACCGTACGTAGTGTGCCAGGTTCCTCTGACCATGGCATTCTCCGGGCAAGAATACTGGAGTGGGTTGCCATTTCCTCCTCCAGGGGATCTTCCCCACCCAGGGATCGAACCCACATTCTCTTAGTTCTCCTGCATTGGCAGGCGGATTCTTCACCACTAGCGCCACCTGGGAAGCCTTTCATGGTTGTTGGGGGGAGGGGGAGATATGTATATGTTACACATACACACACACATAAGTGTATATAGCATTTCCCCCCGTGTAGGATCAAGGGTGGTAATCTTTCCAAGTTACTGCATTTCTAAAAATGTCTTCCCTTACCCTCATTTTAGTGGTGTGTGTTTGACTGAGAATGGAACGCTGGGGTCAGAATGTCTCCCTCTTGGAGAAGACACTGCTCTATGATTGTGGTGAGGTGCGGGGTGGTAGGAGGCTAGAATCTCTCCTCTTTCTGAGAATATTAATCAGATTTTTTTTTTTTTTTGGCTGCACTGGGTCTTTGTTGCTGCAGGCGGGCTTTCTCTAGTGAATGGGGGCTACTCTCTAGTTGCCGGCTTCTCTTGGGTTGTAGAGTGTGGGTTCTAGGTGCATGGGCTTCAGCAGTTGTGCATGGGCTCTAGAGTGCAGGCTCAGTAATCCCGGCCCATGGGTTTAGTTGCTCCACGCATGTGAAATCTTCCCAGACCAGGGATTGAACTCATGTCCCCTGCATTGACAGGCATATTCTTAGCCACTGGACCACCAGGGAAGTCCATTGATTAGAATTTTTTAAAGTTTTCTTCTTCCCGATTTATCTGTTTTCTCTGGAGTCAGTTCTTTGTTCACCCTGGAACTTTTCCTCTTAATGATTTTCCTTCAATTACTGATAATCCTTGGTTGTTCTTTTTGCCTGTAGTATTTAGAAAGCTTCCCTAAAAATAATATAGAATTACTAGTTGTCCCTGTTGAGGGGTGATGTTTTTGAGTACTTCTAGATCCTTAGTCCATCAGGTTTGATAGTTTTTCTTCTCTGATAGCATTTTTGTAACAACTCTAGTTTGTAATGTAGATAAAACTTCATAAGAATAAAAAAAAAATTCATGCCATTCTTAATGTCCATTTCGCAGTACCACGCGTGTATCTTATGACTTATTTTTTTCCCTACTATAGTAATTATTTTGGATTGTATTGTAAGTTTAATGATGCTTAAAATATTACATTTATTATCTGAGAAAAATATCTGGCAATAAAATGAATTTTAAATGTTTTTTAAAATGAAGTTTGGAGTGGAGAAATTTAACTGTTTTCCCCACTTTTCCCATAGCATTCTCATTTCTCCACAGTGAAGGGGATCCTTAGGTAAACATTGAGCGGTCAGAGCATCACCTGGCCCTTCTGAAAGTGGAGTCTAGAAGACTCAGTGCTCAGCTAGCATCAGTCAGGTCAGGGGAGAGATTTGTTACACCGAATACTGAAGCTGTTAGTCATGGCAGCTTTTCAGAGTTCGTATGAAATGTTTACCAGCTCATAAAACTGTTTTATGACCCAGAAGGAATTCCAGCAGTAAAGCAAACGAACTCATAACAAATAACCTGAGCATGTAGTTGATTTTCGTGCCCAGATACGCTTCCAGTGAGGAAAACTGCTGTGTGGTTTGTGACAAGAGAAGAGCTCTGGTGATCTGGATTCATTCTGTTTGGAATTCAATTGGTTTGAGTATTTGTAAAAGGAAACTAATTTTTCAAAAACTTGTAACCTAATATCCCTTGTCATGCCTTCAACTGTCCTCCATTTAGATATGAAATAGTCAAGGACACCATGTTTGAAAACGTCGTTGTTCCTTTTTGGAGGGGCTTGAATTTTTCAAATATTGATACTCTGTTTTTATAATTAGTGTTAATAAAAGTGATACCTATTAATTATAATTCCATTTAAAGTTTTTATTATAGGGACTTCCCTGGTGGTACAGTGGATAAGAATCCACCCGCCAATGCAGGAGCCACAGGTTCTGTCCCTGGTTTAGGAAGATCCCACCTGCCATGGGGCAACCAAGCCCATGTGACGAAGCTATTGAGCATGTGCTGTAGAACCCTTGCTCCGCGACAGAAGCCACCACAGTGAGAAGCCTGTGCGGCACCAGGAAGAGTAGCCCCCGCTCACCATAACTGGAGAAAGCTTTGCACAGCAACAAATACCCAGTGCAACAACAACAAAAAATTATTATAGGAATCTTGAACATGTTAAAAAGTAGATCAGATCAGATCAGTCGCTCAGTCGTGTCTGACTCTTTGCGACCCCATGAATCACAGCACGCCAGGCCTCCCTGTCCATCACCAACTCCCGGAGTTCACTCAGACTCATGTCCATCAAGTCAGTGATGCCATCCAGCCATCTCATCCTCTGTCGTCCCCTTCTCCTCCTGCCCCCAAGCCTTCCCAGCATCAGTCTTTTCCAATGAGTCAACTCTTTGCATGAGGTGGTCAAAGTATCGGAGTTTCAGCTTTAGCGTCAGTCCTTCCAAAGAACACCCAGGACTGATCTCCTTTAGAATGGACTGGTTGGATCTCCTTGCAGTCCAAGGGACTCTCAAGAGTCTTCTCCAACACCACAGTTCAAAAGCATCAATTCTTCGGCGCCCAGCCTTCTTCACAGTCCAACT
>NW_011494874.1:947440-950136 GCF_000754665.1 Bison bison bison
CTTCTTCACAGTCCAACTCTCATATCCATACATGACCACAGGAAAAACCACAGCCTTGACTAGACGGACCTTTGTTGGCAAAGTAATGTCTCTGCTTTTGAATATGCTATCTAGGTTGGTCATAACTTTTCTTCCAAGGAGTAAGCGTCTTTTAATTTCATGGCTGCAGTCACCATCTGCAGTGATTTTGGAGCCCAGAAAAATAAAGTCTGCCACCGTTTTCACTGTTTCCCCATCTATTTCCCATGAAGTGGTGGGACCGGATGCCATGATCTTCGTTTTCTGAATGTTGAGCTTTAAGCCAACTTTACACTCTCCACTTTCACTTTCATCAAGAGGCTTTTGAGTTCCTCCTCACTTTCTGCCATAAGGGTGGTGTCATCTGCATATATGAGGTGATTGATATTTCTCCCGGCAATCTTGATTCCAGCTTGTGTTTCTTCCAGTCCAGCGTTTCTCATGATGTACTCTGCATAGAAGTTAAAAAGTAGAGATAGTTGACTAATGAACCCTTTGTTTCAGTCACTCCCTTCAACAGTTGTTAAGTCACCCCGTCTCCATTTTGATACCCTTTTCCCCCAAAAAGAGTGATTTTGAGGCAAATCCTAGACATGTGTCACCTCATTTGTGGGTATTTCCCTGTGTGCCTCAGGAAGATTAGGCCTTAGCCATATACACATAACATAACACAGAAACGTAGTAGTGTCACGTCACTGAAAACATGACCATAAGTCCTCAGTACCATCAAGTACGCAGTCAGGGTTTAAATTTCTCCTTTTTTGCTGCTGTTTTCAGTTAATTTGTTCTGTAGCAGCCAAAACAAAGTCACTCGGGGCGTTTGGATTGCCCGCCTCCCGGTTCTCCTTTAATCTATAGGCCCCCTCTCTGTCTTCTCCCCAGTTGCAGTTTATTTGTTGAAGCAACCAGGCCACTTGTCTTGTTATACTCTTACCATTCGAATTTATTTCTAGCTGGACAAATTTGGCTTTTGGCAAATCATTTCTATACTATTGGCCCTGTATATTTTGTGGAAAATAGAGCTATTAGGGGACCAAACTGATGTAAAAAAAATAAGATACTTCTTACTTCGTTTGAAATCCCCCTTTTGTGAGGAGTATTGCAGTCAGTACCTGACTTGGCCTAAGATCCTGAGTGTGGGCTGGGTGCCCGAGGGTGCTGTGCCAGAGGTCAGTGGTTAGCATTCTGGGTGGTGGTGCAGGGGCTTGGTGGGGGCTGGGGCAGTTATTGCCTCCCTTCCCCTCGGTCCCTATGGAGACGTGGAGGCACCAATTTGGCAGTGGGCACCTGCCTTTCTCTGGAGCCCATGTGTCTGATTTGCCCCTTCTGTCCCCTTGCCTCTCTCCCCCAATGAACACTGTGTGACTATTTGAAGAGTTGACTAGTGTCTAGCTGACATCCTTCCCCTTTCTCCACACTTCATATTGGATTGTTGCTAGAAATTTCTTAAAACTTTATGTTCTACCACTACTACTACTACTACTACTACTACTAAGTCGCTTCAGTCGTGTCCGACTCTGTGTGACCCCATAGACGGCAGCCCACCAGGCTCCCCCGTCCCTGGGATTCTCCAGGCAAGAACACTGGAGTGGGTTGCCATTTCCTTCTCCAATGCATGAAAGTGAAAAGTGAAAGGGAAGTCGCTCAGTCGTATCCGACTTTTCCCGACCCCATGGACTGCAGCCTACCAGGCTCCTCCGCCCATGGGATTTTCCAGGCAAGAGTACTGGAGTGGGGTGCCACTGCCTTCTCTGTTTATGTTCTAATATTCCCTAATATGTCCCTGTTATATTAGAGGAATTAGCCTAGCCTCTTTTCTGTATTTTGTACTTGATAGTTTTCCTTTGGTTTTTGTCAACACTTACTGGTGTTTTGTTCTTAGTTTTAATACTGCAAGTTGAAGTGGAGGGTGCCAGGGTCTGACGTTTCCTGTTCTGGCCCCTTCCTGTGCCGTATGCTCCCACTTCCTGTACCGAATGCTCCCACTTCTGTGTCAGATGCCCCACGTCCTGTGATGGGTTCCCCCACTTCCTGTATCAGATGCCCCACATCCTGTGGTGGGTTCTCCCACTTTTGTGTCAGATGCCCCACTTCCTGTGGTGGGTTTCCCCAGTTCTGTGTCACATGCCTCGCTTCCTGTGGTGGGTTCCCCCACTTCCTATGGTGGGTTCCCGCACTTTTTGTGTCAGATGCCCTGCTTCCTGTGGTGGCTTCCCAACTTCCTGTATCAGATGCCCCACTTCCTGTGGTAGGTTCACCCACTTTCTGTGTCACATGCCCGCACTTCCTGTGGTGGGTTCCTCCACTTCCTGTGTCACAATCCCCGCTTCCTGTGGTGGCTTCCCCACTTCCTGTGTCAGATGCCCCACTTCCTGTGGTAGGTTGCCCCACTTCCTGTGGTAGGTTCCCCCACTTCTGTGCCAGGTGTGCCCCGCTCCTTTTCCGTGCCGGATGGTGGGTAGGCTAGGCCCTGTCACCAGCTCCCTTAGCAGCTTCCTCCATCTGGAGGAGAGGCCTCGCTGAGGTGAGCTAGTCCCAGGGGAAGATGGAGTTTTGCTGGGTGGTGGGGAGCGGGGTGGCGGGGGTGACTGTAAGGTGCCAAAGAGGTTCGTGGAGGTACAGCCTGGGAGGCAGGGAAGGTGGGTCAGGGCAGACGGAGGAGCGAGAGCCGTCCTCAC
>NW_011494874.1:950236-950476 GCF_000754665.1 Bison bison bison
CGGAAAGTCCCTGCCTGCCTCAGGCCCCCGCGTGTGGCAGCCAGGCCAGCCCCAGGTCATCCCACCTGCTGTCCCCCGGCAGTCGCTCCCTGAGGGGCCCTGGGGTGATGGGAGAGGAGGTGGCACCGCACACCCCCTCACCCGACTCCAGACTCCCCTCTGCCAGTTCTAACTGCCAGCCCGCTCACGCCAGTGTGGCCCCTCTACTCGGGTCTGTACCTGGGGGTGCCCTCTCCGCCC
>NW_011494874.1:950576-952693 GCF_000754665.1 Bison bison bison
CCCTCTCCGCCCGTCTTCCTCTAGGCTTCTGGAGGGCTGCGTGGGATGCAGGGCAGACCGGAGCCCAGCCGGAGGCGGCGGTAGACGGGGCTCGGGGTCCCTCTGTGCCGCCTGCCCACCCCGCCGCTCAGCGTCCTGTGTCGGTCGGGTGCTCCATTCCCCGACCCGCTGCAGAGGTCCAGGGCCTCTGGGCGTGCGGGGGCTTGTCCCACGGGGAAGTCACCGTGACTCTCAGGCTCTCCTCTCACACTGGGGCTCGGATGGTCGGGGTCAGGATGGGACGAGTCCGTGAGGCCGGTTGGGAGGTTGAGCGTGTCATCTGCACCTCCCCATGGGGACTGGGATGGCGTCCTGAGACCAAGCCGCAGCGTGAGAAGCGAGAGGTGCGGTGTCGCTTCCCCCAGGTCCTTCGTGTCAGAAATTCCCGCGCTGCCCTTTCAGATGCTTGTTCAGCTTGGGTGACTGGCAGGGAGCTCTGAGAGACACCCTGGGCTCATAGCATCAGATATTTTTTTAATACAAGACAGGTCTTACACGGAACATAACAGTTGTTTGCTGGAGACACTTTGGAATTAACATTGTGACTTCTCAGTTTTTAAAACATCTTAAGGTTTTGTCTTTTTAATCTGACTTCCGAAAAAGTGTTTCCTACTTGTCGGTGTCTGACAGTGGTGCTGTACCCTGCAGTGCATCCAGGTCTTACTTTTTCTTTAATCCAGCTCTGAAAAGTCAACAGGCCGGACAAATACTGTGCTCTGGAAATATTAGGACAGCCGGGCAGCTTCCTGCTGAGAACATTCAGGGGAAGAACTAAGTAGGAGTGTGTGTGCAAAGTCAGTTCACTCAATCACCAGACATCCTGGGAAAGCATGTTTCAAAACAACAACAAAAAATCGACTAACACTTGTAATATAAGTCTTTCATTTTTAATGAAGGATTGTTTAAGAAGAAGGCTGTTTTTTGATCGGTTCTTAGAGCATGCAAATGTAGGCTGCACAAAGCTAAGTGTTCTTTTTTTGAAATGTTAAACATGTGCCCACCTTTCAGTAAAATTCTGTTGATTTATGGGAAGTTTTTGTCATTTGCTAATTTTCAGTGTGTCTCATCTCTGGCCGTCTAGTGGGAAGATGACCAGCTTACCAATGGCTGGATAAAACCAGAGTGACACTTTAAAAAGCCTTATGTACAGAACAGCTTTCTTCCTACATACTAACTCATTTATTTTGTGATGGTGAGCTAAAGATAAAAGACAAAGGAAGGCATTTACCCTCTTTCTCTACTTCGTGGCTTGATTATTTTCCTTTGTGTTTCATTCTCTTTATGCTGACATTTTTTAATTAAAAAATATCAAGCAGGGGGCTTGTTTGCTTATTTTTTAAAAAGTGCCTCAGATTTTTAAGGAATCTCCACACTGTTCTCCATAGTGGCTGTACTAGTTTGCATTCCCACCAACAGTGTAAGAGGGTTCCCTTTTCTCCACACCCTCTCCAGCATTTATTATTTGTAGACTTTTGGATCGCAGCCATTCTGACTGGCGTGAAATGGTACCTCATAGTGGTTTTGATTTGCATTTCTCTGATAATGAGTGATGTTGAACATCTTTTCATGTGTTTGTTAGCCATCTGTATGTCTTCTTTGGAGAAATGTCTATGTAGTTCTTTGGCCCATTTTTTGATTGGGTCATTTATTTTTCTGGAGTTGAGCTGTAGGAGTGCTTGTATATTTTTGAGATTACTAAACATAATTTTTTATGAAATATGAATAAGTGATTAGGGTATATGATTCAAAAGGAGTTCAAGGAATAGAGTGACTTTGCTATACCAAACTCCTTTTAATACTTGCTTATGTGAACAAAGTTTCCTAGCCCTCATGCATACAAAAATGTAAAAGAGGGATAGAATTGATGCTGAACCTTATCTAATTCTGTCAGAAAGTAGTATCAGTTAAGAGATACCTAAGTTAACGGAGAACCTATCCTCATCCAATGCATTCAGAAATGGACTTGCAATAAAATTTTATTTTTAATAAATTTAGTGGCTTAATAAATAGTAAATGTTTTATTTAATATTATAAATAAAATGATGAATAATTAATCATTATTTAATAAAATATTTAAT
>NW_011494874.1:952935-956003 GCF_000754665.1 Bison bison bison
GGTTCGATGCATGATACTGGATGCTTGGGGCTGGTGCACTGGGACGACCCAGAGGTAGGGTATGGGGAGGGAGGAGGGTTCAGGATGGGGAACACATGTATACCTGTGGCAGATTCATTTCGATATTTGGCAAAACTAATACAATATTGTAAAGTTAAAAAATAAAAATTAAAAAAAAAAATAAAAAGTGCCTCAAATGCATAGGTTCATCAGATAATTCAGTGCAGATAGTGTGGCGTCCAGTCGTGGACACATCTAATTGTTGATGTTCAAATGAACAGCACTGAACATGAGTGAAGCTATTTTTGTCACATGTAAAATACAACTTCTCCTTAAACAAGCTTCTTAAAAAAAAAAAAACAAAATCACACAACTTGGTTCTTCTGTACATTCATGAGCATTTTGAAAATGCACGGTTTCCATCTTAACCTTGCAGGGCAAAGGTGTTGAAACTGCCTTGAGCACCCAGAAGCACAGGCCTGTGTGGGACTGAGGTGGGTGACAGCCGGTGAGAGGTCAAAGCCGCCGGGGCAGGCGGAGGGGCCGGCCGCTCCTCATTTCCCGCTGTGGGAAGGGAAGTGAGTTCGTTGCTCCGAGGGCTGCTTGCTTGGTTCTTCCTCTGGTTCAGAAGCAGTTGCCTTGAGAGTAGGTTAAGGACTGCAGTTGCTGGGCAAGTTACCATTGCTGTTTTGAATGTTTTTGTTCTGCATGTCTGGCCACGGGGGGCTTCAGGCTACCGTATTTTTGTCTCCTGAGATGTCTGACATAGGATTCGGTTCTGGAAGATGCATATAATTTTTGGTAAAAACACTTATTTTCCTTCCAGAGATAGTTATTCCTTGTGTGAAAATATACAAAACTAGTCACTAAGTGTGGTAAACAGCTTAAACGAATTTTGGATAAGAGAAGATTACCTGTGAAAAGATTTAACTTTTTTTTTTTTTTTTAACACCACAGTACTCCTTGCAACTCAGAGACTTTGTCAGATTGGACTTGGATCATTTAGTATTCAGCTCTGTACAATTGTTATGAACACTGATGTTGTTAGGTGGAGAAAGTTTAGGAGCTTAAATAACATGTCCTGTTGGTCTCAGGACGTGTGCTAGAAATTTTTTTTTAGAACCGTGACATAAATTTGTTTTTCTGTTGTTTTCAGTTGTATGAGTTTAAGAATAAATAACACTCCTGTTAACCAAGAATTCCACACACTTGCGCCCAGACAGGAGAGTCCACGCCATATGCACAGATCACCAGTACAGAGTATAAAGAGGGTTACACGGTGGTGTTGGGAAAGCCTTCTTGGAAGCAGTAGATTCTGCTTTATTCAGCCTGGGTCAGCGCTCAGGGGCTCTTCCTCAGGGCCGGGCAGGGAGTGGCCCTTAGCAGAGCAGAGCGGAGCAGGCAGTGCCGTGGGGCCGGGCGGGGCTTGATGCAGCAAGGCAGGCGGGGCCCAGGACACCTGCCTGGGCGTGGGCTCACCCTGGGAGGAGAGTCGAGGTGGGGGACACAGTGAGTCTTCTCTGGTGAGCCTGCGATCACACACGAGTATAGGGACCCGAGTCTGGAGACACTGAGCTCGTGGTCTCCGTCCATGGCTCTCGTAATTCTCCTGATAATCCTCAGTCCTGCATTATCCCTAATTTGCCATTGAGGAAGTCGGGGCTCGGATCACACATCCTGCAACACCATCGGGGCAGCTAAGTCTTAGCTCAAGTGCATGCTGTCAGTCACTGTCTGCTTCATCTCAGTAATTTTTTTTTTTTTTTGGCTGCACTGGGTCTTTGTTGCAGTGCACAAGCTCTCTGGTCACGGCAGGCAGTGGCTCAGTTTCCCCTCGGCACGTGGGATCTTAGTTCCCCAACCCAGGACTGAATCCACGTCCCCTGCACTGGAAGGTAGATCCTTAACTAGGGAAATCTCAGTAGTTTCCTTAAATATCCCTAATACCTTGTGAATAAATGAATGAATGAGTCAGGGACCCACACAGGCTCTGCCGTGCCCTCTTCACCCCTCAGTGTACGACTCTTCCCCAGAGTGGGGAGCACTGCGTGACCTGCATCACACGTTAGTTAATGCCCAGGTTTTTTTTTAAAGTTTATTTTTTTCATGCGTATACAATTTGGTGCTTTTTTCTTTTTTTTATATTCACAGAGTTGTACAACCATCACCACTGCCTAATTCTAGAACATTTTCATCACCCCTCAAAGAAACGCTATACCCATCAGCAGTCACTCCCCATCCCCCTGCCCCTGGCCCTCGGCAGCTAGTAGTCTACTTTCTGTCTCCATGGGTTTGCCTGTTCCAGGCATTTCATATAAATGGAATCATAAAACACGTGGTTTTTGAAACTGGCTTCTTTCACTTAGCATAACATTTGTAGGAGTCATCAATGTTGTAGTGTATATCAACATTTCTTTTTTATGGCTTACTAATATTCCGTTGTATGGACAGACCACATTTATCCAATTAAAGAAACAGAAAAGAAATTTTCCTTATAATATGATAAAGAGGCACAAACTTTCAGTTGCAAAATAAATGAGTCACGGGTATGAAATGAACAGTATGGGGAATATAGTCAGTAATTATGTGTAATTATGTATTCTAAGCAGAGAAGGCAGTGGCACCCCACTCCAGTACTCTTGCCTGGAAAATCCCATGGATGGAGGAGCCTGGTAGGCTGCAGTCCATGGGGTCGCTAAGAGTCGGACACGACTGAGCGACTTCACTTTCACTTTTCACTTTCATGCATTGGAGAAGGAAATGGCAACCCACTCCAGTGTTCTTGCCTGGAGAATCCCAGGGACGGGGGAGCCTGGTGGACTGCCGTCTATGGGGTCGCACAGAGTCGGACAGGACTGAAGTGACTTAGCAGCAGTGTGTATCCTAAGAGTTCTCATCACAGGGAAAAGTACATTTTAAAAAATTTGTTTAATGTCCTGTCTGTATGAGATGATTGTTGTCACTCACCTGTTAAGTCATGTCCTACTCTTTTCAAACCCCTAGACTGCAGCATGCCAGGCTCCTCTCTCTACTGTTTCCCGTAGTTTGCTCAGATTCATGTCCTTGAG
>NW_011494874.1:956103-964705 GCF_000754665.1 Bison bison bison
GTTGGTAATGCCATCCAACCATCTCATCCTCTGTCATTCCCTTCTCCTCCTGCCTTCAATCTTTCCCAGCATCAGGATCTTCTCCAATGACTCAGTTCTTCGCATCAGGTGGCCAAAGTACTGGAGCTTCAGCTTCAGCATCAGTCCTTCCAATATTCAGGACTGATTTCCTTTAGGATTGAGTGGTTTGATCTCCTTTCAGTGCGAGGGACTCTCAGGAGTCTGCTCCAACACCACAGTTCAAAAGCATCAGTTCTTCGGCGCTCAGCCTTCTTTATGGTCTAACTCTCACATCCATACGTAACTACTGGAAAAAACATAGCTTTAAGGACCTTTGTCAGCAAAGTGATGTCTCAGTGGTTTAATACACTTTCTAGGTTTATCATAACTTTCCTTCCAAGGAGCAAGTGTCTTTTAACTTCATGGCTGCAGTTACCATCTGCAGTGATTTTGGAGCCCAAGAAAAGAAAGTCTGTCACTGAGATGTCCATGAGATGATGGATATTTACTAAACCTGTTACAGTCATCATTTCACACTGTATGTAAGTCCGATCATTACTCTCTGCACCTTAAACTCGATTTACTCTTAACATCTTGCATATATAATGTACAGCAATGTTAGTTATATTTATAATGTTGTACATTGCACCAGGGTACTTACTCATCTTATGACTGGAAGCATACATTTTTAGTTTTGATGAAGCCTAATTAAAATTTTAAAATATTTTCTCACTTGTGCTTTCAAAAATTCATTGCCTAATCCAAGGTCACAGAGGTTTATAGCATTTTTTCCCTAAGAGGTTGATAGTTTTAGCTCTTACTGTAGGTTTTTGACCCACTCTTAGCATCCTTAGTTGGTTTTCGTCTTTGGTCTGAGGTAGGAGTACAGTTGTTTTCCTGCGTGTGGTTCTCCACTGTCCCGCACCATTGGTTGAAGAGACTTCTTTCAACCCTTTGAGTTTTCTTGAAGTTGTGTCTGTTTTGAGCTTCATACAATGAAATTGAGTATTTTGTGTTTGACGTGTGTCTTTTTTTAAAAATCATAGTGTGTGCTTTATTTTTGGCTGTGCTGGGTCTTCCTTGATGCTCTCAGGCCTTCTCTGGTTGGAGCGGGGCAGGGGGGCTGCTCCCCAGTGGCGGCCCCTGGGCTCCTGGCAGTGACTTCTCACCGTGGAGCACGGGCTCTAGGTGTGCAGGCTTCGGTAGCTGCGGCGCCCGGGCTCTAGAGCCCAGGCTCAGGAGTCATGGCGCACCGGCTCAGCTGCTCTGTGACATGTGGGATCTTCCCAAGGCGGGGATCAAACCCGTGTCTCCTGCATTGACAAGCGGGTTTTTTTTTTTTACCAATGAGCCACCAGGGAAGCCCTGTGTCTGATTTCTTGAGCGTCCCGCTCTGCCTTCGAGGTACATCAGTGCTGTGTGCCGCAGCGGGTCACTCTTTCTTCTTGATGAGAAGTATCCCACTGCAGGAATAGGATTATTGTATATTATATGTTATAAATAATATAATATTGTTAAATCATTATTATTATAGTAACAACCTGTTATCACACATTATTCTCCATTCCCTTGTTAGCGGACATCTGGGTTGCTTTCAGTTTTTGAGGGTTATAAATAACGCTGCTGTGGAAATTCTTGTATCCTTTTGGTAGATGTAACTAACTAGGTCATAGGGTATGTTAACTTAAGAGATACACAAATGGGGGAATGGAAGGACAATAAATCAAATACTCTGTTTAGAGGATAGTGAAAGAATTGTTTACTTGGATTACCAGTTTTCAAAGAATTTGAATGAGACAGTTCGCTTTCACCTAAGATGATACTGGCTACCATTGACTGTTAGTTCCTCAGAAGCTTTACTAATCACGAAATTAGAAGCAGCTATTGCTTTCCTGTGCAGAAAGAAAACCAGGCTTTTCTGAATTGCCAGCAATAGTACACAAAATTTTGATAAAATACTACCTACTCAATGATTAAGTTAAGAACAGCAAAAATAGTGGAGTTAATTTTTTCCTTTGATTTTTAAAATTGAAAATTTTTAATGTTTATGAAACATGAAGAGTCACTTATGTGGGAAATAAAGATAAATAACAAGGGGATAAAAATGCTGTATATTTATATGAACTTGGGCTTTGTGTTTTCAGTTTTTTTTTTTTTAATCAGAAGCAGATGGTATCTATCCTGCAGGTTTTAGAGACTATTTTATGAAATTCTTGAAACGTATGTAGATGTTCAGAAAGTGGTGATGATTTTATAAACTATTTGGGGTGCAAGAGAGAGTAAAAGACAAATTTAAAGTATTAAGTCAAGATTTTATGTTCTTAGGTTTCTTAACTTGAACCATGCCGTAAGTTTGATGTAATCATAACGGAATGCCAGTGGATATTTTTGGTTGCTAAAAGTTCCCCCAAATGACTGATTACTGAAAACAAGTTGTCTTCTTTTCAGTGTATCAATTTGCTGGTGATTTGCAAACTTATTATTTCACTCTTCCCACTCCTTCTTAGTTGCCCTTTTTTTCCCAGATAGTATTTTTATCAACGTCCTTTTGTTAAAGAGCAGTGTCTTCTAGGAATGTGCCAGCAAGGCTGGGAGTTGGGGGCCAGGAAGAGCGAATGAGGACTCGCTCTGGTACAGGGTTCTGGGGGTGGGAGCTTTGAGCTCCTGTGTCCTCCTGTCTCAGTCTGGCGGGCTTTGTGAATCCGACGCATCCTGGGAGGAAGAGCTGCAGACACCCCCCTCCTTGTCCTGCTCACGCCTTCTTCCTGCCCCCGGGTCGCCGCCCAGTTGTCAGTGCGTGGGAGGGCGGCGGGTCTGGCTTTGTGCTGGGAAAGGGTGAGGAATCAGGGATTTCTCTTCCTGCTCCGCACAGCACTCAGCTCATGTCCTGATCCCTCTTCCTGGTGACGGCCTCGCCCTTGGAGGGCGTCTCATCCTGGGCGTGTTCCGCCTCCTGACCAGGTGACCTGCAGGGCGTCATCTGTCACCACAGGGTGCACTGGGTGCTGCCTTCTGTCTCCGTGGGTGGTGGTAATAGCTCAGTCGTGGTTCCCACACGACTCTGTGACCCCGTGGACTGTAGCCCAGACTTCTCTGTCCATGGGATTTTTCCAGGCAAGAATACTGGAGTGGGTTGCCATTTCCTTCTCTAGGGGATCTTCCCGACCCGGAGATCGAACAGGAAAAACTGAAGAAAAACAATTTGTAAAATCACTCGTTTCTCCCCCAAGGCGCTCGGGAGGGTGCCTGGGCAGGAGCCTGATGCAGGCTAGCAGGCCTATCCGGGAAGGGCACTGCCAGGCTCTGGCGCTAGCCAGAGACGCATCCTGGGCCGTTGAGTTCGTTTTAAAGAAATCGCTGTGTTCTGTGGGTTGCTATGGTGGGAGCTTGAGACATTGATCTTTGTAACCTAGAGTCATGCCAAGCCAGTGAAAATGAACTTTTTGTTTACAACCTCTGATACGTCAGTAATACTCACCCCAGCCCCATGCTGGTGGGTTAGGTGGTCATTGTGATGCCAGCACGGGTTTGGAGTAGACGGACTTTCCCCCCACTCCAAGATGAGTGGGGATATGGCCTGAGGGATCTTAGGATCCCCACCAGGAACTGGACCCCTGGCCTTGGCAGTGAGAGCACAGAGTCCTAACCACTGGACCACAGGGAGCTCCCCTCGTTCCTTAACAAAACATTTGGTGAAAATGAAGTCAGACATTTAAACTAGGCTCCCCTCCCCCCGTTTTTTTTCTTTAAAGCAGCAAGCTCTGTGGAGTTGTTTGTTCTGTATCTTCACTCCCGCTTCCCCATTCGCAGCTTCAGTTTAATCAGACTGCTGCCCCCTCAGACCTTAGTCAGGGCCGCCCGTGGCCCTTAGTTCTCAGCCTCAGGTTGGAGTCCTGGCTTCCTGCGCCCATGCTGGCCGCTCCCCCAGGCTCCTGCTGCTTCCTTCTCTTGGCCTGTCCTCCTCCTCCCAGAGCTCCCTGGGCTCTGTCCTTGCTCTCCTCCTTTGCCCCACTGACTCCCTGGGGCCTCGTCCAGGCTCCTGACCCTGATGCAGTTGGGTCCCAAGACCCCAGTTCCCACCCCCAGCCTGGTCTCTCCAGAATCCACACTTGCAGCGGCCACCTCGGAGCGCCCGCTGGACACAGCAGCTCACCCCGTGGTTTGAGCGCCGGTCGGCCCCGCCTCATCCGAGGCAGCTCTCTCCTCCCGCTTGCTTAGGCCACGCCTTGGATAATTCTCCCGGACATCTAGTCCAGCAGGAAATCCTGTCGGGTCTACCTTCAGAATACAACCAGGATCCGACTGTTGAGACCACTGTCACCCTGCGAGCTGTATGTGAATCTCCCTGCCCCACCACACTCCCATTTTCCCTGCCTTTTTTTTTTTTTTTTTAAATCCAAAGGGTTTACTATTTTCTGTATCATCTACTTGTTCCTTATATGTGTTTTTTCTTTTCTGTCTTATTCCACTAAAATGTAAGCTTGATGACGTTAGGGATTTTTGTTCACAGGTGTATTCACGCCACTTAGTGTCGTTCTCTGCAAGTAGTGGGCGCAGTCCTGTGTAAAGGCTGTTGTCCCTGCTCTGGTGATACAGTGGCTACCACCTAACCAGTAAGAACCCAAAGGGCTTTGTTTACACGTCGAAAAATCAGAGTCCATTAAATAGATTTTTATTAATCGCCCACCTTCTTTTCCGTTACGGCTTGTCCCAGGATGGTGAGTCTAGTTCCCTGTGCTGTACAGGAGGACCTCACTGTCTGTCCATCCTGTACGGAATAGTTTGCATTTGCTGATCCCAAGCTCCTAGGCCAGCCCTCTCCCAGCCCCTTCCCCCTTGGCAACCACAGTCTATTCTCTGTTTCCCTGATTCTGTTAAATTGTGAAAACTTTTTGAGTTAAATTCTGGAATGGGGTACATTAAAGGGTAACAAAACCTAAAGCTTTTCTCCATTTATATCTGTTTTTCCAGTATATCCCCCAAAGCCAGAAGGTAGCTTGGGTGGTCTCTTGGGGAAGATTACTAGAACTGACCCTCCTGACTCGGCCCTAGCACCTCCTAAGCTTCTAGCTGGCGCCTCGTTTTTCTTCCGCTGGATTATCTACGACACAGAAGGGCGAGACAGCGCTCCCGCCAGCCCCGGAAACCTGACCGCAGGGCCCTGAGAAGACCCAGGCCTGAGGCACTGCGCCGGCTTTGGCTTCGAGAAGCTCTCGGGTGAGGGTGCAGATCCACACTCCTCTTGCTCATAGGACGCGGTGAGGCTGCCAGGCTTGTGGGGCGGCGGGCGTGGGGCTCAGCCCGTACCTGCCCAGGTCTGGCGCCCACTCAGGGCTGCCGTTCAGTGCCCATTTGGCCGCTGGCTCAGCCGCGGACATGCTAGGAAAGTCTGAGTTGGTGGGGTCCTGTTTCACAGTGACGCTTCCTGTAGACTTCGCCCTCTTCTCTGCCCTCTACCTGTCTTACCAAAATGAGGTCAAACAGAACAGAAAGAGAGCTAAAACTTTTATATCAGAAATTCTATTTACTGCAGAAAAAAATACAAATCTCTTGAAAGGTTTTTGTCCCATTTTCCCCATAAAGCAGAAGGGCGACGTACCCGCTGTGCTCCTTCAGGCCTGTCTGCAGCACCTGCGTTTTGCTGATCACCATACTGTGATTAATGCCGAGCCTTTGAGCAGGTCTGGGAAGCTGACAGTGGCTGAAAGCCCTGACCCAGGGGCCTATCGGTCTCTGCCTCAGGCAGAAGTTTTACTTTAGTGACCCTTTGTGTTTTAGGTTTAGAAATAGATTCTTAAACTGAAGGAAAGTAAGTCACGTGTGTGGAGATGTGAAGGTCATTACAGCAGTCAGAAGGTTCTGCCACGCCTCCCACGAGTCAGAGCTGCTGTGCTGTGTCCAGTGCGGGCAATAGAAAAGCTGATTAAAGTGGGGGGTCAGTGACGCTAGTTCCCTGGGGGTGGGGGAGGCAGAAGGGCGCTGTCGGTGGTCTGGACCTTGCGGGTGAAGTTGCCCTCCCTCCACTAACGTGGCAGCTCCGCTCCATGGCAGCACTGCTGGGTAAGGCGTGCCTGTGAGTCGCATCACACCCTTCTCCTGGAGACCATCCTCCAGGGCTGTGTAGGGCCCTCTTGGAGTACTTGGTTTGCAGGGCTGCTCAGTGGCAGTTACTGAGTGCTACCCAGGAGTCTTCTACATGTAACCTGCCTGGTAGAGCTTGTTCATAATGCGTGTACCTTCTTGGATTCTAGGATAATGTAGGCGGTGGCATCATTTGTTGATTTGCTGGTTGTAGTTGTTCAGTTACTAAGCCATGTCCAGCTCTGTATGACCCCATGGACTGCAGCACGCCAGGCTCCTCTGTCCTCAGTGTCTCCCGGAGCTTGCTCAAACTCATGTCCATCGAGTCGGTGTTACCATCCAACCATCTCATCCTCTGTTGCCCTCTTCTCCTTTTGCCTTCAGTCTTTCCCAGCATCAGGGTCTTTTCCAATGAGTCGGCTCTTTGCATTGGGCGGCCAAAGTATTGGAGCTTCAGCATCAGTTCTTCCAGTTGAATATTCAGGATTGATTTCCTTTAGGATTGGCTGGTTTGATCCCCTTGCAGTCCAGGGGACCTGTTGGTAAATATGACATATAAACAAAAACAAAAAGAGACGTGTCACCCAGTAGTAATGGCAGAGCTCCCGAGCAGTGAGAATGCACCGTGTGCTGGCCCGGTGCTGACAGCTTTGTGGGTGGATCGGGTCTCACGCTCCTGTAACTCCTTGGGTGCGCACTCTTACTCTCGGTCTGCAGGGGAGGAGACAAGCTCGGGGATGCCTTGTGAGTCTGCCAGGCTCCTGCAGCGGCCTGTGCTGTTGGGGCTTCGCCCCTGGACCCACAGTGGTTGTAGTTGGCCTGGCCACGTGGGTGTGCATTCCACTGAGTGACGGGAGAGTGATCTTCAGCGAGCTTCCCCCTCCCCCACCAGCTGGTTACCCACTATTCATTCTGTACTCCTGAATTTTCTTTTTCTTAAATTTAGCAGGTAGGTGGCCAGGATGACTATGGCTCAGATGGAAGGGCCTGGACGTGCACAGTCTGCGTGGTCCACCCATCGAAGCATCGTGCAGTCGTCTCTTGTTCTTAGGTCACATTTTTGCAACATGTGCACAAGTGTTCCCTGCTCGTCAAAAATTAGGTTTTTGTGCAGGACCTACATTAGTACCTGTTCTTGGTAATGAAGAGAAATTCTAGGACAGTTTTCATGCTTAGGAAAAAAAGTCAGAAAGTGAAAATACTGAAGTGTTTATGTTGCAGAGCACCGTTTATTGAGGCAGCACCCCCAGCAGTGAGGGGGCCCCGCCAGGCTCCCTCCTCAGGAGCCCCCCAGCTCTGCAGTGTCTGTGAGTGTCTCTGCATCGTCTCTGTGGATCACTTAGCAGACGTGTCCTGAGGCGATGGCATCTCAGCTTAGGAAAGATTTCCATTCCCTTCTCCAAGGGGATCTTCCCCACCCAGGGATTGAGCCCAGTGTCCTGCATGGCAGGCAAATTCTTTACCATCTGAGCCATCGGGGAAGCCCCAGGGAAGATTTCCTGGGAGCACTCTCTTTTGGGTAGGGGGGAACCTGTGTATGACAGTTGGCTTTTTCATAACGTGGCATTGTACACTGGGATTTTTTTTTTTTTTTAACAAAACATATATTTGTATTCACATCCTCAAGGGATCTGGCTTTAGAAAAGAGATGTGTGTTGTGAAGGTCACTCACTTTACACAGGTCTTTGCTTTGACAAAGGAACCCTAAAGGACAGGGCCGTGGCCGCTCGCGGGGAAGACTTGGTAGTCTCAGAGTCACGGCCTCCTTGACTGGGAGCTGCAAGCAGGAAGGCAGGCAGTTCTGAGTGATGCCTGTCAGTGAGGCAGCAGGATTTTATTGCAGTGATGTCAAAGCAAGAGGGACCACATGAAGAGGAATTGAGGAAAGCAGTCCATCAACTCTGGAGTGGAGGCAAGGATGCAGGGTCACGTGACTGACCCCAGGGTCAGTCTGGGAAGGCTCGCCGCCTTCACATGACAGCAGGCAGTTGGAATGAGATTTTTCCTGGTTTTCTGTTGACTCACTGTGGCCTCCCCACCCCTTCCCCACCCCTGCTTCTCAGATTTTCACTGACTCAGTCTGAACCTTACTTGTCTTCTGAGTCAGAGCATTAAAGGACTTCCTTCTCAGTCCTCTAAAATCTTACACTGCTTTAGGTTAAAATTAATGTGTGTTCACTTCACAGTATTGTAGTCCCTGATTATCAGCTTATCTGAAGAGTTCATGGTTGGAGAACTTTTATTTGGGAGTTAACAGGGTTTCTTGGAAGCTTCCACTTTCTCAGCTTCTTATGAAGTATAGTATTCTGTCATTTAACAAAAGATCATCGTTGCTACAACAAGTAAAGTCCATTTAATGTAACGTAAGCACATTTTCCACAAACTCTGGGACAGGTGTGACTCCCATTGGGGTGTCGGATCTGTGCTGTGGGGACAGACTTCACTCCGTCTGGGAAGCATGAGCTCCCCGGAGCCAACGGACCTCCCCAGGATTGGGGCTGACTATTCGCAAAGGAAGCAG
>NW_011494874.1:964805-967600 GCF_000754665.1 Bison bison bison
GCAGAGCTGCCCCTTGCATCCTCTGCGTGTCTCCTGGCCCTTGGGCTCGTGTTTCCTCCCCAGTACGTGTACTGTTTGGACTGGGTGATCTGAGAGGCCGTTGCCAGTTCCCCGGGTGTGAGTGCCACGGGGCTCAGGCCGGGCCCGGGGGTGGGGGCCCAGCATGCCCCACCCTGCGACACCAGGCCGCCCCTCCAGGCACCCCTTCCAGTTGGTCTGCTCTTTCCTCTCTAGATAAACAAACCAGAGGGTGGGGCATCAGTTTCTCATTTCACATTTTGAGTCAATTTCAGCTAAAGTGTCTCCCTCTGCCCCAGTCCTTCCTGGTAAAGCCAGTCTCTATTTAGAGGGAACACGGGAATCCCCGTTTTCCCTTGCAGTTGGGACCTCACATTTGCCAGTGGTTGTCGTTGCTTGGTTGATTGATTCATTGCCCTTTAGAATCATGAGAAGTTCTGTGAAAGAGTCTTAGATTGTAGAATGAAGAGAATAGGAAAATTTTTTTCCTAATCAAGGTTTAGCTGTCTAAGGGCTAAGCTTTATTCTGTCTTTTTTGCTGGAAAATATCCCAAGTTGTTGAATGTATTCTTAGAAAAAAAATAAAGGCGCTCCCAGTGGAGATGGTCACCTTTCCTGAAGACTGGTTGCTGAGGCAGCTGTGTTTGCTGGTTCCCTTGTGTTCCACTTGTGGGGGGCGGGGTACCCCTCACAGGGCCCTGCTTCGGAACACCACATTCAGGCCCGAGGCACTGAAAAGTGGGTGTCGTGGAACTGAGGGGGAGGGGCGCACGGGGTGTTGTGGGGGAGGGGCGGCGGCAAGCTCTGTTGACGGATGTTCAAGAGTCTGCAGCAGGGAAGTGCTGGGACGGTGCTGGTTTGGGAGAAGATGGTGCTGGGGGCTGGAGGGTGCATGCAGGCCAGCACCGGAGGGTGGGGTGGTGGCTTTGTCACTGCCTGATGGGGTGGGCTCTTGGGGGCGTCTCAGGCCGCAGCTGCAGGTCACCATGCGTGTGGGGTGGGGCTCCGAGTGGTGCCCACCCCAGCAGTCGCTGAGCGAGGGTCCCCACGGGCCGGCCAGCCCGTGCCCGCGGCACTGCCTCAGTGCAGGGGCCCTCTCCTGTGTTTGCCGGTTGCTGGCATGAGAGGAGAGGTCACCTTACTCTTTCTAAGGTTTGGAGTATTTGTGTTGTTTTACTTCAGAATCTACGGGTTCATTATTACTGTGAAAAAGCAAATGTTATCTTAAGCATTATAATGAATCTGTTTTCTTCAAGCTACCCATAATATCTGACTTTGGAGAGAATCTTAATATAAATTATGTTTAAAATGAATCCCTAATGGTGTTTTGGTTGCTGTGATTTTGCTTTGCAACCTGTTTTAAGAGTGTCATGACAAGCTGCTTGCTCCCCATTGGGCACAGCTCATAGAATCCTGGTCTTGTATTCTGAGGAGCAGCAGAGCTCTAGGCTTAGTCAGTCAGTGGGGCAGCCTTCAAAATGCTGCTGCCCGGCTCCCTCCCAGTGAGCTCCAGTTTCCTCCCAATAGGAAGCCACCCTGGGGTCAGCTGGCTGCTCTGAAGTCAGACTCTTGTTTGAAAACATGAAACAGCAGTAGACTCTTGTGAGAACAGTGCGTTTGGTCTCGTCTCTGTCTCCGACTCTGCAGCAGAGTCCATCACTGCCCCCCCCACTCGCCCTGGAGTCTCCCCTGCTCCGCCCACGTCGCAGGCAGTGCTCTTCCAGAGCGTGACCCGGTGCAGCATCGTCAGCCTCAACTGTGCTCCGTCTCGTGGTGGGAGGCGGCCCCCCCACCCTCGCCTGCCCCACAGCCGCACCCGCTTTCCAGATACCAGCTGATGATCTTTAAAAAGAGGTTAAATTTTTTGGAAACAGTCTCAAACTTACAGAAAAGCTGCAGATAGCGGTATAAAGAATTCCCTCAACAACTTGAGGGTGAGTTGCTTACATAACCCCCCCGAAGGTTGAGTTGAGTGTGTGTTCCCTGGACCCCGTAGTCTGCACCCCCAGATCAGGACTGTAGCACTGCACTCCCCCAGGCCCGCCGTCCCGCCTTCTCCCGCAGCAGAGGGGCTGAGATCCCAGCCCTGCGCTTCCGTCCTGTCCCTCCCTCGCTGGGGATGTGCCTGGCCTCGCCTAACTGTCACAGCTGAGCCCTCTGTAAGCCAGTCATTTCCTGGACTGTCTCCACAGCTTAGGCTTCCGTCCTGTGTCCTCGCGATTGAATTCAGGGTACAGAACTCGGTGATTCTCGTTGTGTCCCCTGGGTGGCACAGTCTCACTCCGATCCCCGGGTCGGCGGCGTGTCGGCCAGGCTGCACTGTGAGGTCACTGTTTCTCTGTTTGATCCATTAGTATCCGTTTGGATGTACTTTATTTTATTTATTTATTTTTTTTGGATGTACTTTAAAACTGTAAATATCCCATTTCTCATCAGATTTTAAAACTTCTTGATGAATTTATTATCCATGTGTATTCCTAACCTTGTTTTATTTAATGGGCGGGATGATCTGTGACTGTTTCCATTCACTCTCATTCGAGTGCTTGCTTACTTTTGGGCACAACAGGGGGCTCCAGGCTCACCTGTGCTTGCCTGACCCAGCTCTGGAATCGACGGAGGAGCCCTTAGCTGGAGGTTCCTTAGCTGGAGAATGGTGTTTAGAAACCAAGATCTTTCCCTAATGATGCTTCTTGTTGAGGTGATGCTGCCTCCTGGCCCTCCATGGAGACAGAGCGGGGGTGTGTGTGTGTGTTGGGGGGTGGGGGGGTGGGTGGGGG
>NW_011494874.1:967700-979267 GCF_000754665.1 Bison bison bison
TGGGGGGTGTGTGTACAGCCATTACGTCCACACATTGAAAGCCATGAGTTCTCCCTGCTGCCTCCACTGCTAATCCAGTACTGCAGGGCCTTTGTTCTCCCTTTTCTGACAGTCGTGACCCTGGCTCCCATTGTCCTGGGGCTGGTCACTGAGGGCATGAGGCTTTCCGTGTGTAACAAGCCCCCTGTCCCTGCTGTTACCATGTCCCCCGCACGGATGTCTTCCTCACCCCAGTATCACCCAGTTTGGGCTCTAAACCTGCTCCTTGTTGGGCTCTGCCCAGGGCGCACCGGAGGGAGACGGAGAGGGCTGGAGGAGGGAGAATGGCCTGGCAGCTTCCTGCCGGCTCCTCTTCCTTCCAGGGGCATTTGTGAACCCTGGGCAGAATGCTCCGCACAGCTGAGACTCCTTCCCGAGTTTCAGAGTTGAATCTGGGCTCACCTCTGCAGGGGACACCTGGCCCCCAACTTCCTCCTGGCAGGAAGTGTCTTCCGGTCGTGGGCCGCGGCCCCGGTTTGGGTGTTTTCCCACGCTTGCAGAGACCTCAGCAGCAGCTGGCCAGTGTCCCTCTCAGCTTGCGGGCCTCCAGCCCCTACAACCTGCCTTTGTGCTCAGAGACGCTGGCAGCCAGCCCCAGCCGCCGCCCACCCTCCGAGTCCCGAGTGCGGAGCCCTGTGCCCGGCCTCACCAGTCCTGCTTCTCCCCGTGGGTCTCCTGGTCCCCGGGTGTATCGGCTGCTTCCTGCTCCTGCTGTTTCATGATAATCCCATGCGCTTCCGTCTTTCTGGTTACCTAGCCACCAGCCTTGTCTGTTACGTTTTCCTCAAACACCCCCGTGGGCTCTGTCCCTAGACGCTGCCCGGTCCGGACGGCAGGGTCCCCTGGTCTCTCCGCTGACACTGGCGCCCTGTTGGAAAGGTGGCTCTTTCCCCTTTCCTTGTCTTCCTCGGTCCTGTCCCGCCAGAGCAGTTTCTGGCCTCAGTGCTGCTGTGGTTTCAGGGGTCTGCTGCTCTGGTGTGATTCTCTGTTCAGGCTCCAGCTAATGCAGTCTCAATGGTTGTTTTTTTAACCTAGCACTGTAATATTTTTACTGTGTCTTCAGAACTGTTTGAAAATATTTAGGATTCTTCAGAGATGACACTTTCCTTTTGGATTCTTTTTAGTGCTCTTTATTTTAAAAATTAGATTTTTTACCTAGTTAATTTCCTATTGCTTGAGTTTTACTTCCTTTATCTTTTCAAGCTTTCATTTGGGGTGTTTCCATGTTTCTTCCCCTGTTTATCAGGCTGGACCTTGTAAATCCGTGTTCATGCATCTCAGGGAAGTTGTTCAGAGCTGTGTAGAATGCATAAGCAGTAAAATGGTCCCATCAAGAGAGTAAGAGGACACCTTGGGGAACATCAGGTAGGACCGCTGATGCGGAAAGAAGAGACGCCGAGAAAGCCAGCCGGGGCTCCTCTGCCACAAGGGCCTCCTGCGCCCCTGCCTCAGCCCTCGCTGCGGATGGGTCCCTGAGGAGGAGGGGCTTTTTGCCTGTTTTATGGAAAATTTAGTCAGAGGAGCAGATGCCTTTTCTAAGGTAGCAGGGCTACCAGTGTCCCACTTTGAACTTGACTCCCCTGAATGGAAGGAAACCAGGACTTTCCCTGGTCCCCGCAGCCGCGTGGCCGCCTCCTGCCCATTCGGGAGGAGTGATGTTTCCCAGAACTCGGGATGTTTCCCTGGACCGTTTACGTGCTTATAGATAGTCACCCCTGGCAATCAAGACAGACACTTCACACCAGGTTCCGGAGTGCTCTGAACGACAGATGAATGGTGGGTTGACTGTTGTAAGAAACCGTCTAGCCAAAAGTAGGGTTGACTATCAGATCTTTATTAAAGAGTTACAACTTTCTAAGCCCTAATAATAGGATTACAGGGAATGTGAAGTTGGTTTTATTAAAAGTAATAATTGCTATAAAATAAAAATAGCGCAATTCAGATGAAAAGAGGCAGCAGAGTGGAGGCCTGGCGTTTACCGTTGTACATCTGACAAAGCCAAAGTAGAGTGCTGGAGTACAGTTGATTCAAAAGGGTGAAGCAGATGTCATGAGATCAATGAGCAGATGTCATAAATGGATAGTTAACATCCCAGGGCATACAGCCGGATATGGGAGAACATTACCTCACCAGGCGTCAAAGAATCTTAATTTCAAAGGGAGACGAGGCATCATTGTGGGGTGAAAGGCAGGTTAGGAACCGGATAAAATGTTAGCACCCAGAGGAGAGTCCTGGAATTTCATCCTAAAAATTAACTTAAAATAGTTAAAAAAAAAAAAGAAAGAAAAATCTGTGTGTATGAAAAGTTTATTGCAAATTTATTCATCATAAGGAAATAATTTTAAAGAATTAAACCTTTAACCTCTGCATTAAGTAGACACAATTTTAAGTTGTGGGTGTGTCAGCTTACTGAAATGTTATGCAACTGTTAAAATGATAGTTGAGTGGTTTAGAAACATGAAAAATGTGAGAAATTGAAGGCAAAATATGAAAAATAGCTATATGAACACTTACTGTGTCTACAATCAAGGGCGGGAATGGGAACGGGAAGTTACAAGGATTTGCAGCACAGTTAGGGGTGGAGTTGCCTTTGACCTCCATGAACACTGCCTTTGGCCCTGCGCGTTTATGACAGCGGCCAGCAGGCTGCGTGAGTCTTCGGGGTTTTTGCAGCAGAGTGCCGCGCGCCCTTCCAGGAGGAGTGTCTGCCGGGCACACGCCGCATGCGCGAGGCTCAGCTCCTTCCCAGGAGCGCCGCAGCATCGCCTTCCCAGGCTTGCTTTCCTGCTGGGGGAGGACGTGCTGGGCACGTCAGCTTTGCCGGGAGTGTCTTCTTCACGGTAAAACGAAGGTACCATGTGGTTCCCCCAGAAGATGCCGAGAGAGGTGATGGTCTTCAGTGGCTGTTGAAAGTCTGCATTTCCATGAGGATTCCTGGGAATGGATATTTTGGGTGATGTTTGAAATAAATCATGAGGTGCCATAGGGGACCTTTTAAGTTCTAGCTCAGGGGTTTTCTTTAGCCTTGCTTTTTGCCCCTACATAATTCAGACCTGGTGTGTTCTGTTCCCTAATCTCAGTGCTGATGGGTGTTTACAGTGGCGGCGGTGGTAATTTACTACCAGCAGGAGCCAAGAACCTTCTGCTGCTCTTTGTTCCTTGGATCAGCAAACCTTGCTTGTCAAACCTTGGTGGACTAAGCAGCTACTTAAGGAGAAAACAATTGAGTTAGATTAAGAATGTGGAGCTCAATTGGAAGTCCAGAAGAGATGAGATTTGCAGGATTTGGGGGGAGATAATGTAGGTGCACATGCAGTTATAACAGACAACCCAGAGAGAACCTTCATACGTGTGCCCATGTCCCCCCAGGGCAGTGCTCGTGAAGCTGTCATCGTGGAGGACCTGAAAGAGAGCTGTGGAGAACAAGTCCAGGTCGGCCGGACACAGGGCTGTAGGCCTGAGGGTGTGAGCACTGTGACAGGCCAGGCGAGGGCGGGGCGGACGGCGGTCACGCTGCGTCCTGCGTCGGTGGGCTCCCGGCCCTGGGGCTGCTCTGACAGCTCACCACCAGCTGGGGGCCCCAGAGGAGCAAGAGAGTTCCTGTTCTCCCACAGCTCTGGGGCCAGAAGTCCCAAGTCGGGGTCAGCAGGGCCGTGCTCCTTCTGCAGGCCCTTGGGGAAAGCCTGTCCCTCCCTCTGCCAACGACTGGCAGCAGCAGCAGTTGGGGGCGCCCCTTGCTTGTCGCTGAACCCCTGGGCTCTGTGCCTCCATCTTCACGTGACTCCCCTCATCATCTCTCTGGTTTAGGTTTTTTGTATGCGCCAGTCATGCTGGGTTTAGGGCCCACCCCGTTCCTGTTTGGGACCTTCTCTTAGCTTGATGACATCTGCAGAGACTGCACTTCCAAGTCAGATCACATCCACAGGTTGTTGGGGAGACACTATCTGACCCAGTCCACGTTGCACAGAAACCTGGCTCCGTTTTCTTCTCCCTGAAGCGTGGGTGATCACACAGTGAACCTCGAGAATGGCGTGCGGCCCGTGTCGGGGTGCAGTGCTCCCAGCCTGCCCCCGGCACCGCCAGGGGCTCCAGCAACTCAAGGTGGTTACCGGGAGTCCCGCAGGCTGATTCTTGGCACCCAGAGGTCACGGACCTGGTCCGCTGGCCTGTGCTGCCCTGTGGGAGAGTTGAGCGTCCACAGCTTGCTCGGGGGGAGAGCCCCACTGCCCCGAGTTTCCCAGGGGGCCGTTGTTGTGATGGTGTTTGTTATGACACATGCTGAAGTGCGTGTCCAGTACGGATGCCCACCTTAGTCTGGTGTACACGCCGACTCTCCGGCTGTCCATGACTTCTCAAGTGTTGGTGTTAGGCGCCACGTTGTGTCTGACTCTTTGCAACCCCACAGGCTGTCCATGGCATTTCCCAGGCAAGCATACTGGAGTGGGCTGCCATTTCCTTCTGTAGGGATTGAGCCCACTTCTCCTACGTTGGCAGGTGGATTCTTTACCACTGAGTTGCCAAGGGAATCCTTACAGATATATTACATGTTTTAAAAAGTATTCATTTACAAAGTAAACTGCTTCTAAGTAAAATATAACTTCTTAGAATGCCCCAATTATAAAATTTTTACCTGTTATCAACTTATTAGAGTAAATTGTTAATTTGACTTCTTTTCGTTTGTAGCAAAACCGTTTACACAACTGGTGAAGGAAATGCAGCTTCATCGAGAAGACTTTGAGATCATTAAAGTGATCGGAAGAGGTGCTTTTGGTGAGGTAAGGTAGACTTCTTCCCTCCCTCTTCCCTTCCCTCCCATCCTTCAGTTTTGCCTATCAACTGTTATCTAGCGTTTCTAGGGTCCTGTACGTTGATTTTTGAGATGAGGTAATTTATTGGTATCATTTGGAGAGTTCTTGGTGGATAAAATCTGAAAGATAGAATTAAGGAGAAAAAAAAAAACAAAAAGGAGAAAAAAAAAACAAAAGGTGGTGACTGGTGAATTACCCTAAATATTGTCTGGACCAGAATAGTTCTTTCTGACAGAGTAAGTTTTTAAAATTATCCATTTGTCAGCTGAAAAAAGTCTTGGCAGCCATTTTAGAAAAAAGGAACGATCGTCTCGGCGGTGCTCACTGTTGGTAGCCTGCCCGCTGCCCGTCTGTCCTTGTGGGGTTGAGTCCAGGCCTGTGTGTGTGTGGGGGGGTACAGATGGGAGCAGCCTGTGCACCCGGGCCAGAGCCGCTGACCTCCTGTCTCAGAGCCCAGCAGCAGGCCGGGATCCGGTGCGTTCGCAGGGGGCCCTTCACTGAACGGCAGTAATGCCGCTCCTTCAGATTTGCCTCAGCGCTCCTGGGCCGGGAGCTGTGTGTGTTGGTGAGCCAAGCGCCCTGTCACGTCCCAGCCACGCGTGTGCTCTGCTCGCCAGTGACTCTGCGCGCACGGCGTACACTTCACACTACACGCGGAAGGAAGCAGAGCAGGGTTTAATGAGATGGCTTCTTTGCCCTGGAGCTTCTCATGACTGCTGCGGACTGGCATCTGTTTTAGAAAACATCTCAGCATTTTTGACGATTCTTGCACTGCCAGCACCTGAGGACAGCCCTGCTGTATCTGCAGGGCTTGAGTAGAATACACAGAAGGAGACAGCTGAGATGAAAACGCCTTCAGAGTACCTGCGTGAGAAAGCCTGGCCTGCTGGCATACACGTGGGTGGCTGTGTGTCGCGCTCTTTTTCTTCCGTGGAAACCCCCGGCCTCGGGTCAGGCCCCGGCCCACGCTCTGTGGGGGACCTGTCGTCCTCATACCTTCCTCTCCCCCCGAAGACCTGAGAGCAGATCTCTCCAGGCTGCAGAGGGAGGGGGAGGCCTGCCACTGGGGGCAGCTCTGACCCGGGGCGACCCCAGACCGGCTATAGGCTGGGGCGGGACGGGGACGTTGGCTGTTGCTTTCAGATACTGAGGTGTACCTCCCCATGAGATGCATAGATCTGGGTGAACGGTTCTAGTTACGACAGTCATCTGCTCCTCTGCAACCAGCTCCCCAGTCAGTATGGAGCATCCTGTTCCCGGAGAAGTCCTTCCCCTTTCTCCCCGGAGCCCCCACCTCCTGGGAGCCCTGCCCTCCCCCAGCAGGGAAAAAGAGAGCTACACGGAGAAACAGCAGATCTCTCTTCAAACTGAAACCCAGCTCAGTTCAGTATACTCTTCCACCGACTGTCTCCCCTGTGCCAGGAGCGGGGTGGTCTGCTGGGCACAGCGCTGGCCACGCAGAGCTCCACACTGACAGCAAGCCCTGTAGGGTGTCAGGGTGGGGGGCAGGAGGAGACCCCAGGGCAGGACAGGGATGGCCTTCGGGAGGAGAAAACAAAAGCACCAGGGGGGACGTTGTTGTGCCAGAAGACTTGACAGTTATCTTCAGTGCTCTTTTTTGCCAAAGAACTTAATGCAAAAGTCAGTTTCCGATGTTCATAGAAGATAACGTTGATCACTTTTCAGTTTCTCCCGGATCAAGAGAGATGCATCCTTGGAGTCCAGCCTTGGCTCCCTCTCCAGGTTTAGCAGCTTCTCTGTGAGAGGTACATCGTCAGCCCTCCTGGGCTCTGTGGCCTGGGCCCCCACACCAGCCCTCCTCACCCAGCTCCCCCGGCCAGGCGTCCTGTGTCCGTCGGCCCGCCTGCACACAGGCGCCGCCCTCACCAGCGCAGCTGGAGTTCTGGGCTCTGCGGCTCCCCTTCCCATCACCGACGTTCCTCCCAGGAGTGGTCTTGTCATCACGTGCCTGAAATGTGGCCCCGTTTCAGCTCCTCTGTCTCCAGAGCACCCAGCGGATAGTGGGAATGGGAATACCCTAATCATTGTTGTGTCCTGAGTGTTTTTCACACGTGGTTCTAATTGAATGATTGCTTCCTCGTGACAAGCCAGGGATGGGGGAGAGTCTGTGTGCAGATCCGCCTTGTGTGTGCAGCTGTACACAGATAGGTGTGTGTACCATGCGTAGACAGGTGTGTGCACCTGTGCCTCTGACACTGTGGCGGCACTGTTCAAGAGCCCTGCCTGTAGAAAGAACTTGCAGAGTCCGCTTGGAGTGGAGTATGTCCCTCTTATCTCAAAATTGTAGCAGAGCTCAGTGAAATTTCTAGGTTATTATTCAGCCAGGGCTTGGAGTCTCAGGGTGTTGGCTTGTTGCTGAGCTTTGAACACGTCTCTGTCCTCCCCTCAGTGTGGAGAAGTGGCCCGGGAGGTTCTTCCGACCCTGTACTGCAGTGGGGGCTTACTCCCCGGATTCCGCGGTGCGGTGCCCAGGGCCGTGGCTTTGGACGTGACGGCAGGTCCCTGAGGGTGACCGTGTGCTGGGCACCACAGGCCTCACATGCTTTCATGGACATGGAGAAGGTGCGAGGCTGAGTCGCAGAGCGGGGGCCTGGCCGCAGGTGGGCGGTGGGGGGCAGCGCTGACCCCTGTGCCTGACGCAAAGCCCGCGTGTCCAGCCACCCTGTGCTGCTGCCCCTTGTTCCTAGGATGACTTAAAGAAGCAGAGCTGTGAAAGCTTTGTTTAGAAACAGGTTCAAATTAAGAGAACAGCTGTGTGCATAGAGCGGTTCAGAGACCGGTCCAGCCCTTTACTCAGATACCGTTTTGTTGGCGTTTCATCTCATTTTCTTGATCCTGGCATAGCTGTGCTGCTCTCGCCTGCGCTCCCTCCCCCTCCTCCCCTGCCTCTGTGCACGTGTACTTTATCAGAACCGTCCTGGGTGCTCTCTGAAAGCTTTCTGTGCCCCGGCAGGGCTCCTCTCGAGAGCCGCGCTCTCTTGTGGTCTGCGTGTCGTTCCTGGTAAGGTCTGGGTCGTCACTGATGCTTGTCGTTTTCAGAATCGCGTTCT
Organism: Bison bison bison; assembly: GCF_000754665.1. NCBI lineage: Eukaryota > Metazoa > Chordata > Mammalia > Artiodactyla > Bovidae > Bison > Bison bison. Next base: position 975,619 of record NW_011494874.1, read on the forward strand.
TTTTCTCAAAGGTCAGCAGCTCTGCCTTGCTTACCAGGTTAGACCGTTTCTGTACTAAGTACTAACAGGTTTTTTTCCTCCACTTATATCTTACCCACCCAGATTATAGCTGATTCCCAGGAAGAAATAGACACTCCTCAGATGATGACAGCGTGTGCTCAGAGTTCCTGTCCTTAGACGTGTTGGAGAGCTCACTAAATGTTCATTTGTTGTTGTTCTTAATTTATTCAGAATTGTAGTGAGTTTGGTCAGTGATTTCTGAATCGGCAGCGGACAGACAGCCGCTTAGGTGTGGTGTGAGGGGAGCGGCCCTTGGAGTGGCGGTGACGAGGTGAAGGGGGTGAGGGCCAGAGGGTGGTTGTGGGCACTCATGCGGAGGGGACCTGGCTGGGAGCCCAGCCGTGCAGGGCACGTACCTCCGACCCTCTGCAGGCTCTGGGAGGATTATATCTAATTGTGACCATTGTGCTAAGACAGTCCTTCCCAGCACTCACCTGTGGGAATGAGGCTCTGCACCTCAGATGGCACACCTGTGACGGTATTAGAAGGAGCCACCATCTAGGACTGGAGAGGGCGAGCTGAGGGAGAGGGTCTGCTGCTCCGCACAGCCCGGGCACAGGCGGTGTTCTGTGCATGTCACCCCTGTGGCCGCTGCGATGATGTTGCTGTGTGGTGGTGATTAGAAAGCAGGGGAATAAGTGGTTCGTATTTGTAACTCTCTGTCCTATCCCTGTGTGTGGCAGTCCTTGGCAGCAGAGCCCAGGTGCAGGGGTCAGTATCACTGCTTATGGTTTTGTGATGGGGACTTAGGGCAACGAGTGAGTGATTTATTTATATAGGGTAGGAGGCGCCATACGATGGTGCAGACATCACATCTCATGTGCAGCAATGGAAGAATTCATTTTAGATTTGATGGGGACCAGGAGAAGGCACTGGCACCCCACTCCAGTACTCTCACCTGGAAAATCCCATGGACGGAGGAGCATGGTGGACTGCGGTCCATGGGGTCGCTAGGAGTCGGACATGACTGAGCGACTTCACTTTCACTTTTCACTTTCATGTGTTGGAGAAGGAAATGGCAACCCACTCCAGTGTTCTTGCCTGGAGAATCCCAGGGACGGGGGAGCCTGGTGGGCTGCCGTCTCTGGGGTCACACAGAGTCGGACATGACTGAAGCGACTTAGCAGCAGCAGCAGTCCAAGAGGACTTCCTGGACGAGGTGGCATTTGAGTTGTACCTTGACGAATATGGCTGACAGCCAGCATGTTGAGGGCTAATACCTATGTTCCTAAACCACCCTGAGCCGTGTTGAGCGTGTCGAGTCTTGATTCACACGGCAGGCTTAGGACGGTCCTGCTGTTGTCCATTTCCTAGTTGTAGAAACTGAGGCACAAAGAAGTGAATCTGCCCAGCTTACACTTTGGAGCTCCCTGTAGGGAAAGAGCAAATTAGCCGAGACGGTGGTGCTCAGGCTATCTTGTCCCACAGCCTCTCACCCGCGTTTTGTAAATACATGGTTATGTAACAGCTGAGACCACATACAGCACCGCACGCGCGTGTCGCAACATACCTCATGGGCCACTTTTGTTCTGTGAACGTGTATAAGCTCCACCTGAAAAGCCCTTGGAGCTACATGATGGTCTGCGGTAGGGCTGCTGCACCAGCCCAGAGAGAGCACCAGCTGCTCTGCCCAGTGCGTCTTGCCCACACTGGGTTCAGTGAACAGTGAGATATAGGAAGACATCCCCTACCCCAGTTACTCACTGCCCTTGTGAAGAAAAAATCCCAGAGGCAAGTCCTGGCACATGCAGGGCTGGCCATAGGACTGAGAGGTGGAGGGGGGTGGGTGTGCCGGGAGATGAAGCCCCAGAATGCAGGAGGGGAGCTTGGGAGCCCCTGACAGAATGCAAAGCCATCGCTGTGTAAATGTGCAGACCCCAGAGAGAGGCCAGCAGACCGCGTGCTCTGGTGCTTCAGCTCCGAAGTGATGGGGGCTGAGCCGGCGACGGAGGTCATTCAGGCCGCATGTGGCTAGAACCGACTTTCTTTTTAATCAATTTATTTTTATTTTTGTTTACACTGGACCTTTTTTGCTGCTCGGGCTTTCTCTAGCTGCGAGAGAACAGGGGCTGTCTTGGGTGTGGTGCTCAGACTTCTGCAGTGGCCTCCCCTGTGGCCGAGCACGGGGCGTGGGCTCTGGGGTTTCGCATCGGGCTGTAGTTGCCCCGAGGCACATGCAGCCTTCCCAGGCCGGGGATTGTCCCCAGCGTTGGCAGGTGGGGTCTTACCCGTTGTGTCACCAGGGAAGTCCTAGAATCGAGTTTTGATGCTTAAAAGGGCAAATCTTTACTTAAATAGAAAATTTTACTTTCCTTAACAGCTCATTTTCCAGGGTTTCCAGGCAGTTAAGTTTTCTCTGTAATTAATGAAATGTGCTGCTGACCTTTTGTGCTTCGTTAACTGAATTTTTGTTGAACTCACATTTGTATGACAGGTTGCTGTTGTCAAAATGAAGAACACTGAACGAATATACGCCATGAAAATCCTTAACAAGTGGGAAATGCTGAAAAGAGCAGAGGTAAGTGAGGCGCCTTAAATAAATCCATAAACAGGCAGTTTCTATGTCAGGAAAGGTCTGACGGAGCCCAGCTGGTGAGAACCACAGTCCTTGCACATCTGGACCTTCCTTCCTTCTGTCTGTCCTTCCTTCTGTCTGTCCGTCCTTCCCTTCTTGACAAGAGCTGCTGCTTTCTGTCAGCAGGCCCTCAGCCTCTCCCACCCATCCCTCTCGGTGTCGGCTCCGGCCAGGTGCCTCTCTCTTGAGAGCCCCCTTGGGTGTGTCTGCGGGGGCAGCGGTCCAGTGGTTAGGACTCCCAAGCTTCCACTGCACAGAGCGTGGGTTCAGCCCCTGTCAGGGAGCTGAGATGTCACGGGCCTGATGCAGCCAGGAAAAAACCCTCAGGCATCTTATCTCAGTTCTGCTACCGGTGCAGAAGGATTCTTGAATCTGGGAATGTTTTGCCCTCCCTCCTCTAGAGGAGGGAAGGTTATAAATAAAAGTAGGTGACCACTGCAGGGCAGCCTGTTTCTTTTCCTTGTCCACCTGGGTGGCGGCTGTTTCATGCCCCTGGCCTCGCTCTCCCCGCCCCGCCCCCATCCCCCCCCAGGCCGCTGCTGCCCTTTGTCTGCCCCGGGCACTCCCCTCCAGAACCACCCCCTCCTCCTCTGGAAATTCCTTCTCATCCCGTCACTCTGACGCCTCCTGGTAACTCCAGGTGGCCCCTTTGCTGTTTTCATGGATGTTTACCTGCTGATGCTAGTGGCCACGCCGTGTGGACAGTGCACACGAGGCTCTCCTGAGCGCAGGCCGTCCCTCCTCCCTCACCAGTGCTCCCACCTCAGCTCCCTGCTGGCCACCCAGCTCTGTCCTTTTAAACCACATGCTGCTTCTCCCCTCCCCTGTCCACACTCGTGTCCTCTTTCCATCTGCAGCTGGACCCGTCACACGGCCTTACACGTGTCATTGTTCAAACGTGTGTTGTCACCAGTGTCAGGGTCACCCGACTCGAAATGCAGGCGTCCCGTGACTCGGCCTTCTCTGCCCCCTTCTTGGCCCCACCCTGTCCACTCCGCGTCCCCCACCCCCGGC
>NW_011494874.1:979704-980026 GCF_000754665.1 Bison bison bison
ACACAGGAAAGTCACTGGAGCATTTCTCAGGGGAAAAGATACTGTTACATGAAAGTTTGGGGACTGAATAAAGTACTCGGGGAAAGAAATACTAGTAGCAAATTCTATTGAAGTTTAAATTTTTACGGAAGGGATTGACTTAAGAAAGAAGCTAGTTGGGCCACATGTAATGTAACTTGTTACGTTAATCTCTAGTGACGTATGTGTAAGGTAAACATTAAAAATTATAAAAGCTTTAGGCGTAGATGACTCACCTTATCACACTAGTCATGGTGCGTGAGCACATTTACAGAGTTGAATATTGCTTTCTAAATTTAAACCT
>NW_011494874.1:980467-993600 GCF_000754665.1 Bison bison bison
CAGAGCCTCCGTCCACTGCAGGCCTGGAGGGCGGGGGCCGTGGCCTCAGAGCCAGCGTCCACTCAAAGCCTCCGTCCACTGCAGGCCTGGAGGGCAGGGGCCATAGCCTCGGAGCCAGCGTCTGCCCAGAGCCTCCGTCCACTGCAGGCCTGGAGGGCGGGGGCCGTGGCCTCAGAGCCTGCGTCTGCTCAGAGCCTCTGTCCACTCAGCCTGCATCCGCTCAGAGCCTCCGTCCACTGCAGGGCGGGGGCCGTGGCCTCGGAGCCAGCGTCCACTCAGAGCCTCCGTCCACTGCAGGGCGGGGGCCGTGGCCTCGGAGCCTACGTCTGCTTGGGGCTGCGCCCTGCAGGCGCCATCCCAGTGGACACAGCCTGGCTTTCTCCCCACTTCACAGACGGCCTGTTTCCGGGAAGAGCGAGACGTGCTGGTGAACGGGGACTGTCAGTGGATCACCACGCTGCACTACGCCTTCCAGGACGAGAACTACCTGGTAAGTGTGGGCCCCGAGGGCCCCGGCCCGTGACGTCATGCCAGGGGTTCTGACTCTTGTGTGCCAGCACTGAGAACGAGCAAGGCTCTCTGGGACTGTCGCTGCCCAAACGTGCATCTGACGATAAAACCGAGGGTTGGTTGCAGTGTGATCATGCAGGTGAACTTCTTCCCTCTGATCATTAGATAGCGTGCTTATTTTCTTCACTTGGTTTATTATGAAATGGGGGTTTTCTGTCTTGAATTATATGTAAGAATAAGAAACTGGGAATTCAGAACGTTGGCGCCTTGACCTGAGTGGCTTTTCCGTCGAGTTTCCCTGGCGGGCGCGTCGAACAACAAATGCTGGTTTGCAGCCCTGCCCACTGGGGCTGCTGACATAGGTTTGGGGGTGACTCTTGGTCCCCGTGTTCTTGTCAGCTGTTTGTTCCGACTGGAGCTGGGGCTTACTTGCAGTGTCAGCTCATCACTTTGTGACTCGTGCGTGTGGGTAGCATGAGCTTGGACGTGTAAGAGAACAGGTGCAGAAGACACACAGATGACTAACAGACACGTGAAAAGATGCTCAGCATCATTCGTTATCAGAGAAATGCAAATCAAAACCACAACTATGTACCGTCTCACACCGCTCAAAACAGCTGCTATCAATAAGTCTACAAACAGTAAACGCTGGAGAGGGTGCAGAGAAAAGGGAACCTCTTACACTCTTGGTGGGAATGCAAACTAGTACAGCCACTATGGAGAACAGTGTGGAGATTCCTTAAAAAACTGGAAATAGAACTGCCGTATGATCCAGCAATCCCACTGCTGGGCATACACACTGAGGAAACCAGAATTGAAAGAGACACGTGTACCCCAGTGTTCATCGCAGCACTGTTTACAATAGCTAGGACGTGGAAGCACCCTAGATGCCCATCGGCAGACGAATGGATAAGAAAGCTGTGGTACATATACACAAGGGAGTATTATTCAGCCATTAAAAAGAACACATTTGAATCAGTATTAACGAGATGAATGAAACTGGAGCCTATTACATAGAGTGAAGTAAGTCAGAAAGAAAAACACCAATACAGTATATTAACGTGTATGTGGAATTTAGAAAGATGATAATGACAATCCTATATGTGAGATACCAAGAGAGACATAGATATAAAGAACAGACTTTTGGACTCTGTGGGAGAAGGCAAGGGTGGGATGATTTGAGAGAATAGCACTGAAACATGCATATTACCATATGTGAAATAGATGACCAGTTCAAGTTTGATGCATGAAACAGGGCACTCAAAGCCAGTGCACTGGGACAACCCAGAGGGATGGGATGGGGAGGGAGGTGGGGAGGGGGTTTGAGATAGGGGGCACACGTACGCCTGTGGCTGATTCATGTCGATATATGGGAAAAACCACCACAACATTGTAAAGTAATTAGCCTCCAATTATAATAAATTAATTAAAAAAGCGAACAGGTGCAGGACAACCAGTTTGGAGTGAAAGGTAAATCAGACCTTTGGCTTGGGCCCCGAATGACTCATGATGGCTTTGTTAGGACTTTTAACTCTGAGAAGGACTTGCCAGGTTTGCCTGAACCTGGAAATGTCCACGCCATGGAGCTCTGAGTGGACGGAGTCTGCACGGACCTCGGGGAAACTGGTCTTAGCCCAGCTCCTCCGCCCGGGGAGCGGCCGGCACGTTTCCCCAGCCGTGGCCGCACAGGACTTGCAGGGCAGGGCCTCAGGTGACATGTGAATTCACTCTGAGCGGTGGACTCCATGTGCTTCCAGGAAGTGGAGTCATGTAGAATTTCTTTCATTTATCTTAAAATAATCTCTTTCAGACCTCAGAGAAATCCATTAGATTCAGTAGGCCAGGACTAGGTAACGTGGTGTGTTAGACTGTTTAGATTCGAAAAAATACATGTTTGTTTTGAGGGGGGACAGCTGGGGTTTATTGGGCACAGCCTGTTGGTTATCAGTCAGTCTTCCCAGTGGCTGGGCGAGTTAGGCATCCATGGTTTTTCACCATTGTATGAACAGTTTCTGGGTCCAGGGTTAGGGTTAAATCAACAGTCCTCTGATCAATTTGTAAATTGAGTGTGGTTTCTGTATTGATACCATCTGGTTATGTTGTGCAGGCAGAAATTTTATTGACAAGAATAGATATTTACTGAGCTCTGTTCCCTGGTGGATGCGTCACTTCACACCCAGAGTGCCTCAAGGTCCACATTCTGGGGGCGCGTCCTGGGCAACAGGAGCCACTTGGGTGCCGTCCCTCCACACTCCGCGGGTCCAGAAGCTCTGCGGCAGGAGCGTGGCCTCTGATCATGAGGTCTGGTGGTGATGGATGCTGTCTTCCCTGCCTATTTGCAGTACTTGGTCATGGATTACTACGTGGGTGGTGATTTACTGACCCTGCTCAGTAAATTTGAGGACAAGCTTCCAGAAGATATGGCAAGATTCTACATCGGTGAAATGGTGTTGGCGATCGATTCCATCCATCAGCTTCATTACGTACACAGGTAATCACCTTGTTAGGTGTTTTATGGAAACCACCATTAACGTGTTGAAGCATTCCTTTTAGAGCCCCATCGCCAGGCTCTGCGGAGAATTTGGGAGGTTGGGGTCCTCCCTTTGGCTGCCACAATGTGGGGTGCCTTCCCGGGTCACTGCTCTGTGGCAGCTGCTGTCAGCTAAGGTCACCTTGTCCTTTGGTGTCTGCCTGCCATTGGCTCCTGCTCTGCCCTGCCCGCCCCCCAGAGCTCGTTCCCGGTCACCCACAGAACATTAGGGGGGTTGAGTTGAGGGGGCTTCCATCACAGCAGTATAAAGGACTCGAACGAGTGTAACTGCTCCTGCGTGGCAGACGGGGGTGGCAGCGTGGGACAGGCCCCCTGCTGCTCGCCGCACGGCCCCCACCGCCAGGACCGCGGCCTTAGTCGTTGCGCAGCCTGCACCTCTGTGTCCGTCTCACTCTGCTGTTTAAGACAGGGATTCAGTCCTGCGGGGTTGGGTGGTGGTAGGGGCAGGGGTTGTTGGTTCTGTTTTACTTCTTTTCATCAAAATGTTTCATGGCGGTAGTTTTAGAAATTCAAATAGTTGTACAGGGCTTATAACAAAACATGAGTGTTCAGTCCTGCTCCACACTGACGTCCCTGCCATAGGTAACTATCGTCAATTTATAGTTGTTTCTTCTGGTATTTGCCTGCATATTTCCAACTGACAGAAATGTGTTTCTATTGCTGCTGCATTTTGTGGGGTGAGGGCGGGGGTCTCAGAGCACGTCTGTTTAAGTGGAGGTTTGACTCTTTTACATAAGTAGGTACATCTCTCTCATCCCTCCTTCCCGCCTGGGCCCAGTTAGTGTCATGCGGTTCCCCCTCGAACACCGTGAGTGTGAACTGAGTGTGAACTGCACGGGTCGCAGATTCTACACCGGCTTCTTTCACTAAGTACTTTCCACGCCTCTGAGCCTCTCAGGGATTTTCCTAACCAGATGCAGCTCGTGCTTCTAGGGTGGCGATGGTGCCCAGTGTCAAAGGAACAGCCCTTCAAGCCCTGCCATGAGTGTGACCGTGTTGCCTTGGGAGGGGGCAGCTTTCCAGGGGCCACGCGGTCCTGCCCGGGCACTGGTCTCTGTGCCACGGGGAGCCCGGGGTACTGCCCCCTAGCGGGTGGTGCTTTCAGGGCACCGAGGTCTGGGCCAGAGGTGCTCTTCCCTCTCCTGTGTCCTGTAATGTCACTATGCCTGCTTTTATAACAGTCACTGTTTCTGTTTTCAACATCAGATTTTATACTCTTCTTGATGGAATTTTGCTTAATTCACTACGGAGAGATGAATGTCTTTGTAGTTGTCACAGATCTCCAGGGAAATTAATTTGACTGCCTTTTGAACAGTTTATTCTTTCCTGTTTTTCCCTAAGTAGAAGGCTTTCTGTTGATTTTCTTAATTGATTGTGTAGAAACTTTGCTCTATCTTTTAACTTCAGGGCATAGTAGGAAACATTAAAATGCATAATTTGACATTCTTAAAGTCAACGCAGTATTCAGACCAAGTGCTTGAATGACCTAGTCTAACAACACAGTTCGCAGAGTTAGATAGAACAGGAAGTCAGTCCTACCCCTGTCTCAGGGGTGTGCCTGAGTTAAGTTAAGGCTGCCTGTGGTGGGGCCGGAGGTGAGTGACTCCCATCAGAATGACGGGAGGTTCATAACGGCGGGTTCAGACCATAGCTTTGGGCCCCTTTCTCATGGGAGGATGTGGGCCATGGCGACTTCTTAGGGCAGTGCCCACTGCCCCCGAGCCGGGCTCCTGCAGACAGAGCGGCTGCGCCCCGCCTTTGGCAGCTGGAGCCCCTTCGAGGCTCACTGCAGGAAGCAGCGGTGACCTCCGACCTGGCCGAGCACGCCAGTGGGCACCGCCGTTCCTAGGAGGTCAGCCTCAGAAACCAGCAGAGCAGAGACCCAAGAGGCACAGGCTCCCAGGGATTGCAGCCTGGCAGGGTTTTGTTTTTAATTTTAACATTTCCATTCAACTCTTTGTTTTAAAAAAAAAATTGTTTATTTGGCTGTGCTGGGTCTTACTTGTGACACGAGGGATCTAGTTCCCTGATCAGGGATTGACCTCAGGCCCCCTGCACTGGGGGCCCAGAGTCTCAGCCACTCCAGGGAAGTCCCACAGGCAGGTTTTGTAATGTATTAAATTTATTGGTTGTTTTCTTCTAATGGTTTTATTTTTTACATAAACTCCATTTGGAGTTTATTCTTATATAAAGAATGGATCTGATTTTATCTAATTAAAAGGCTCTTCGGTTGTCCCAGCACGAACTTAGATGTCTTTGCCCACTGATCTGAAGCAGCATCTCCATGATACGCTCAGTTTCTCTGAGTTTGGTCTCTTCTGGATATGTTATTCTGTTCCATTGTCTTTCTGTCTCTGCTCTGGGACCACATCATGGAGGCTTGAAATTCCATGGGGCCAAGTCTCCCATCACACCTCTTTCTTTTCAGTGTTTTCCTAGCTGTTCTTACATGTTGGTTGTTCCATATCAGCTTTCAATATCAACTGGTCTGGCTCCAAAAAAAGCAGGACACTTATTTTTAAATTTGATGAGCCTTTCAGTCTGTAGATTCAGGTCTTTTTTTTTTTTTTTAATGTCTGGAAAGTTGTCTTGGGTTTCAGGTTCAGATATGATGTTTTATTGTTTTGATTCTTCAGGGACTCTTGTTATGTATATGTTGTGCCTTCTTTACCTGTCTTCCATTTCAGTCTCCAGCTGCTTTGTCCCTGACCCTTTTTAATTATTTGTCCCATTTTTACTTTTTCAGATCCTTTCCTCCGTTTCTTCACTGCCTTTCATTTGATTTTTTTTTTAAGTTTTTGTTTATTTTTGGCTATGCTGGGTTTTGGTTGCTGCACAGGCTTTTCTCTGGTTGCAGAGCGCGCGGGTGGACCTCATCAGGCTATCTTCTCTCGCCATGGAGCGCAGGCTCTAGGGCGCGGGGCTTCAGGAGCTGTGGCGTGCACACGGGCTGCGTTGCTCTGAGGCACATGGGCTCTTCCCACATCAGGGATTGAACCTGTGTCTTCTGCATTGGTGGGAGGATTCTTTACCACTGAGCCGCCAGAGCAGCCCTAGATTTTTATTTACATTGATTCTTCTGTGGCATCTTACACTTTAGTTTTCATTTCTGTTAAGATCGTCTTTTTCTTCTATTTCTCCCCTGGGTTAAATCAAATCTCTTTTCTCTTCTCCTTATTTTTGTCTAGTTCTGTTCTTTGGTTTTGCCATGACTTGTCACAGGTGGGATCTTAGTTCCCTGACTGGGCATCAAACCTTTGCCCCCTGCAGTGGAAGCTCAGTTTTAACCACTAGAACAGGAAAGTAGTTTTTATTTTTCTGAGTCATCAAGGGATTCTTTTTTTTTTTTTTTGGAGGAACTGGTTCTTTATTTCAAAAAGACATTTATCAATTTTCAGTATCAAAACGGTTACACTATTGGTTTTTTTTTTCTCCCAGTTGGTCCCCAAAGAGACACCAAAGGAGAGAACATTTTAAGCCAATTAAGCTGCAGGATGCACACCTAACAGACCTCACTGAAACCTCATCAAAAAAGGGGGATTGGGTAGGGAAAGAAACTTTAAAAGATCAGCACACTGCTAGCCCACAGACTGTAGAGAGCTCTTACAGGCAGAGGGGTGACCAGTGTGCCTCAACCCCAAAGAAGCAAAGTTCCAAAATAATATAAAATTTAAAAGTTTTGTACATATGCTTTTCAAGATTTCTCCAGCACTAACCGATACAAAGCACAATGAGATGGCACTTTTAGAGACAGCAGCTTCAGACCCAGAAAAGGGTGATGAGATGAGTTTCATATGGCTAAATCAGTGGCAAAACATAATTTTCTTTCCTTTCTTTCAAGGAGGCAGGAGAGCAAATAAGTGGCCACTTCAACATAAGGGGCACATGATCCATTCTGTGAGCAGTTGGGAACAGGGTAGAGCTGGGACAAGGATTTGGTCTCAGAGGTTTCACCATCTTAATTGTTTGGTCGCTTCTGATGAAAAAAGAAAGAAAAGGTTGTCCAGAGATACTGTAAAGCTGAAAACCTGAACAGCACTTTTTTTTTTTTTGGCTAACTCCTCCTGTAATCATCTTTCTGGTTTGGCAGGTACTTTTTACAGGGCAATGAGGTTTCCCCAAATGGAGCCTTTCTCTGGACTGCTAGGCTCTCAGTAAGGCAGGCCCAAGCCTTTTCTCTTTCTCTCTGGAGAAGGCAATATGCATTAAGCTGAAATGTACCTTCCAAAAGTGAGAAAGGGATTAGACTGCTGCTTCAGAACTACGGAATTATCTGGAATGTTTTTTTACAAATGGTTGTTTTCTCTTTCGTACTCCTGAGTATTTATTTAAGATTTATTTCAGTCTGGAGTGCTTGGCTAGAGGGATTTTGGGTTTGTTTTTTTTTGCTTTACTTTTTTTGGATTAATCATCTTTTGCTCACATGTGTTTGTGAGACTTTCTGTGTTGTGGGAGTAGCAGGGGCTTTTGTGTGTTTGCATCAGGGTGTAGCATTGTGTCAGGCCAGAGTGGCCCGGCTTCTGTGTCCCTTCTGCAGGGGGACTTGAGGTGGTCCATGCTCAAGCCCCCTTGCAGAAGGTGGGCCTTGTCACAGCCCCTCTTGGCGGCTGTTACCAGCTGTGCTGCTGGGAGCATCCTTGCGGTCTTCTTGGTGAACACCTTCCTTGTAAAGTTTGTGTTCCTTGTCATGCTGTCTGGTCACACAGACTTATTCTGCCAGGAAGGAGGACTAGTCCCTTGAAGTCCACCGCACCGCCCCCCACTCCCCGCCCGGTGTTGGCCAGTACACAGGACGGTCGGTAGGATGACGGCTTGAGTGAGAGACTTCCCTTTCCTGTGCGGGGTGACTGGCAGACTGCTGTGCTCTGAGCTTCCCTGTCATCGTCTATAACATATACTTGGGGAGGGGCCCGTGGTGCTCCGGGATACACGTGCGACACCGTCCTGCCCCGGCTCCTCATGCGACCCGATATGCATCAGGTCCCGCCCAGGCGTCTCCTCGGTGGCCTCGGCCACCTGGCCCCCTTTGCACGCTGTCCCTCTGCCTCCTCTGTTCGCTTGTGTCTCTTCGTAGCAGTTGCCACACGGCTTGTGCCTTGTGATGCCGAGGCCCTGTGCGGCTGTGCCTGGCGTGTTCATGTCTTGACATCCTGGCCGGAGGGAGGCTTCCTGAAGGCAGGAAGTGCTGTCCAGCCCCTGCTGTGGGCCCGGTCGAGAGCAGCGCCCAGCATGCGGGAGGCCTGGGCTGGCGGGGGGGCGGGGAAGGGGTCCGTGACCAGTCCCAGCGGTTAATGGGGGTTCACCATTAACTGCTGCACGCCAACCACACCGCCCCAGGGGTGCTCTCCTAGGTCCTGTCGTGACGAACTAGCGCTTCCTGTGGTGATTCTCTACTAGTGAAGGGCTGTGACCTACCTGAGTGTTGCATGGAAACGGTTCACCTGTGTATTTATTTTACTAACAGAGACATTAAACCTGACAATGTCCTTCTGGATGTAAATGGTCATATCCGCCTGGCCGACTTTGGATCCTGTTTGAAGATGAATGACGATGGAACTGTAGGTATTTTTGTTGAAACTTTTCCATTTGGTTTTGTGTTTTGCTTGCAGTTAGAAGGGGCTTGTTTGCATTTTCAATTTGAGATACAATTAAGAAACCAAGTTTATTAACGTAAATTAAGAAGACAAGTCCATTTAGAAAACAGTTGAAATTTTCTATTTACGGTTAAAACATCTTGATTGCTTCCTGTGTTCGAGAAAGTGATCTGTGTGCCTTCTGCAGAGAGGAGTTCAGGTGTCCTCAGATCCCCGGGGCCACTCCCGGGCGCCGACCCCACTGTGAGAGAGGGGCAGCCGGCCAGTGGGCAGACCTGAGCTGGGTGTTGGTGCCTTCTCGTTTCTGTCTGGGGCAGGACTTCCTGAATGGGGGTACCCCCCTCCCAAGGGCCAGCGGACGCTCCCTCTGCAGAGCGGGAGGACACCCCCAGAGTGGCCATCCCGAGCCCGATGGCCAGGTGGCCTCGGTGGGCCCCCCGCCTCCCTCGGCTGGCTCCAGCACGCAGCTCCACTGCGTCAGGGACTCGTCTGCATCCTTCCCGGTGGCCCCTGTCGCAGTTTGGGTTTTAGGTGTTTTGGGAGTCTTTTAAAAACCTACACGAGTCATAAAGTCTACTGTAACTGCTTCTCCAGAGAGAGCAGCCCCTGCCCCACCCCTTGCTGTAGGTTTTCAAGCAGCAGTAAAAGAACATAAAGCTGGCAGCACGTGACAGTGTTTTAAAAAGAGCGAGTCGGTTAACTCTCTCCACAAAGCCAGTCTCTTATTTCTAATGTGATGGGTCTATTGGTGCTGTCCCCAAAGCCAGTCTTCTAACGAGGGAGCTCTGGCCTTGGTCTGAGCCCGCGCGCTGGGCACCTTTCCCCGGGGGCTCACCCACCTCACCTCCCGGTAGCTGTCCCCTGCTGCCCTGTCCGACTCCTGAGGACTCCCCACTGAGTCCTGCCACTGGGCCCTGGGCTGTGACCAGGGAGAGGCTGGTCTTTTCGAGGACAGGCCTTCTTGGCTGTTGTCGTCGCGTCTTGCTGACCCCAGTCCTTTGGACTCCACATGCTCTGAGGCCAGTCTGTGGCCTCTTAGCACACCCAGCCCCCACGTTGTCTCCGTGATGGTTGCAGCTCCCCACGGAGGGCGTGTCCAGCACCCAGCGGGTCCCTGGACCTACTTCCAGATGTTCCAGTTTGGAGCTCGAGGGTAGGGTGTGGGTGATCAGCCCGAGCTTCCCCTGGGAGCGTGTCAGAAAGGCAGGATCTTAGAATCTCTCTCGCAAGCGTGTGGTGTCCATGCACGTACAAGTCTGAGGCGGCCTGGCCTGGACGCACGGGGTGCCTGGACTGCACTTTGAGCCGCGATGGGGAATGTGGGGCTCCAGTGCTGTGTGGGGCTGGGTGGGCATCTAGGGATTGAAAAACCCGGCGGGCAGGAGAGTCTGGTGCATTCTGGAAACTGTCCGATGTTTAATGCTATAAAAATAGCTCTAAGTTGTCTCTGACTCTTGCGATCCCATGAACTGTAGCCCACCAGGCTCCTCTGTCCATGGAATTCTTCAGGCAAGAGTACTGGAGTGGGCTGCCATTTCCTTCTCCAGGGGAACTTCCCGATCCAGGAATTGAACTCAGGTCTCCCACATTGCAGGCAGATGCTTTACCGACAGAGCTACGCGGGAAGCCCCGGTTTAGTGCTATAGGAACATTTATTTGCATTGAATTTTTCATTATGAGGTTTTTAAATCATGACCATGTGCCAGGTTTATCCTGTGATTGTTTCTTCATCCACTGTCTCCTAGAGACGTCCTCGGGTTTCCCTTCACCTTGCCCGCCCTCTCCCCTAAGGTGCAGTCCTCCGTGGCTGTGGGCACCCCGGACTACATCTCCCCAGAGATCCTGCAGGCGATGGAGGACGGCATGGGCAAGTACGGCCCCGAGTGCGACTGGTGGTCTCTGGGCGTCTGCATGTACGAGATGCTGTATGGAGAGACCCCGTTCTACGCCGAGTCCCTTGTGGAGACCTACGGGAAGATCATGAACCATGAAGTAAGCTGTCGCACTTCCACCCCGTGTGTGTTCGAGTCCCTGGGGAAGAGGGATGGGTGGAGCAGGCTGGGCGGCCAGACGGGTGTCCGAGTGGGCTGCTGACCCGGGAGACGAGAGCGGAGGGGGACGCTCCCGTTCCCTGGTGGAGGGTGGTGGGTCCGTTGGGCCAGAACCCCTGCAGGAGATGTGGGCTTCGGGAGCTAGACCCAGGTCCGTGCGGGGCCAGGTGGGCGGCAACTGCCCAAGGGGGCTCTCGGGCCCCTGCCGCCTGTGTGCCCGCCCTTCCTTAGGCGTCAGCTCTGCCCCTCCAGCCTGTTTGCCCCGAAGTCGTCAGGAGTGGATCACACGTCTCAGCACAGTAGTGCTCTTAGTCCTTTCTTGAGCCTGTTTCTTTTCCTCCTGCTTTCCCCCCTTTTCCCAGGTACTCATTTTTCACTTCTATTTCCCTCATTTTCTGTTTATTATTTCTTCTTCCTTCTAAGATTTTTGTCATCTGTGTTTTTTCTTTTTACGCCTTTCCCCACGTCCTTCTGACGCCAGGGTCAGCCTCTCTGCCGGTTGGCTCACAGCACCGTTCCCCACCTGCTCGGTCACTCACCCAGACAGGTGCTCACTTGTCTGCTCTCTCCTCCCAGCCTGGTCTCCCAGTATTTGCTCAGATAAGGAGCAGATTAACATTAAAGTCCTAAAGCATCTTTCTCTTAACTCAAGAAAAGTTATTCCTTAAAAAATTTGTTTTCAAAGTAGGAATGTATTTTTATTTATAAATTAATATATACTATTAAAAACTTCAGACATGCCGAAGTGCATGCAGTAAGTTGATGAAAGGCACCCTGTGAACTTCTGGTGGTAAGCGTGGTGAAGGGAATAAGTGGGACTTGCTTGCATTCTAAGGCCCGCTGTCTCCCTGAGCGCCTGCCGCCTGTGGGCACCCCCACCCCCACCCCGGTGGTCTCTGATCATTTATTCCGTCTCCGCTGCAGCCCCGTGAGGCAGTGCTGCCGTCCCTTCTAGAGATTACAGGTGAGGCCTGAACCGCAGGGGTGGCTCAGCACACAGGCCCACGGTGCCCTGGTGCGTGTGTGGCCTTGTGAACCTCCTAGCATGTGGGAGGTGGGGACTGTTTAAATAAATGGGATCTCGGTCACATATGGCCAGGGTTCCGCTCGTCTTTCTCCTCAGTGCTCAGAGGCAGACCTTACTTACCGTGTGTATGTGTGCAGTGTATCTCGTTTTAGCAAGTCCCTCTGTGATGAGCTTTGAGGTACTTTTCAATTTCCTTGGTCAGAGCAGAATGGCGTCACGAGCATGTCGTGTGTTCTCATTGATGCTGTGGGCAAAACTCGTACTGAAGGTGTGCCCGTTTCTCGCCCACCTGCAACCTGCTGTCGGTGTTCTTGGCCACCTTGATAGGTGGGCATTTATCACCGTTTTAGTTCACGTGCAGGGTGATGACAAGTCCACCGTGACTAACCAGCGAGACTGAGGGTTTTCTGGAATGAAGCTCCATCAGCTTCGGCTGCGCTTGGCCACTGGGACGCAGAAAGGGACTGTAGCGCTGCAGCTGCGCCTCTGCTCTGTTCCCTGTGATGCCTGCGTGCCGCGAGTCCCCTGACTGCCCCCCTGCCCCCCCAGGAGCGGTTTCAGTTCCCGTCCCACGTCACAGACGTGTCCGAGGAGGCCAGAGACCTCATCCAGAGGCTGATCTGCAGCCGGGAGCGCCGGCTGGGGCAGAATGGGGTGGAGGACTTCAAGAAGCACGCCTTCTTCCAAGGGCTGAACTGGGAGAACATCCGGAACCTGGAGGCGCCCTACATCCCGGATGTGAGCAGTCCTTCCGACACGTCCAACTTCGACGTGGACGACGACGTGCTGCGGAACATCGTAAGTGTGGCGGCACCCTGCCCTCCATGCCGTGTCTCAGGTCTGTGTGCACACGGCTTGCTCATCAAGGTGGCGAATCTGAGAACTGTGCCAACTTCCGAAACTGTGGCGGTTGCCTCAAGGAATGCACCTCTCATTCTAGCCTTCAGCTTGGTCCTTAAAGAGATGGCTTACTCAGTTTTAAATAGCTGTTCTGTTTTAGGATTCATCAGAATTATTTGATGCTTTTGTGCCTTTGTGAACAGTGTCACGTTCTCTGTTGCATCAGAGTGTCCCTTCTGCCTTGTCCCCCTGCCAGGGGCCTGCCCGTGGCCCCACGGTGGCATGAGTCTCTGGGTCTCCGCTCCTCCTCACTGTCCCTGTGCTCGAGGACATGTCCGCTCTTCTGCCGACACGTGTGTTCAGCATGTGCGTGACTGTTTGCTTGCATGGCCGGAGGTCGGGAGCAACAGGGATGAGAGGCCGATTTTGAGGCGCTGATATCTCAGGTCCTGAGTTCTCCACATTGGGTGCTGGCCGTGGGGCCCACCTAGTGTATGTCTCAGATTGTGGTTCTCCACGTTGGGTGCTGGCCGTGGGGCCCACCTGGTATCTGACCTGGT
>NW_011494874.1:993772-997958 GCF_000754665.1 Bison bison bison
GGTCTCACAGGGCCGCTGAGGAGCTCTTCATTGTACTTTTTGGGCCCGGAGAGTTTTGCTCACGTGTTGTGAAATTATTTTGGTCTCATCAGACTCAACATTCAGTATGTGTTACTTTAAGCCCTTTAACATGAGTGTTGGGGATAGAGAAACTGAGGTTTAACCAGGGAAAAGAAAACTGTGTTTGATTTAGAGGCTTTAGAGGCTCGCTCTTAGTAAAATAAGAGTGGAACTTTAGATGATGTGAGAAAAGACCGAGGAAAGTATTAATATTATTTTTGAAAGGATTTTTCCTGAACTTCAGATAAACGTATTTCCACACTGAAATTTCCCAGGTAAATAACTTTGCTTTTATTTTTAATAGAGAAGGATCCTCAAACTGAAAAATAGCAGTAAACCCATGTAAAACAGTCTCCCCTTGGGTTCCAGACCCCGCTTCTGGCCTGTTTCAGGGCAGGAACCCAGCACCCCTGCCTCCGCCCCGTGTCCCCCCTGCTCAGGGTCACGGTGAGCAGCGGCTCCTGCCGCTTTAGAAGGTTTGCAGTTACCTGATCCCACTTCAGCCTGAGCATCGCTGTCTCAGAAGCAGTGTGTTTATCCCCTTCACAGCCTCGTGCTTTGGCTCAAGCTGGGAATGAAGCGGGAACCGGCCGGCACCCAGCCCCGAGTGGGCAGCGTTCTGGGAGGCCCTGTGGGGCTCCCCGCTGCACCGTGACTCCCCTGGAATGCTCTCCCCTCCTGTTCTCTGTTGGTTTGAACATGGTTTTGTTCACGTCGGCTGTGTTCTCCTGCAGGAAGTGTTACCTCCTGGTTCTCACACGGGCTTCTCTGGATTGCACTTGCCGTTCATCGGGTTCACGTTCACCACGGAAAGGTGCGTCTTCGTCTGCCTTCCCCGAAGGTGGGGGTCTTCCCGTGGGGTGGAGGAGCCTCCATGTGGGGCAGAGCCCCGTCAGAGCCAGGGACTTGGACGTGTTCTGTGCTTGAGGGAGCTTCTCTTTTAACAACCCATTAAAAGTGGAAAAGCCGTTTTTACCTCAGACTTGAGGGGGTTCAGCCTGCAGGCCCTAGTTTGCTGGCCACGACCTCTGCTGGCCACTCAGCCAGACGGGGTTTGCGCAGGTGGGACACCAGGGGCCCTGGCTGGCAGCGGGTTGTCTGGTCACCCCGGCTGAGCGTCCCCTTCATCTGGGCTCTGCTGGCTTTCGTGGGGGTTTTTGCTGCAGCCCTGGGGTTCCCGGGGGCACGGGGAGGGGCTGTAGATGAGAGCTGAACCCCGCCTGTGAGCACACCCGCGGGAGCCCTGGCTGGGGGTCGTGTGTGTGGCCTGTCTCCAGGGGCTTCCGCAGAGTTGTGGTGCTCATGGTGCTCTAACTCGATTTTAAAAGGACACTGGGCCAAGCAAAGGGGGCTGAGGAAGAAAGGCAGTAAAATAAGACAAATGGGGCTGCCTCGGCGCCTGGAGCGAGGTCACTGAGCTTGGTTCCTGGCTGCCTCCAGCCGAGGGTGCCTAAATTGGTATAAATTTCTACGGAAGCGGCCTGCTGCTGCTGCTAAGTCGCTTCAGTTGTGACCGACTCTGTGCAACCCCATAGACGGCAGCTCACCAGGCCCCGCTGTCCCTGGGATTCTCCAGGCAAGAACACTGGAGCGGGTTGCCATTTCCTTCTCCAGTGCATGAAAGTGAAAAGTGAAAGTGAAGTCGCTCAGTCGTGTCCGACTCTTAGCGACCCCATGGACTGCAGCCTACCAGGCTCCTCCATCCATGGGATTTTCCAGGCAAGAGTACTGGAGTGGGTTGCCATTGCCTTCTCCGCGGAAGCGGCCTACTTCTGCCCTAGCTTGTGAAAGCTCTCTTCAGGTGTGATGCTGGAGTTAGTAGTGCTTAGACCAGAGTGACAGCAGATGCCTTCCAGCCCAGTGGCGGCATTCTGGGTGTGCTGGACGTGTTGACTTGTTAGCCCCTCTGCAGAGGCTCTAGGCCCTTCCACCTCGTTCAGCTCACTGGGTGCCTGTCACACCTGCAGACCTTTGGCCCCCAGGGAGGCTCCAGGTTTGGCAGGTTAACCCAGGGACCCCTTCCTGAAACAGACCCCAGCAGTGCTGGCCGGCCCAGCACCCTTGGGCCGCCTTTGAGAAACACCAGCCAGGCCCTTCTGTGAGGGAGAGAGTGTGTGTGTGTGTGTGTGTGTGCGTGCACGCACAGTCACTGTAGGACTCAGAAAAGCGTCCCTGACTGTCCTTCTGTGTATGTGTATGTGCACACTCCCTCACTGTGTAGAACTCAGAAACGCCCCTGACATTGTCATCACGTTAAAAGCAAGAGGAGCTAAGTGGCTTGTCCCCAAGTTCAGCTCTGACGGAGAGAACCTTCCTCAGCCCGAATCTGTGTATCAGAGTGCGCTCGTGCAGAGGCACGTCGTGAGTGGCTGCTGGTTGGTGAGGACCTGGGCTGTGCTGGTCCAGGGGCTGGACTGGAAGGAGCCGTGCAGGGTGCTGACAGTATGCGGGGGACGACAAGCCCCAGAGGCTGAGGGGACGGTCCCGGTGAGGGCAGAGCCAGCGTGCCCTCGCCCCTCATCATGCTGCAGCCGCCACTGAGCATCAGGGCACCTCTGCCCACAGCCCCCCAGGCCCTGCCAGCCCAAGCCCTCGTGCAGGAGGCCTTCTCCCTCAGTTCATGGTTAGGTGTGCATGGTGACTTAGAGATTACACTCGGCGCCATCACAGTGAAGTGAATCCACATCGTCTGTTCAGTGACTAAGTCACGCCCAACTCCTGCAACCCCACGGACTATAGCTCACCAGGCTCCTCTCTCCGTGGGATTTACCAGGCAAGAATACTGGAGTGGGTTGCTATTGCTTTCTCCAGAATCAACTGTACTTCAATAAAAGAAAGAAAGAGAATTATACTTCCCAGCCCTGCAGAGGTGCTCTGTCTAACCAGCCCTCTCACTACCCATTGCCACCCAGTGGTTTGGGGCAAGGAAGACTCTTGTCTGGTTTTGGCTCCATAAACAATAGTCTTTTCACAGGTGATTTTGTTTGCCAGTTTGAAAAGGCTTATCTTTTACCCCAGGAAGTTTCTAAACATTAATGAAGTCCCTGTAAAGTCTCCGTGGGTGAGAACACGCTGTTGCTTTATCTGTAGCTGCTTCTCTGACCGGGGCTCTCTGAAGAGCATCCTGCAGTCCAGCACACTGACCAGAGATGAGGGCGTGCAGCGCGATCTGGAGGCCAGCCTGCAGGTGGAGGCCTACGAGAGACGCATCCGGAGGCTGGAGCAGGAGAGGCTGGAGCTGAGCCGGAAGCTGCAGGGTGAGGGGTGGGGCCTCTGCTCGGGGACCGCCCTCTGCCCCCCACGGCCCGTGCTCACATGCGTCTCCTCCCCAGAGTCCACACAGACCGTCCAGTCCCTCCATGGCTCAGCCCGGACCCTGGGCGGTGCAGCCCGGGACAAAGAGATCAAACGGCTGAACGAAGAGATCGAACGTTTGAAGAATAAGATAGCAGGTGAGTGTTCTAAGGTCACCCTGCTTAGACTCTCTGTTCTCAGATCTTCCTTTCTGCAAAGAACATTCTCGGAGTCCTTTCCATTGGATGGAAAAGCAGGAAAAAAAATTAAACTTTAGCAAAGTTTTGCCAGTTTATTTTAAATGATTTCTCTAACGTGCCTAACTTTAACACTATAGGAACTGATTTGAGCTGTTAGAATTAATGCTTTATATATATGAGACAGAACAGCCATAACTCTCTCTTTCTGGAGCTCTCTCCCACAGCTGGGCTTCCTCTTCAATGTTAAAGTGCTAGATCTGGTGTCACCAGAGTCATGTTTTGTGGCTCCCAGTTATCAGAGCTTCCTGAAGACTCAATGCACCGTTAAGTCCCAGCCCTTAGCCTGACATGTGGGTCGGCGCTACACCTGACTCATCTCAAATCAACCCCGAGTCAGTGGCCGTCTCTCTGCTTCCTTCTGGGACCCACCTTCCTGATCCGAGAAAAGGCTGCCATTGAGTGCCTTACTCACCGAGACCCTCCCACACTGCCCAGCTGTGCTTGTCTG
Organism: Bison bison bison; assembly: GCF_000754665.1. Lineage (NCBI taxonomy): Eukaryota > Metazoa > Chordata > Mammalia > Artiodactyla > Bovidae > Bison > Bison bison. Next base: position 997,835 of record NW_011494874.1, read on the forward strand.
TTACACGGGAGCGAGGGCCAGACGGGCCGCAGGCGCCCCGGGGCTCACGTCCCTGGGGAGAGGGTGTGGACACACGTCAGAGCCAAGTCTGGGGGGTCTGTCAGATGTGCTGGCGGCCACGCGC
>NW_011494874.1:998058-999500 GCF_000754665.1 Bison bison bison
GGCCACGCGCGTGTAAGGGATCCCGGCTTGTTTCCTGTTTCGCTCAGATTCCAGTCGGCTGGAACGGCAGCTTGAGGACACGGTGACTCTCCGCCAGGAGCACGAGGATTCCGCGCAGCGGCTGAAGGGCCTGGAGAAGCAGTACCGCGTGGTGCGGCAGGAGAAGGAGGACCTCCACAAGGTAGGCGGGCCCGTCTGTGGGAAAGTGCATGGCTTCGTGGAGTGTGCAGTTGCGTTCGTGGAAACGTCGGAGACTTGCAGGCCTTCATCCACCTCTGTGATGGTGTGATGACACGGGAGAGGTCGGGATTCCTGAGCCAGGCGAGCTTGGGCACCTCGTGGGCTCCCTGGGCCCTGGTGGCCTTCAGGCTGTGCTGGGGCCGACAGAGGGCCTTCCCGCGGAGCTCAGTTTTCGAGGCTGAGGCTGCAGCTTTTCACCAGCATTTGCTGTCACTTCAAACCCTTGACACAGCACCAGGTGATGCTTCTCACCTTCCGGTCCTTGTTAGGCAAATGTAAACAGCCTGTAACTCCTTGTGTTCAGCAATTGATCGAGGCTTCCGAGCGGTTGAAGTCCCAGGCCCGAGAGCTGAAAGACGCCCACCAGCAGCGGAAGCTGGCCCTGCAGGAGTTCTCGGAGCTCAACGAACGCATGGCCGAGCTGCGCTCCCAGAAGCAGAAGGTGTCACGGCAGCTGCGGGACCGAGAGGAGGAGATGGAGGCGGCCGTGCGGAAGATGGACGCGCTGCGGCAGGAGGTCCGCAGGGCCGACAAGGGCCGGAAGGAGGTAGCGCCTCGCGGCGTCGGGCTGTGTTGATGGGGTGTCTGGAGGGTCCCGGTAAGGTGGCTTTGAGAGCTTGGACTGCATCCCGTAAATCACTGGGAAGTAAAATGGATCTTAAATTTCATGTGAAGCCAAGTAAGTTTCTCTGCCAAGTGTTTATCTTGTAGTAGTACAAGATACATACATACATTTGTGAGATTATTAAAACAGGTCTCTGTAGTACAAGATACATACATACATTTGTGAAATTATTAAAACTGGTCTCTGTAGTACAAGATACATACATACATTTGTGAAATTATTAAAACTGGTCTCTGTAGTACAAGATACATACATACATTTGTGAAATTATTAAAACTGGTCTCTGTAGTACAAGATACATACATACATTTGTGAAATTATTAAAACTGGTCTCTGTAGTACAAGATACATACATACATTTGTGAAATTATTAAAACTGGTCTCTGTAGTACAAGATACATACATACATTTGTGAAATTATTAAAACTGGTCTCTGTAGTACAAGATACATACATACATTTGTGAAATTATTAAAACTGGTCTCTGTAGTACAAGATACATACATACATTTGTGAAATTATTAAAACTGGTCTCTGTAGTACAAGATACATACATACATTTGTGAAATTATTAAAAC
>NW_011494874.1:999600-1014433 GCF_000754665.1 Bison bison bison
AGGCAAATGTAAACAGCCTGTAACTCCTTGTGTTCAGCAATTGATCGAGGCTCCGAGCGGTGAAGTCCCAGGCCCGAGAGCTGAAAGACGCCCACCAGCAGCGGAAGCTGGCCCTGCAGGAGTTCTCGGAGCTCAACGAACGCATGGCCGAGCTGCGCTCCCAGAAGCAGAAGGTGTCACGGCAGCTGCGGGACCGAGAGGAGGAGATGGAGGCGGCCGTGCGGAAGATGGACGCGCTGCGGCAGGAGGTCCGCAGGGCCGACAAGGGCCGGAAGGAGGTAGCGCCTCGCGGCGTCGGGCTGTGTTGATGGGGTGTCTGGAGGGTCCCGGTAAGGTGGCTTTGAGAGCTTGGACTGCATCCCGTAAATCACTGGGAAGTAAAATGGATCTTAAATTTCATGTGAAGCCAAGTAAGTTTCTCTGCCAAGTGTTTATCTTGTAGTAGTACAAGATACATACATACATTTGTGAAATTCTTAAAACAGGTCTCTGTAGTAGTAAAGTTTTAAAGTAAAGTAGAGGCTTGTGCCCCAGAAGTACCATAGAAACATGCCGTGACGTGATGTGGCATGGCTTCCAAGAACTGAAGGCTAGAAGCGGGTGGAGGGCCCCTCTCAGCCCAGGGACCGAGACTGACTCTGGGACCCTCGACACTCAGAAGGTCACCAAGGCCCCAGGGAGCTTATGTGTATTTGGTTACAGGCCTTAATGTTTAACAACTTAGAAGTTAAAACTGAAAAATGTTCACATAACCACAGACGGATTCAGTTCAGTTCATTTCAGTCGTTCAGTCGTATCTGACTCTTTGCGACCTCATGGACTGCAGCACACCAGGCTTCCCTGTCCATCACTAACTCCAGGAACTTGCTTAAACTCATGTCCATCGGTGATACCATTCAACCATCTCATCCTCTGTTATCTCCTTCTCCTCCTGCCTTTAATCTTTCCCAGCATCAGGGTCTTTTCCAAGAAGTCAGTACTTCGCATCAGGTGGCCAAAGTATTGGAGTTTCAGCTTCAGCATCAGTCTTTGCAGTGAACGTTCAGGACTGATCTTTAGGACTGACTGGTTGGATCTCCTTGCAGTCCATGGGACTCTCGATAGTCTCCAACACCACAAAAGCATCAATTCTTCAGTGCTCAGCTTTCTTTATGGTCCAGCTCACATCCATACACGACCACTGGAAAAACCACAGCTTTGACTAGACAGACCTTTGTCGACAAAAGAATGTCTCTGCTTTTTAATATGCTGTCTAGGTTCTTAATAGCTTTTTTTCCAAGGAGCAAGCATCTTTTAACTTCATGGCTGCAGTCACCATCTGCAGTGATTTTTGGAGCCCAAGAAAATAAAAGTCTCTCACTGTTTCCATTGTTTCCCCATCTATTTGCCATGAAGTGATGGGACTGGATGCCATGATCATTTTTGTGCATTTCTTTAATGTCTGATTTAGTAGAAAGCACCCAGATTCTCATATGTGTTTCTGTGTTGTCTATAGTGATAACCTTTGCTGTATAATTTACATGAAGAAAACCTAGCTCCTAAGATAGGGAATTAGAGGAAGAGGGCCTTGCAGATCCTCAAGGGCCTCAGGACCCCACTTTGAGAACTGCTATCCTAGAAGGTTCGATATGTTCTGCTCTTAACAGGCAGCATATTTCCTTCAGCCCTACCTATAAATTTGTTGGGGTTCCCTCAGTACACTGCCAGGAGGGCCTGGAGATACCTGTTCTGTTCATTCATGTTCAGGGCTCTTTGTCCTTTGGCCTCAAGATGGCTGTGCTTTCTTCTTAGACAGTTGGTTGTGGAACCCCAGGACACTTGTGTTAATAATTACAGCCAACCACAGCTCTCTTCAGTGAACCCCTGGTTGGGCACAGCCCTTCTGGTTCTGGGGGTAGCCCTGCAGCCAAAGCAGCTGGGCCCGGGGTGCTCAGCTTGAGGCAGGGTCATGGTACACAGACCTCCTTACTCTCTCCACGCTGGTGTGTGTTTGGAATCTCCCCTTTGGACAATGAATCTGTGTTCTGCAGGCATCAGAAATCCTTGTTTTCACAAACTTGTATCTTTTCTTGAAATTCAGTTTCAGTGTATCTGTTTAAATTAGAATTTAAGCTAACCAGCCATTCTAGTTAAGTCCCAACGTGTATTTCTCAGCCATTAACTTGTGATGGAATCTGAGGGAGCGTGAAAAATCAGGAAGCTTTCTGGAGACTCGGTTCCCTGGGACTGCATCCCCAGGAGGGCTCCAGCCACGGTGGGCCTGGCGGGTTGCGGTAAGCAGCGCTCTCTCCCTCCTCAGCTGGAGGTGCAGCTCGAGGACGCGGTGGCCGAGGCCTCCAAGGAGCGCAAGCTGCGGGAGCACAGTGAGAACTTTTCCAAGCAAATGGAGAGCGAGCTCGAGGCCCTCAAGGTAGCGCTGCGAGTCTCTCCTCACCGAGGGAGCGGGGCAGGCCGTGGTCCTTGGCAGCCGGTGGGTGGGAGTCCCGGGATCCCGACGTGGAAGCTCGTGGGAGCTTTTCGCTTTTCAGAACCAGATCCTTCACTTGACCTCATAGAACCAGCCCTCGTACACTGACACCTCTTGCTTTCTCTGTGTCTTGGTCTGTGAATTCAGTGCAGGTCATTCTGGAAGGGCTCCTCACAGCCCATGTCCTGCTGGTTGTCCGCAGGGGGCTGAGGTGGGGTGGGGCTGTAGGAGCTCCCTGTTAGCTGAGAGACCTCAGATACGGGCCTCCACTTTCTGAGCCTTTCTCCTCATCTGTGCGATGGAGACAGCAGTCTCCTCCGTCTCATAGCTGGCCCTTCGCCTAGACTTGGTGCCGTGACTGCGTCTCCCGGTCCCTCTCTTCACCTCTGTAGTCTGTCCTCTCCAGGCAGCGTGTCACTCCAGAGTCAGAGCCCGTCACGCCTCTACTGGCCGCTGATGGCTTCCTGCGCTCTCGAATAACCCCGACCCCACCTTCCAGCCTCCCCGATGCCCTCCTGTTGTCCAGCCTCGTGCAGCTCGCCCCCCACCCCGCTCTCCTCACCCCCTCACCCCTATGACCCTCCTAGCCTGACAGCTCAGTGCCCACGTCACCACCCATGACAGCAGAAACCCTGTGTGACCCTGTCAGCGGGAGGTGCCTGACTCAGGGCCCTCCAGAGAATCCTCTGGTGTGAATGAACAGACCACATGAGGAGACCTTGAGGGCCACTCACGTCAGAGTGTGAGCAGGGCCTTGGGGTCCCAGGCAAATCTGGACTCAACCTTTCCAGGGCAGAACCCCCCACCCCCGCAAAGCCTGCCCTGCAGCCGTGGGAAGGATCAGTGCGTGCCGTCGGGAGCCTTACTGTGTCTGCTGTGGGTGGGGTGAGGCGGGGCCCTAGAGGAGGATGCAGAGATTTCTGATCTGTCCCAACCTTTGTCCTCAGATGAAGCAGGGGGGCCGTGGGCCAGGTGCCGCCCTAGAACATCAGCAGGAGATTTCCAAGATAAAATCTGAGCTCGAGAAGAAAGTCCTGTTTTATGAAGAGGAGCTGGTGAGACGCGAGGCCTCCCACGTGCTGGAGGTGAAGAACGTGAAGAAGGAGGTGCACGACTCCGAAAGCCAGCAGCTGGCCCTGCAGAAAGAGGTGATGGTGCTGAAGGACAAGCTGGAGAAGTCCCGGCGAGAGCGGTGAGTGTGCGCGTGGGGGCAGGGCCGGGGGCGCGCCGCGGCCGGGGGCCCTGACGCCTGTCCTGCGTCCTCAGGCACAGCGAGATGGAGGAGGCCGTGGGCACCATCAGGGATAAGTACGAGCGGGAGAGGGCGATGCTGTTCGAGGAGAACAAGAAGCTGACTGCCGAGAACGAGAAGGTGATCGAAGGGCTGAGTGTCGCTCTGTGGAAGCTGCCATTCTTTTCACTCTTGAGTCTTAGAAGTTGGGGTTTTAAGTAACTTAATTTCTAAATGATGGAATATGTTTAGTCTTCAAAGTGGGATGTCTTCATTTAGTTACAAGCTGCTGATTATCTGTAACCACTAGCTCTGATCACTTTGACACTCACATTTCTGTTGAAGCAGGGCTTAAGTTACATATGGCCAGGAACCCCACATTGGAAGTTAGGTTGACAAACCCTCATAATGGTGAATGAAAATGTGAAAACCTTTCAAAAGAGCCTGCAGTTTTGCGGTGCTGACGTCATGTGTAAACGAGTAATGAATCGTGTGTCCTGACCGTTTCCCGCCAGCTCTGCTCCTTTGTGGACAAGCTCACGGCTCAGAATAGGCAGTTGGAGGATGAGCTGCAGGATCTGGCAGCCAAGAAGGAGTCGGTCGCCCACTGGGAGGCCCAGATTGCGGAAATCATCCAGTGGTACGTGCCCGAGGGCCTGGTCACGGTTCCCCAGCCACCTCCCCCGCCTCCACACCTCACGCTGCTCCTCTGCGGGCTCGGTACCCAGTTCACCTCGTCTCCCCCAAATCGGTAACATCCGGGGGCAGGAGTTCAGTCCTGTGACCGTGACGTGGGACTGCAAGTGGGAGGCAGCACCCCACGTGGCCCACGGTGTGGGTCGGGCTGGCCCCGCATGTGGCGATGGAGCAGAGCTTCCAGGAGCCCAGAGAGTGAGCTGGGACTGTCCTGACCAGGGGTCAGCGGTCACGGTGCCTGGGTGGTGAGGTGCTGAGCCTCCATGTCTTGAGGAGGGACAGCAGGCAGTGCTCGCTCACAGGACGGCCCTTTCCCCTCTAGGGTCAGCGACGAGAAGGACGCCCGGGGTTACCTCCAGGCCCTGGCCTCTAAGATGACCGAAGAGCTCGAGACGCTGCGGAGCTCCAGTCTGGGGTCGAGGACGCTGGTAGGTCTGGGTCTGGAAGCCGCGTCTGTGTTGCTTTGTGACTGTCAGTGGCTCCACCTTAGTGTGAGTTCAGTGACATCAGAGGCTCCTGTGAGGCCTGCGTCTTTTCTAATTTAGGAATCGATGGCTGTGTGGGGTCTCAGTGGCGGCACGGGCTGCTCTCTAGTTGCGGTGCGTGGCCTCTCGCTGGGCAGGTCTCCTGTGGAGCACGGGCTGCGAGCACACAGGCGTCAGTAGTGGTGGTGCACAGGCTTAGCTGCTCCGCGGCAGGTGGGGTCTTCCCAGACCGGGGGTCAAAGCCATGTCCCCTGCGTTGGCAGGCGGATTCGTTACTGCCTGCAGCCAGCACCTTGTCAGTTGTCAGGGGATCACAGATTGCTTCCCCACCATTCATTTGTCTAGCAAATCCCTGTTGAGTTAGCAGGCTTAAGTTAGCATGGGACTCTGCCCTTGTATGGAGAAGGCAATGGCACCCCACTCCAGTACTTTGCCTGGCAAATCCCATGGACAGAGCCTGGTGGGCTGCAGTCCATGGGGTCGCTAAGAGTCGGACACGACTGAGCGACTTCACTTTCACTTTTCACTTTCATGCATTGGAGAAGGAAATGGCAACCCACTCCAGTGCTCTTGCCTGGAGAATCCCAGGGACGGGGGAGCCTGGTGGGCTGCAGTCCATGGGGTGGCACAGAGTCGGACACGACTGAGCGACTCGGCAGCAGCAGTGCCCTTGTAGCGGGTGCTTCGTCAGTGTGATGATCCGGTGTCCGGTGGCCCGTGTGACTCTGTGAGCCCAGAGTGTGGCCAGCGCCAGGCTGCTGGTGCTGGTCCCTCTCCTCTGTCCCCCTTGTTAAACATGCGAGTGTGAGAATCGCAGAGTAAGAGTGCAGGGAAAGAGGAACAACCTCATTAGAATTCCAGCTAGAATTAAACTTTGTGGACCCACAGTTTTATTCCATGTTCTGGTTTGAGGCGGGGGCCAGGGAGACTGAGCTGCCTGTCCCAGCACACAGAACCCGCAGCACACCCGGCCTGTAGACCCAGAACCTTGGGAGTCCCTCCCAGACGGGTTCCAGCGCGTCCTCACCTCTCACTCTTCTCACGCTTCCATCATCAAAACACAATACTTTGGAAAACATTGACGGTTCATGATCTTATTGAAGGAAAAAAACAGCTGTGTTCTTTGTGATTGGAAGCATTTTCGTATTTACATTTATAAACACCGATTAGAATAAGCAGTTTATGTTCCTCATTTCTACTTTTTTCTTGCCATCATGTTTACAAATTCAGTTCAGTTCAGTCGCTTAGTCGTGTCCAACTCTTTGCGACCCCATGAATCGCAGCACACCAGGCCTCCCTGTCCATCACCAACTCCTGGAGTTCACCCAAACTCATGTCCATCGAGTCGGTGATGCCATCCAGCCATCTCATCCACTCGTCCCCTTCTCCTCCTGCCTCCAATCCCTCCCAGCATCAGGGTCTTTTCCAATGAGTCAACTCTTTGCATGAGGTGGCCAAAGTACTGGAGTTTCAGCTTTAGCATCATTCCTTCCAAAGAAATCCCAGGGCTGATCTCCTTTAGGATGGACTGGTTGGATCTCCTTGCAGTCCAAGAGACTCTCAAGAGTCGTCTCCAACACCACAGTTCAAAAGCATCAATTCTTCGACACTCAGCTTTCTTTATAGTCCAATTCTCACATCCATACATGACTATTGGAAAAACCATAGCCTTGACTAGACGGACCTTTGTTGGCAAAGTAATGTTTCTGCTTTTTAATATGCTGTCTAGGTTGGTCATAACTCTCCTTCCAAGGAGTAAGCATCTTTTAATTTCATGGCTGCAGTCACCATCTGCAGTGATTTTGGAGCCCCCAAAAATAAAGTCTGACACTGTTATCACTGTTTCCCCATCTATTTCCCATGAAGTGATGGGACCAGATGCCATGATCTTAGTTTTCTGACTGTTGAGCTTTAAGTCAACTTTTTCACTCTCCTCTTTCACTTTCATCAAGAGGCTCTTTAGTTCTTTGCTTTCTGCCATAAGGGTGGTGGTGTTTTTGAGATTACATCCAAGTACTGCATTTCGGACTCTCTTGTTGACTATGATGCCTACTCCATTTCTTCTGAGGGATTCCTGCCCGCAGTAGTAGATATGATGGTCTTCTGAGTTAAAGTCACCCATTCCAGTCCATTTTATTTCGCTGCTTCCTAAAATGTCGACATTCACTCTTCTTGTCTCCTGTTTGACCACTTCCAATTTGCCTGGATTCATGGACCTGACATTCCAGGTTCCTATGCAATATTGCTCTTTACAGCATCAGACCTTGCTTCCGTCACCAGTCACATCCACAACTGGGTGTTGTTTTTGCTTTGGCTCCGTCTTTTCATTCTTACTGGAGTTATTTCTCCATTGATCTCCAGTAGCATTTGGGCACCTGCTGACCTGGGGAGTTCATCTTTCAGTGTCCTATCTTTTTGCCTTTTCATACTGTTCATGGGGTTCTCAAGGCAAGAATACTGAAGTGGTTTGCCATTCCCTTCTCTGGTGGACCACATTTTGTCAGAACTCTCCACCGTGACCCATCGATCTTGGGTGGCCCTACATGGCATGGCTCATAGTTTCATTGAGTTAGACAAGGCTGTGGTCCTTGTGATCAGATTGGTTAGTTCTCTGTGATTGTGGTTTCTGTCTGCCCTCTGATGCCCTCTCAGCGCCCTACCATATTACTGGGGTTTCTGTGACCTTGGACGTGGGGTATCTCCTCTCGGCCGCTCGCTGCTCCAGCACCGCGCAGCTCGCTGCTCCATCCTTGGAAGTGTTACCTGCTTCCTCCTGGGTCTGCTCACCTGAGCCTCCCTGTGGCTGGTCCCTTCGTTGCCAGTAGGTGGCGCCCCACGTGCTCCCCACACCCCCGTCTCCTCTTTACTCCTACGGTGGAAAAATGAAAAATTCTTAACTGTTTTCAGTGAAAACGCAAATAAAAGCCTACCAAGACAGTCTCTCCAGATTTCTCTTATACTCTTGAAAGTCAGTGAAATACATCTGGAGTCTCAATAAGAAAGAAGCTGTCCTCAACTGGTTTATTTCCCTGTAGCTTCATCCTTCAGTTCATCCCATCGCGCTTCCTTTCTCTTATTATTTTAGTCTTTTAATGATGTAATTACTAAGATGATAACAGGGCACGATGTTTCAAGAGGTAGAAAAATAAGAATAACTCTGATCCTAGAATATAGCTTAAATTGGTAAAAGAGTGTACTGGGACCATGTAGAGAAATTACCCTATCAGCTCAGTTTTATTTTTAAGAAAGTAAATTTTATTCTTTAGAAGATCTCTAAGAAAGAACTTACAAAATACCAAAACTAAAATTGGGTCCCATGGAATTTAATAACATCCGAGAGTTAATATTTAAATATAATAAAGTCTTAAGATTCAAAGAAGATAAATTGCCTGTTAGCGTTAATGTTGTTAAAGGAGTGAGTTGGTTCAGAATGTGTTTTAACATCTGAAACCACCTCTGCAGGACCCGCTCTGGAAAGTTCGCCGCAGTCAGAAGCTGGACATGTCTGCACGGCTGGAACTGCAGTCGGCCCTGGAAGCGGAGATCCGGGCCAAGCAGCTTGTGCAGGAGGAGCTGAGGAAGGTCAAGGACGTGAACCTCTCCTTTGAAAGGTGCCTGCCAACCCGGGGCTGTTGGGACGAGCAGAGTGCTGTTCCTGGCGCTCGGTGCTCAGGCCTGGGGCACGGATGAGCATGTGCAGGGTTTTCAGGACAGAATGAGCGTGTGTGAGTCTGCAGTTTTGAAGCGTCTGTGTCTCTTTCTGAGTGTGAACAGGGTGCTTGCCGCCCTGAGCTGGGTGACAGGACCCACATATCCATGGACACCTCTCTGGCCTTCCTGTCCACCTCTTCAGCTTAGCGTTTTTTCCTTTAAAAGCTAAAATCAACACACTAAAATATTCAGAATTTTTCCCCACCTTCAAGCAGTCATAGAAAACACTGTTTGACAAGGTAGTGAGTTCAGCAGACGTTTGATGAGAGCCTGCCGTCTGTGGGTTCTGTTCTGTTCCCTCAGGATCTGTAATGAGCTGCAGCCTTAAGAAAGCTGGGCCGACCTGCCTGCGGTGGACCTGTCCACGTGGTTGGCCAAGCCCTGACACGTCTTCATGGGGGGGACCTGGAAGTGATGGTGTCACTGACAGGAAATCGTGTCAGTTTGGGGCTGAAAAACTGATGGTGGTAACAGCTGCTGTTTAAATATACTGCCTCTGCTTGGAGCTGCTGTGAGACCATTACTGTGAAAACACATGACCCTTCCAGCATCCCTGTGAGGCCTCACAGAGCGGGGTGAGGGGTGGGCGGTGACTGGTTCCCCTGGCGTCACCGTGATCACCACAGGGCTCTGAGCGAGGCTTGCTGCCTGCCTCCCCGCCGGGGTCCCCTGGGCCCGGTGCTGGCCCGTCCTCGCCGCGCTGGGAGCAGAGGCCCCGCTGTGCGTGCAGTGGTGCGGCTCTTCGGTGCGGCCCACTGTTGCACTCATTCCAGGGAAGACGCCTGGGGCCTGACAGCTGAGTGACTGAGCCGTGCGTCCTCAGAGGTGGGGCCGTCGGGGACTCCATTAGGGCCTCATGAGATACACTTTGTAAACTGTGACTTTTTAAGTGAAGCTCGTGTATGATCCATGACGCAGTGAGCAGCAGCTGATGCTGAGAGTGGGCTTGAGTGTCTGTCCAGTGGGTCTGGGTGCTTTCCCAGACGCCTGGGAGAAGCAACCCCCCCAACACACACACACACCCCCTTCCTACCAACCTGCCTACTTTGACACTCTGAACCAGCACAGAGATGACCTGAGCTCAGGGCACTTAAAGCCTTTTATTTTGTATTTTAGCAAACTAAAGGATTCTGAAGCCAAAAATAGAGAACTACTAGAAGAAATGGAAATTTTGAAGAAGAAGATGGAAGAAAAGTTTAGAGCAGATACTGGTAAATTAGTATCATAAGCTTCTGAATTGTTTACATATAAACCTTTTTTAATGAAATGGTTTTATTTTAGATTTAATTTCTTTCAATTTTAATGGTTTTTAGTTCTATAAGGAAAGCGCTTACCCTAATCCCAAAGCCCAAATTCTGAAATAGGGTATGTCCAAAGATGCCTTCCCAAAAAGGCAGCCACAGTTTTCGGTGTATTCTTCCCTTTGTTCCATGTTGAAAATATAAAGCAGGTGCCTGTGTCTGTATCATTAGGCCTCACAGAGGCCTGGCCTGCCCTGACCTGTGCTCGGGCGAGGCCACGACCCTTGGCTGGCGGCCCGGGTCTTCATGCAGCCGGCTCGGCACAGTACCCGCTGGGAGTCCTGCTGCTCCAGTCCCCTGCGGCGGGGCGTGCCGCGTGCGTGCGACATTTGCTGCAGGGCTGCTGGTGGAGGGGGAGCGTGCGCACAATCAGGCTCAGCCGTGCCGGCTCTGGGTTCTGCTCCTGGGCTGTGGGTTTGTGTCCCTGGCACAGGGCAGGCGGGGGTTCCTGCCCTGCAGCCTCACCCACCAGGGGTGACCTCGCTTGGAGCCGGTGAGAAGTGGCACCACATTCACATTTCTTACGAGCAAGGTTGCGCATCTTTTCATGTGTTTGAGGGCAGTTTGTACCTCACTCTGTGGTTTATAGATTGGTATTTTCTACCCATTTGTAAAAGTTCAGACTGTGGCTTTTTCTTAATTCTTAGAAGCTGTTTATATGTTGAGGGCTAGAGTCTTTTGTTTGACAAAAGTTGCAAATAATCTTAGTTTGTCTTTTTGTCTTTTTCCTTGGCTTATTTTTTTTTTTTTTATTTTATCTATCCTTGGCTGTGCTGGGTCTTCGTTGCTGCAGGAGCCCCTGGGGTGGGCTTCTCATCGCTGTGGCCTCTCTCACGGCAGAGCGAGGGTTCTAGGGCGTGTGGCCTTCCCTTGCTGCGGTCCTTGGGCTCTAGAGCACAGAGCTCAGTAGTCGTGGCGCACAGACTTAACTGCCCCTCGGCCAGTGGGATCTTCCTGGATCAGGGATCACACCCGTGCGTCTTGCGTCTGCAGGCAGATTGTTTACCACTGAGCCACCAGGGAAGCCCGATTTTTTTTTTTTTGCCAAGCATTAGGTGTTTTTTTGTTATCGTTTTCATTTTGTTTTGCTATTTTAATTTTTATGTGTCAGATTTGTTAGTTTTTTCCCCTATTTTAAGTCATAGGGAAATATTCCCCAAATCCCCAGTTGTTCAAGTAATTCACCCATGTTTTCTTCAGATACTTCTGTGACTTCATTTTTAAAATTTAGATTACTGACCCATTGGGAAGTTACTGTGACATACAGTTTGAGGAGGACCCATTCTGTCTTTTTTTCTGAGACTTGTTAGCTGTCTGATGCCAGTCATTAAAAAGTTCCTCTCGATGCTGACTTCAGATGTCAGTCTCACCGTAGATGAGATGAGTTGCCATGGGGGCTGAGGGCTGTTTCTGGGTTTCTACCTTGTTCATTGTCCACGGGCAGGACCCATGCTTCTAATTAGAACATGTGCTTCAGTGAATCTGCGTCAGTATTTGGTAGGTCTCCTCCCCTACCACCCCCTAATTTTTAGAGGGGTGGTAGGTAGTCTTCCTACCACCTTTTTGCCAGGTAGTCTTCCTTGGTTACTCCAGATGTCCAGCTCTGGGGCAAGTTTAATGGTATTTTTACTGTAATCGCATCAGATTTGTCAGTTCACTTACAGAGCATTGCTATCTTGATGATACTGATTCTTCCCATAAAGCTTAAGAAACAGTCTTAAATTTTGTACCTTGACAAGTCTCGTTTTATTCTTACAGGACTCAAACTTCCAGATTTTCAGGATTCTATTTTTGAGTATTTCAACACTGCACCTCTTGCACATGATCTGACATTTAGAGTAAGTATTTTTTTAAGTGACAAATGAATTTATGATAAACTAGAAATATTAATAGTTTAATTTGGTTTGGCTACCTGTGACCACAAAACGTACCAGTAAGTTAACATGTGACAGTTTGAGACAGTTAAGGTACGTGAAGTGCACCCAGAGAAGTGTTCCCACTTCCTCAAATCACATGGGGTGAAGGAAGTGCTTGGCACCTTCAGGAAAGAGACCCCCGCCAGCCTCCGCCTGGGCAGTGAGTGTTTCAGACAGTTTTTAAAATACACATTCTCCCCCTGCAGCTGGTCACGTTACCCCTTCAGGGGCTTCTGTGCAGACTCGCCGATGGGTGGGGTGGGTGGTATGGAAGAACAGCCCGGCTCCGGGCCCCCTGTTGAGGTCCTGGTGGTGCAGCTCAGCGCCTCCGCTCTGGGTGACCGCACCAGAGGCGGCCAGAGCCCCCGTGACGCGGGAAGCAGCTCCTGGGAGCGGCTGGGCCCATCCTTCTCGGCCGCTGAGGCTCTTCACGGCACCCCTTGGAGGCGGGGCAGTCGGTCCTCCTTCCTCCAAACTGCAGGGTGGACCCCTCCTGGCCACCCCTGAGACAAGCCGGTGAACATCGCGACGGCAGGTCTCACTAACGGGCCCCCGATGTGTTTGTCGTTGCTTTTGTTTCCTTTTTACCAGAACACTGTAGACCTGCAGGAAGGCGGAAGGCAGCACGGTGAACACACACGTGCCTCCCGCCTGGCGATCTGCCCCTTGCTTTCTCCCTCTCTCTGTACACACGGAGCTTTTTGAGCACGAGCTTCGGGACCCCCAGACACCAAACTGCCCGGTGCTTCTTTGCTGAGGTCACTGAGCACAGGCCGCCCCCTCTGCCCAGGAGCCAGCGCCTCTCTGGTCTCCTTCCACCTGGAGTCGCGCCCCCCACCCCCTCTTTATAACCTGATATTTTTGTAGTGTCCAAACCGGTTGTCTTGTAGATTGTCCTCCACTTTTCCTCTCGATTAGACATGGGTTGGAAGTTTTGACATGAACTCTATACCGGAGATGGTGTGTTCTTCCTGCGAGTGGAGGCCACTTGGCTCAGCACTGGGGATGCTAAGCTTCTTGGCCCTCAGGTGGAGGTGGTGTCTGCGGACCTGCCCCAGAGGGACTCAGGAGGCACCAGTGGTCATCTGCAGGTTAGCGGACCACCGTGATCCTAGCCTAGACCAGTTGTTACAAAACCAAAGCAGATCTGTGTTGCTCTCAGCGTTCTGGGCACCCACCTATTTACATTCACCTGTCAAGAGGGGTTTTTATCGAATGTGTGATGCTGCCTTTTCCCTTAAGTCCTCAGTTTTTAAGAAGCAAATACATGTAACTGTTCACGCTGGCGGCTCTTCCAGACACAGGCTGGTGGGCAGCCCCCTGCCTCCTCCCAGCACTGCAGGGCCAGACACAGACTCCCGAGAGGCTGAGACTCGGGTTGTGGCCAGGATGGGGTGGCTTTTCTCTAGAGCTCGTGGACGGCGGCAGGCCACGGGCCAGGTGGCCTCTAGCGCGTCCCTTCTGTCACAGGGGGCGGCCGGAGTGGCAGGCTGCGCGTGATCTGAGACCCCATCCCCTGTAGCCAGCATTCCTGCTGTTTTTCACGTTTAATTTTTGTCCCTCGCTAGCCCGTGACTTAAGTAGGAAGAACAGTTACTGATGAAAAACTCCTTGGTCAGAGTCGGGTGTGTTAGGAGGGTTTGCAGACCTGAGAATCTTCTGATAGAAGCTCCTGGTCTGCCTTCCCCGTGCGAAGCTGTGGTTTACACTAAAATGCTGGCCACAGCACTGAATCAGTAGGTTTTCCTGGAGGTTTATATCGGGTGGGAATGCTGGTTTTCGTTCCTCCCGTCTGTCACAAGCAAGGCTCCGTCTCCTCCCACATGTCCTCTCTGCCAGCCTCTTGGGAAGAAGTTAGTCACTGCCGGCGCGGGGCCCGTGCTCATCGCCTCCGAGTGCGGACCCCTCCCCATCCCGTCTGCACCCTTTCGGTTAATTGTCCGGCCAAATGAAACTAGCGGGGCTGTTCCTTGGCTGCAGTTAAATTACGAAATGTTCTTTTTCCCTTCGTTTATCTAAAAATGCATTTATCTAAAAACTCATTTGTATACCTCGTTTATGGGGGAAGTCGCTTATACCTGTGCCTAATGGATCTGGCCTTTCCCTGACGAGTGTGCTTAGGATTTACACACCACAGCACGTAGTCGTGCGTGTGTCTCTGTGTGCCCCCTGCCTTCCCTGTGAGTTTGGCTCCTTAGGCAGCAGCCTGGTTAGTTCGAGCCAGTGGAAAGTGTTTCTCTGATGTGGTTCGATGGGAGTTCGGTGTGGAACTACCTGCCCAGCTACCCTGGGTCACCTGTTGACAATGCTATGTAAATTGTGTGTGTTTGTAAAACACGGTTGCTGGTGACGAGGGAGTGTTCAAGTCGGGAGCACTCCTGAGGTTATCTGTAGGTGGTTTTAGAATGTGGCTTTAGCTTCAGCTTGTAAAAGTAATTTGAGAGTCTTGAATTCTTAGAACCAAGCATTGCTTCCCTGTGTCATGGAACTTAAAGGGAAATTCCTCCTTCTGGTCATAGGTCCACAGCCCTTTTCAATGTTAGAATTTATTCTCGGTCCCAGAAATGAGGTTCTGGAGCATGTGGCCACTTCAGCTTAGGGCTCCCGGGTGTAGAGTGAGTCACGGCCTGCAAGCTCAGAGGGCGGGCGGACCAGGCTGCGGTTGGAGGGTGAGGCCTCAGCGGTAACCCTCCCTCACAGTCGCCCCCACCCCAGGACGCTGAGGGCAGTGGTCTCGGGAAGGCAAGACAGTTGTGAGTGAGGTGGGGTCCGTGGTGGGACTGAGTCTGGGCTGGGACCCCAAGTCCCGAGTGAAACGCGCTTTTTAAATGAAGAACGTGCAGTTAGCCTCTGACTTCCACAGGATGAGTTCCCTTATCCCCACAGTGTTTCTCTGCCTTTGTTTTCAGACCAGCTCCACTAGTGAGCAAGAAACCCAAGCTCCAAAGCCAGAGGCGTCCTTAGGGGTCTCTGTGGCCGCGGGCGCAGAGCAGCCGGAGGTGAGCATCGCCCCGTCGACCCCCGAG
>NW_011494874.1:1014750-1017685 GCF_000754665.1 Bison bison bison
GTGCGCTGAGCTGGACGCTGCTCACCTGTCCCCGCTTATCCCCAGGACGTGGCCCGGGCCCCTCCGAGGCTGCCGGCTGTACCGCTGCCCAGCGCACAGACCCTCGCTCTGGCGGGGCCAAAGGTAGGCCTGCTTGCTCTTCCCGGGGGCGGCGGGGGGCAGCGGGGCTTTGTGTGAAAAGCTGAGCTTAATGTTTTCGTTTACAGAGTAGTGTTTTGTTCTGAGTAGTGTGTTGAGCCATAAAGTGTCAGGACCCTGTGTTTTCTTAATTAAACCAGTGACACATGAGCGCATTTTAATTGGAAAATTTCAGAGTCTGGTCTCCCCGGTCCTCTTCCCTCTCCCCAGACCACGTCTCCCCGCCGGTAGTGTGCCGCTCTCCGTTACGTGTCGTTCAGTCCCTGCTTCACACATATTCCCATGTATCTGGTTGCACTTGGAGCCCTAGAGAACCACGTGGTTTTGGGGAGGCAATTTTCCCCCCACGTAAATGGAAAGCTGCTGAACGTGCCGCTTCCTAACTTGTCGTGCTCGTCAGTGTATCTTGGAGAGCTGAGCCCGACGTTGAGGGTGTGATGAGGCCCTAGGTTCCCAGCTGAGCAGGCATCTGGCCTCACGTGCTGGGTGCTTTTCTTCTTTAACGTAGGCACGGCCTCTCTTAAGGCTGAAGCTGCAGACAGCCGTGCCTGCTAGAGACGGGGCTTGGTTTCACTTGAGTCTAGCCGACAGCCAGGCTGTGGGCTTGCGGCTCTCAGGGAGGCAGAGAGCAGACCGGGCTCTGGGTTTTGTGCTGCTTGAGCCCTCATTCTGACAAACGGCTCCATGTCTTCTGTGCCCTGAAGGGCGCTGATCCCTGCTCTTTGCTGCCTTAAGCTTCACCAGCGCCGTGGTTCCCAGTGAGGAGTGTTGGGGTTTTCCAGACTCTTCCTGGGAGGAATGAACTGCAGTGGGGGGGCTGTGCACCCCAAAATGTGGCCCAGGCCAGCCCTGGAGCCCCTGCAGGCAAGGGGCTCGCGCCAGTGTGTTTTCAGCAGTGTCTCTGCGGCGCCCCGGCCCACCAGCCTCACTGGCGTGGGCAGAGAGGGTGCTCACTGTGGGAGGCGCACGTGGACTCGTTCTCTGGGTCAGCCTCTCCGTGGATGGCACCCCTGGGAGCCATGTACCTCATGGTGAAAGCACGTGATTCAGCCTCTCGAGGTCGCGCCCTGGAGGTTGAAACGTTTGCTCACGAGCAGGTGGCCCCATCCCCACCTCCCTGTCTCACCCTCGACGTCCTTCCTGCAGCCAAAGGCACACCAGCTGAGCATCAAGTCCTTCTCCAGCCCCACACAATGCAGCCACTGCACCTCCCTGATGGTGGGGCTGATCCGCCAGGGCTACGCCTGCGACGGTGAGTGCGCCCGCCCGCCGCGAGGGCCCGGGGTGAAGGGGTGGTGAAGGCCTGGAGCCTGGGGTGGCCCAACCGGGAGGGGGCACCGGAGGCTCCTCCGCTGGCTGAGCCGGGCCCAGCCAAGGCTGAAGTCCTGCTGCAGCAGACAGTGCACTGCTCCGGGGTGGCCAGGGTGCCTGCTCGTCCTTGTTTGCTGTAAAATTAACATCCACATCTGTTTTCCAAAGTAAGGGAAAGCAGAGTAAAAAGAGCTTTAAAATATTTCACTACCAAGTCGTCTGGAGAAGCACCGCCGTGTGGCCTGTTCTTCCGGGTCTGTCGTTACTAGCATTTCACGCCTCCAAGTCGTGTGCCTGCCCTGTGCCAGGGCCAATGAGTGCAGAGAAGTTAATTGACACCCGTGTCCCCGAGTGTCTGTGGGAACTGTCCCTTTTGGGGGTGCCACGCGTCCCCTGTGACCGCCGCTTCGGGGCGCGGGTCTCACGGCGCCTCCCGTGCCTTTGCAGTGTGCTCGTTTGCCTGCCACGTGTCCTGCAGAGACCGCGCCCCCCAAGTGTGCCCCATCCCCCCCGAGCAGTCCAAGCGGCCTCTAGGTGTGGACGTGCAGAGAGGCATCGGAACAGCCTACAAGGGCTACGTGAAGGTAGGACGTGACCCACGGCCATGCTCAGGTGGGCGGCCAGCCTGCTGACCATAGCCACGCCCGGCTGCACTGGAAATCCATCCTTTTGCCCCATGTGCCGGTTCCGGGTGCCCTGTCCTCCTGGGTCCTTCGGACCCCGCAGAAACACTCATCCAAGGCCTCTTGTCCCACCTCCTGGGCTGATGGGCTTTAAGCCCAGTGCCATCTGAAGGGGCTGCACCGGGCCCAGCACTCCATGACACGCCACGTGTCACAGCACGCCACGTCTGCTATGAGCACGCCCATGCACTGAGCCACCCACCTTGTCTCCTGCAACCCCTTCGGTGATGGGGGGCTCCTCCCCAGCAGCGTCCCGAGCTTTCCTGGGCCCAGACGCAGCTCTGCTCCCAGCCTCAGCCGGCCAAGCAGCAGCGGGGGAGGACCTTGGCACGGCAGCCGCCTCCAAGAAGTCTCCCGGGCCTGCCTTTCCACTGCCTGCGGCTGGCGCCCTGGCCCTGGGGAACACGGTCACTTTGATCTGCAGATCCCCAAACCAACCGGGGTGAAGAAGGGGTGGCAGCGAGCCTTCGCGGTGGTCTGTGACTGCAGGCTCTTCCTGTACGACCTGCCCGAGGGCAAGTCCGCCCAGCCCGGCGTCCTGGCCAGCCAAGTCCTGGACCTCAGGTCAGTGTGTGCGGCCCGCCCTTGTCCTGGGCCTGTCACCTGACCTGCGCATCTTACAGCGGGGGTTCACTGCTTGGTCGCTTTAACCTTGTTCCTTCCTTCACATCCTTAGTCGTCGTGCCACTCTGAAACAGGGGCCCGCTAGAAACCTTCCTGCTGTGGATGTTTTTGCCCTGAAAGATGTGCCAAGTAGGCATCTAATGAGAAAATTATGCACCCCGGAACAGAGAGAATCCAGC
>NW_011494874.1:1017794-1024233 GCF_000754665.1 Bison bison bison
ACTCCCTGGGGCCGCCACTCCAACTCAGCGGCGCCTCTCGTAACCCCCTCGTGCCTCGTCAGCTCCCTCCTGCCATCAGCACAGGAAAGCGCGGAGCCCCCATTAACACCTCACTCCCTGGAATGGGCAGAATAGCAGCACTCTGAGGCTGGGGCTGTGGGAAGACTAAGCCAGTTAAGAAACAGGGCGAGCTTAGCTTGGAGCTTGGGGGTGCGGCTGCCCCGGCGGCCACATCCCCCACGTGGAGAGCCTGCCCCTGTGCCACCTGCCCCAGCCACCTGCTGTGCCACCTGCCCTGCAGCTGCCTCGGCAGCATTGGTACCTGGGGGCCCGTGGGGCAGGGGTGACCGGGGGCACCTGCGGTTTGGAAACGTCCCCAGGTGGTCCTGCCCATCCCCCGCCACGCACACACACGCGCGTGCACACACACACACACACACACACACAGATGTGCCCAGCCCAGCTGTGCTGAGGATGCACTGGGCGTCCCGGGCACCTGCTGCTCACAGCCCAGGGTTGAGAGTGGCTGGGATTCCCCGGCTGCCACAGCAGACTTCATTCCCCTGTTCACGGCCAAGCAGAGGACACAGCAAAGACGTGGTGTGTGCCTGCCGCGCGGCCTGGCACGGCCAGAGCAGTGTGGCTTGGGGAGGGGTTAAGTCCCCGACGCCCCCCACCATCGAAGTGTGTGTAAGAGTCTCACCCTTTGTGGGCTGGCTTTGTCAGTATCAGTGTTTCATATCCGGGTGGAGGCAGGAAGGTTTTCCCAGAGGTGTCCTCTCTCATCGTGGCCCCATGGGTGGAGGACAGGCCCTGTGTTCTGAATGTGTTATTTCTTACAGAGATGAAGAGTTCTCTGTGAGCTCCGTCCTGGCTTCAGACGTCATACATGCCTCACGCCGAGATATTCCATGTATATTCAGGGTACGTTTTCTTCCTGGTTTTTCAACGTGTTTCATTAATCGTTAAAGAAGTGCATGTGGCTAAAATGAAAGGGTAACGTTACTGAGCATTTCCTAGTGTGGTAGCAAGGGGCCCACATGAAGGGACCTCCTGTTTCTCTAGACTGCTGGCCTCGGCTCATCCAGCCACAAGCCCCCCAGTGCCAGGCCTTCCAGCTCCATCCTCATCTGCAGTCTGTCCTGGCCCCTCCGTCCAGGGCACTGGACACTGAAGTGCCTCATGGGTTGGCTGTAGGGAAACGGGCCCTTCAGCCTCCCTCCCAGGACTCACTGGCCATTAACCTGAGCAAAGCAGGAAAGAAATCGGTAGATGCTGCTGTCAGCAGTCTTGTTGGCGGAGGTGGGGCGCACCCTGCTGGGCTGGTGGTGGGTGCTGTGGCTTCAGGAAGCTTCCAGAAGACTGAGTTCCCCCTCCACTGGGAATTTTCACAGCTACAGTAAAATCTGGTTGACCACAAAACCAAGACCATGGGTCATTTTCTGTTAAATCGCGTCTCTATTCAGAACCTGCCTCTGTATGTGGTACAGAGAGTCGCCATCACTGTGCCCGGATGATTCTGTGGCAGCGAGGGTCGCTCGCGGTGCCTGGTGTTTGGGGAGCCCCCAGGGAGGTGGGTGTGTGAGAGTACCTTGTCCCTGGATGTTGTTTTGTGTTGTTTTTCCCCTTTCTTTTTGTCTTTTTTCTTCGCTTTGGCTGCACCGTACAGCTTTTGGGATCTCAGTTTCCTGACCTGGGGTTGAACCTGGGCCCTTGGCAGTGAGAGTGTGGCATCCTGACCACTGGACTGCCAGGGAACTCCCACTCTAGCTGGACGCATTCTGAGAGTGGGTTTCCTGGCTGTGACGAGCAGTTAGAGCGAACAGTTAGCCGGTTTTGGTGAGAGTGGAGTGCCCTGCACTCAGAGATCAGGCTGCGCACGGCCCCTGCGGGCGGCTGGACCGGATCCCAGCGGCCCCCAGAGGGAGCGCTCCAGGCAGTGGCCTCGTGCTGGCCCCTCTAGGCTGCCTGGCACTGGCTCCGTGTGCCGTTCGTTGTCTTATGAATCGTTTGTCTTGTTTTCTGTCCTGAAGGTGACGGCCTCTCTCTTAGGTGCCCCTTCTAAGACCAGCTCGCTGCTCATCCTGACGGAGAACGAAAATGAGAAGCGGAAGTGGGTGGGGATCTTGGAGGGCCTGCAGGCCATCCTCCAGAAGAACCGCCTGCAGAGCCAGGCGGTGCACGTGCCCCAGGAGGCCTACGACAGCTCGCTGCCCCTCATCAAGGCCGTGCTCACGGCTGCCATCCTGGGTGCGTGTCCCGCGCTGCGGTGCCCACGCAGGGGGCCAGGGCGGGTGGGCAGCGTGGGGACTCGTAGTTACTCCGGAGACAGAGGATCGTGACTTCCGTTGCGTCGTTCACAGACGGGGACCGGATCGCCATTGGCCTCGAGGAAGGGCTCTACGTCATAGAGGTGACCCGGGATGGTGAGTGTGTGGCACTTGGGCCATCCACTCTGTGCCGCAGGCAGGGGTCAGCGGTGGGGACGCGTGGGCATTAAGGTGGGTTCCCTGGATGGCGGAGTTCGGTCTCCGCATCAGAGAGCTTCACAGAGAAGGAGATTGGCCAGCGACTGAGGAGAGGAATAGGCCACAAATGAGACCGACGGTGGACAGTTGTCTGGCGCTTGTCCACCTGCCCCAGGGCCCGCCTGGTCCAGTGAGATGCCAAGAGCAGTCTTGAGAGTCCTCCTGGGAAGAACGGGGTGAGGGGAGACGGGTCCTTAATTCCCCGGCACACGGAGGCCTTATCAGACAAAATGCTCCTTCCTTCGCTTCACGTTTTGACTTTTCATTCCTCCCAGAAGAAAAAGCAGGAGTATCCCCAGGTCTGCCCGGGCCTGGCTCCAGGGATCTCCCTGGTGAACAGGGGGCTTCCCTGAGAGGGCAGTGGCCCCTTCCCCGGGAGCCTGGGGTGTCGGCACTCCTGCCCCAGGGAAGAGTGGGGAGCGTGTGTGGCTCTGGGGTGGTGGCTGCTCTTGCGGAGCTGTTCCCCATCAGGATCCAGACCCAGGGCTCTGACTGAAACCCCAGTGGAGGTCCTGACCCAGGGAGGGTGTCGAGGGTCCTGGGTTGGTCTGGGGTCCCCAGGAGGAGGTGGCTGCATCCTCTGAGTATATCTAAGGGTCCAGTGAAGCTGGTGACAGCCCTTTGTTTTCCAGATGCAGGGTCTTGGGTTCAGGGATGAGGGGAATCCAGGGTGCACCCTCAGAGCCTCCCTGCACTCAGCACCTCCCAGCCAGGGGTCTGGGCCGGGGGTACAAGAAAGACGAGATAGCAGGGCGTGAACCGGGAGGCCTTCCGGGGGGCGTCCGCAGAACCCTGGCCTCATGCTCCCGCCCCGTCCACAGTGATCGTCCGTGTGGCTGACTACAAGAAGGTGTACCAGATCGAGCTCGCCCCCAAAGAGAGAGTCGCCGTCCTCCTCTGCGGCCGGAACCACCACGTCCACCTCTGTCCGTGGTCCTCCTTCGATGGGGCCGAGAGCAACATGGACATCAAGCTTCCGGAGACAAAAGGCTGCCAGCTCATAGCGACCGGGACGCTGAAGAAGAGCGGCCCCACCTGCCTGTTTGTGGCAGTGAAGCGGCTGGTCCTTTGCTATGAGATCCAGAGAACTAAGCCTTTGCACAGGAAGCTCAGCGAGCTTGTGGCCCCTGGCAATGTGCAGTGGATGGCCGCAGTCAAGGACAGGCTCTGTGTTGGCTACCCTTCCGGGTTCTCTCTGTTGAGCACCCAGGGAGATGGGCAGGCTCTAAACCTGGTAAATCCCAATGACCCCTCGCTTACGTTCCTCTCACAACAGTCTTTTGATGCCCTTTGTGCTGTGGAGCTCAAAAGTGAGGAGTACCTGCTTTGCTTCAGCCACATGGGACTGTACGTGGACCCACAAGGTCGGAGGTCACGCGCTCAGGAGCTCATGTGGCCTGCGGCGCCCGTTGCCTGTAGTATGTATATGTTTTCTGTTGCCATACCCCGTCGCCGCTGCCGCCCCGCCGGTCAGCACGTGTCCTCTCTGCCTTGGTCTGTCCTCCTGCCCCTCAGCCGAGTGCTCAGGGTGGGCGGCAGGAGAGGCGGACTCCCCAGCTTGCTGCGGAGGACAGGGTGGGCCTGGGCCATTCCCTGGCCGGTCAGCGGGGCTTGCCCACCCCTCCCTCAGGGGGCCCTCAGCCGAGGAGCCAAGCAGCCGGCTGGCCTCGCCAGGGGGAAAGCAAGGCGAATGGGAGAAGGACCTGCGTTGTTTCACTTTTTAAAAGACATTCTTGATGACGTGTAAACTTTACACAGTCATGACAATAAGCTAAAGGTTTCCTTGGGCAGAAAGTACACGGCCCTGACCTCTGGGCCGGGGTCCTCTCGGGACAGACGCCGTGCTGCAGGCAGGAGCCACTCTGGGTGGTCAACCGAGTGTCCTTCTGCCAGGATGATGGTGCCGGCCACTGGAGTCTGTGCTCCACGCCCTGCTGGCCTGCCGTCTGCTCTTGTGTCAAAAAGCCTGACCTCAGATCCCACCCATTCAGTACAGGGCGTAGCAGGTGGTCTGCGTGGTCACCCGCGGGTCACGCGTCTATTTCAAGCTGGCAGGGTAGGAGGGGGTGTTCTGTTTTTCCCTGATTCCCTAGAAGTACTTCTTGGGTCTGCCTTGTCGCTGGCCTCACCAAACTGGCAGGACACCCACGGGCACTGGGACCAGGAGCCGGGGGCCAAGGGGAGCTGGCTCTTTCTCGGCCTTGTTCCCCTTTGGCCGGGGCCCGGGCATGATGCGGGCAGCTGTGGCCTCAGCATCTCCCCTCCTGGTCTCCCCCGCCGTGCCCCCTTGTCCTTGTGGGTGGCCAGTGCAAGAATGGGCTCGCAGCCACCTGGTAACTCCAGCAGGATACAGGTCGCTGGGAGCCGCGCATTCTGATCTCGGCCGTGAGGTTGCTGCATTCTCTTCCGAGTCCAGCCCTCTCCCCTCCTCTGTGCTCGGTTCATCTGTGCACAGTACAGACGCCAGCCAGTTCTAGAGCTGCAGGACTCATTCAGGAGCTCTCAGGGTGGAGACCTAGCCCTGCGTCCTGCTCATCACGAGCCCCACGTGAGCACGCGCATGTCCTCACACACAGACACCACCCCACCCCGGTCACAGGAGCCCCATCCTTCCGGGAGCCACACAGGGCAGTGACCTGCCCACCAACAGCAGGGGCCTTCCTGCTGATTTAACCGGTTACTTTTTTTTTAACTGGGCAGCTGAGTGTATCGGTCTGTCAGTAAACTGTCTGCAGATGGAGCCCCACGTGCTCCGGCATGAGGGGAGCGGCCCCCAGAGCCCCCGCAGGGCGAGGTCTCTGAGGTCTCTCAGGGCCCTCTGGCCATCTTCGTCACGTGTGGCACTCAGGAGGCCTCACGGTTTGTCTGAAGTGTCACCACCAGGACGGTTTGGCGACTAGTTTAGCGTCTTTTGTTCCCTAAACCCTGTTGTATTTTCTTTTTTGTGCTCCAAAGAACAGGTGTGATCAGGCGGCCCGTTTGGAATCTAATATCAACATAGCAGAAGCTTTTTAGAAATTCAGTTAAGTGTGATGTGGTGAGGAGTGACTTTCAGCCCTGGGACATAGGAGGACAGGAACCTAGGCTGAGCCAGAGCCCCCTGCCTGCTTGGCATGACAGCTGCGCCCTCCAGGATGCTCTCTGGGCCGGCTCACGTCTGCCCCGCTGTCCTAACAGTGGGAAAGTCCCCATGGACCGCAGGTGCCGTGGGCCAGCAGGCCTCTGTCTCCTAGTCCTGCCCCAGGAGGGTTTTCCATCCAGACCTGTGGCGGGAGGGGGAGAGCAGCAGGCCCCCAGCCCGTGCAGGAGAGTGATTGTCATCGTGTATGTTCAGACCAACTGTAGGAGGGCGGCCTGCAGACAGCTTCAGGGAAGGCCAGCACCTCACTCAGAGCACAGCGATAGTTTGGGGGAGATTTTAACTGTTTACTCAGAAGTCTGACTCCTGGAATCTCAAAGGAGTTGTTTGCCTTAAGGAAAAAACGTTAGGTCCCTCACTGGATTTGCGATGCATTCAGCCTGAACAGTAATAAGCTTCTGCTGGAACTGTATAATAAGCAAGCTAAATGAAAAACGAAGTTTTGAGTAGGTCGTCGTCAGCGCTCAATGTGCGGTGGTATTTAACGCTGTCAGATGTCAGGAGCGGAGGTTCCCTCCGCAGTGGGGGCCCCGGGGCCTGGGCCAAGGCACGCCCGTGCGGGTTGGTGGCCTCTGGCACCGGGCGGCCCGGGCTCACCCCTCTGCTCCGTGTGCGCCAGGTTGCAGCCCCACGCACGTCACGGTGTATAGCGAGTACGGCGTGGACGTCTTCGACGTGCGCACCATGGAGTGGGTGCAGACGGTCGGCTTGCGCAGGGTAAGGCTCGGGGTGCGTGCACGGTGGCCGCCGCCCCACCAGGGCAGACACCTAT
>NW_011494874.1:1024506-1024757 GCF_000754665.1 Bison bison bison
AGGGCAGCCACCTACCCATCTGGTTCCCAACACAGATCCGGCCCCTGAACTTGGAAGGCAGCCTCAACCTCCTCAACTGCGAGCCTCCCCGCCTGATCTATTTCAAGAGCAAGGCCTCGGGTGAGCCCTTCTTGCAGAGGATGGAGGGGGTGAGGGGTGCTTCCCAGGAGTCAGCAGCCGTGCGACCCTTCCCTGGCCCGCAGGAATCGTGCTCAACGTGCCCGACACCTCGGACAACAGCCGGAAGCAGA
>NW_011494874.1:1025208-1029693 GCF_000754665.1 Bison bison bison
CCCTACGTCTCGTGGCCCTCGTCAGGTAGGGGCCCGGAGGGGGACCTGGAAACGGGGCTGGGCTTGCGGTTCTGCTCTCAACTGTTTCCCCAGGGTGATGGCCGTCTTTGTTTTGTAGGGGGATCTGAACCCGGAGTGGCTGTGCCGCTAAGGAGTATGTCTGACCCTGACCAGGACTTTGACAAAGAGGTGAGGTTCGCCTGGCGAAGGCGGAGGCCTGGGGTCTGGGGCTCTGTCTGCCCTGGAGTGGCCACCTCGGGCCTCCGTGGTCCCCAGCCCCCCAGAACCGCCTTCTCTGGACTGCTCAGGCTGCACCCAGAGGGGAGGACACGGGCTCCGCTGCCATGAGTCTTTCGGGAGAAAGATGAGAGTTCTCCCCTCCTCGTCGTGGCCTCAGGAGACCAAGGCCTCCTCCAGGCCCGGCTGCCCCATGGCTTGGACCCCTGGCCTAGCTGAGGAGGGTGCAGCCAAGGGCCCCTGAGGTGCTGGGGCCCATCTCTCCTCCCGGGCACTGACTGGGTGGGCGTCCGCGTGCTTGGAGCATGCAGGGAGGCTGCTCCCGTCTAGACTTTTCTGGGTGGTCTTGCACATACGGCTGGAACGCCAGAAGGCGCACAGGTGGCCTGTGCGTCTTGCTCTCTCTCCTCCTCCGACAGCCCCGTGGGATCGGAGTGTGGAGGGTCAACACAGTGCTGTCGGGCGGTCCCACTGCAGACGGCAGTGTCCTCAGTCCCCTGTGTGGTGGGGGAGGAGAGCAGGAGGCAGGGTGGCCTGAGGGCTGGGCCCCGGCGGCACTTCTGTGACAGGAGGCCAGGGGCGCAGGGCTGCTGAGCTGACAGTAGAAATAGGGCTCCGCTGCACGAGTCCCTCACCTTCCTGGCACGCCCGGAACTCGGGGTGTGTGGGGCGGCCGCTCGCTCCTCCAGGTCCAGCTCTGCACCCTTCACCTGGCTGCTCTTGAGGGACTGTGTCCTCCTCCTTGTTCACAGAAACTCTTCATGGATTGTGGGTATTACCTGTTGCAAGTACTCTTCCCAGTATCACTGACATCTTAATTTTGTCTTTAATTGTAAAGGTGCTGTCATGTAGAAATTTAACACATAGAAATGTTTAGTTCTTATACAGTCTAGTCTGTCTGTTTCAATTAAGGTAGATTCTCTTTTACTCTGAGACCTTGGCAGGCTTTTCCTTCGTCCCTGTGTGGTGAAAGTGTCTGAGGGAGTGTGAGTGTGTAAGTGTGTCTTCGCGTGTGTGGTGAGGATCTGCGCCGCCTTCCCTCTAGAGCACGTGGCACCACTTACTTCCCTCTGTCCTGTGGGTTACCCTTCAGTAAATTCTTCTGCTTACGTGTTTCTATTCCCGGAGCCTCTGCTGCAGCACCTGTAACCTGAGAGCTAGCACAGCGCACCTGTTCATCCCCCATTTTCAGGAGCTGTTCAGCTTCTCGCTCAGCTTTATTTACTGGTGGCTGCCCGGCTTTCTCTAGCTACAGTGCGCGGGGGCGGCTCTCCAGTCGCGCACAGGCTTCTCATCGCGGTGGCTTCTGCTGTGGAGCATGGGCTTGGTTGGCCCGTGGCGTGTGAGATCTTTGTTTCCCAACCAGGCATCGGACGCATGTCCCCGGAATTGGCGGGCGAGTCCTTAGCCTCTGGACCGCCAGGGATGTACCAATAGTACATTTTGAAGTAGTAAGTTTGGGAAGTGTGAGTCCTCCAGCTTTTTCTTACGAAGTTTTCTTTTGACTTTTCTGGGTCCCCTGCAATTCTATGTGAATTTGAGGATTGGCTTTTCCAGTTCTATGCCTCCCCCAAAAAGTCCTTTAGGGTTTTGGTAAGGACTGCATTGAATCTGTAGGTTGGTCACGTGGGAAATGTCGCCATCTTAACAGTAGTCTTCTGATGCATGAACACGGGGCGCCTTTGCTTTATTCACGGGGTCTTTTTAAAATCAGATCTTTCACCTCTGGTTAAACTTATTCTTAGATATATTTTATCCTTTTGGATGCTATTGTAAATGGAATTGTTTTCTTAGTTTCCTTTTCAGATTCCATAGAAGCAGAACTGATCTTTGTGTTGACCTTGCATCCTGCAGCTTTACTGAACTCGTTAAGGTCTTTAGCCTTTATATCCCTACAGAGTCTGGTCAGCCGTGAGCAGAGATGCTTTTCCTTCTACTGTCCCTCGTGGACGCCGTCTTTACTTGCCCGGTGGCTGGACCTTGTAGCCGGTATTGAGCAGCATGACAGCAGCAGCCTGGCCTCGCTCCTGCTCTGAATGGGAGCTTTGCCTCTCGCCACAGGGCGTGCAGTAGAGGGCTGCTCCCTGACACCTCTGTCATGTGGAGAAAGTCCCTCTCTATCCCCTGTGCTTTTACCATGAAAGAGCCTTACGTCTGTGGCCTTGGACCACTTGGCTGCCACCCCGCCTGGTTTCCTCACGGCAGGTTGCTCCTTTTTGTGACAGTTGGACGAGTCGTCGGTGGTGGTGGGCCTTGGTCTGTGATCTCTCCTGCAGGGGCCACATGAAAAGTCTGGAGAGGGTGTGTCCTCGTATCTCGGAAGGAGACAGCGGGGCCGCCCCTGCCCAGGCAGCTGCACTCTCAGGCCCAGGCGACGGTTCTCACGCTGGCCCCGTTCTGTCTTCACAGCCTGATTCAGATTCCACCAAACATTCGACTCCATCCAACAGCTCCAACCCCAGCGGCCCGCCGAGCCCCAACTCCCCCCACAGGAGCCAGCTGCCCCTCGAGAGCCTGGAGCAGCCGTCCCGCGACGCCTGAAGCCACCGGCTCCCGCCACAGGGCCGGGGCCCAGGCGGCCCCCAGCGCCAGTGCCAAGACTGAGCTGAGCCTCCAGTGTCGTCCAAGGAAACGTAGAGTCGACGTGTAGATATGGAGATGAAGAAAATGCTTTATTATAATAGTGACCAGTTCCGTGCTGCACTGTCTGGCGGTAGACCAGATCACCCTCTGCGCGGCTGTGAGGCAACGCAGCTCCGTTTGCACATGAAGGACGCCCCCGGCCTCTCCCGCCCACCCAGGGCCAGCCGCGGCCCCCGCGGGACGCAGGCAGCTCAGGACAGCCTCAGTGCCGCGTCCGGCCCGTTCCCTGAAACTGTTTCCTAGGCGCTTAGGAGCATCGTAGGAAGTTGTGTATCATTCCCAGTGTCACTAGAGTCTTGAAGACAGGAAACGTGGAGGTGAGGTTGTGGCCTTTTTGTTCATTTAGCCCGTACATAGTCAAGAGGCGGAAGTCCTCCTGCCGACCTTGTAGCCGTGGACAGAGGCCTCTGGAGTCAGTCCATTCCCAGTCACAGCCACACGTGTCACCAGTCTCTACTACTGTGAAGTCAGCTGTGCTCTGTCCTGCTCGCTTCCACCGCTCAGCCTCCTGCCCTGAAACCAGTGGGTGGCGGGTAGCTGGGCCCTGTGCCCACGGGCCGAGAGGCCGCGCCCGGGGGCGCCCCGCCCCGCATGGAGCCCCATGATTCGTGCCCTCTACTGGATGGTGTAGATACCGCCACACTCCACCCCGCGCGCTTCTGCCTCCCCTCCCAGCGCCAGGGCCCGGGGCGGCCTCTGAAAGCTCGCCGTGAGCCACCGGCAGGCTTCCCTCTGCCCTCTGCCAGCCGACGTCCTCGTGACGCTGTGGAAGACGTGCATTTTCCATGAGTCGGCACTGAGCAACATGGGCACCACAGCCTGCCTGCCCCCCGGGCCTTCCGCTGGGGCTGGCACCTGCTGGGGGTTCTGGTTTTTACTTTTTTAATGTAAGTCTGAGTCTTTGTAATTATTGAATTGTGAGAACATTTTTGAACAATTTACCTGTCAATAAAGCAGAAGACGGCAGTTTTAAAGTTCTGGGTGGTTTGTCTCAATGGCATGTGCAGTCAGCTGGTGCCTGGTACCCCAGCACTGGAAGGCCCACCCTGTGCTGGAAAGAACCCTCTTGCCTTGGAGCGGCGGGGGACGGAGTCCATGTGGCAGGAGCCGGCCTCCAGGGCTGGGACCTCTCGCCTGTGCAGATCCCAGGGGGCCTCCGGGGATGCCCTGCGTGGTGTGTAGGCAGGGTTGGGGTGGGCTTCTGGCTGGAGGGAGGGGGCTGTCTGGCCAGTGTCCCTGCTAGGCTTCAGAGAGAGAAAACAGGATGGGCCGACCACCCCCTGGAGGGGGTGCTCATGGGGAGGCAGGGGTGGGTACATGGCACTGGGCGGGGGTCTGGGGCCCAGGAGCCTGTGGCTGGCTGGGTACACTGTTTGCTCTGACCCGCAGTCAGCTCTTGGTGACACTCGGGCAGGGGGCGCTGAGGATGGACAGGACGCAGAGAGCTGGTGCGCCGTCCCTGGGGAGCGGCGTCCCGGGCCCCCTGCAGCTCTGCCAGTCAGCTCGGCCAGCGGGCCCGCCACCGCCCCCGCTGGGGCAGAGGCACCACGAGCTGCCTCCCCCGTCCCCACACAAGGCACAGGCAGATGCCCCCGAGGCAACGTC
>NW_011494874.1:1030020-1031340 GCF_000754665.1 Bison bison bison
GCACCTGTTATCGGCCTGAAACACAGGTGCTCAAGTGTGAGCCGTCTTTAAATGAAATACTAGCTATTGTAAGTAACCACCGCCCACAATGTGGGCGAGCTTCAAAAGGTACTGGCCGCAGAGCACAGAGCCACGGGAGCTTAAGAGCGAATTCACCGTCAGAAGGTCACGGGTGGTCACCCTCGGGGTGGGGGGGGGCGGGCAGGTGTGCCCAATGTTGGTCACACAGGTGTCTCCCTGACAGTTCAAGCTGGCACGCATCCGTACACACACACACACACACACACACACACACACACATATCCACACACCACCATCCATCCCACGCCGGTCTGTCATTACCTACCAAGTCAGAGTGGCTCAGCTCTCACCCACTGCGGACCTCACAGCCGCCCGCAGGAGGGGGGCACGGGCCAGGCCTGGCCTCCGACACCAAAGAGCCCCCACCCAGCAGGACACACACCAGCGCACCAAGGCCTGTGACCACGGTGAGCCGGCAGCTCTGCCCCCGCCCGCAGAGGGGACAGATCCACTGTACTGCTGGGCCAGCCTGCTGGGCAGGCCAGTGCCCAGCCCGCTGGAAGTCCAGGCCAAACTGTCTGGCCCCAGCACAGCCCACGCAACCTGGGCCTGAGCAGCTGGCAGCCGGCTCTGCCACCCTCTTCGGTTCCGCTCCCGACTCCCCCCCCACACGCCCCCAGTAAGGGCTTCTTCCTGGGCTCCTCCGGGACACAGCAGGCCCGTCCTAGTTCTGGGAACACCTTCTCAGGCCGGAACCTTGGGCCGCCCCAGCCGACAGGCAGCACCCAGGACTGCCCTGGGTGGCTAGGCGTCAGCGGGCACGGGCTCTGAGGACCACCCCTCACCATTTGACCTGGCCCTCCCAGCTCCGACCAGGCAGGGCCAGACGGGCGCGGGACAGGCGCGGGGAGTCCACGCTGACAGCAGGTGCAAGAAATCGCTTTATTTGGCCAGGACACCCCCATCCTAGGCCAGCAGAGAGTGGGGGATCCCGCGGGGCCCGCTGGATGGGGCTAGGGTCGCGGTGCGAAGGGCCGGTCACGTGGCCGCTCAGGCCTCGGCCTCCGCTTCGCCGAACAGCGGATTAAGGAAGTAGCTGCGGCTGGAGCTCCTTTGGTCCGACTTCGGGGCCGGGAGCTGCGGGAGCGCAGAGTCAGGGAGCCCGGCCGCAGGGAGGTCCCGCACCCCCGACCCCGGGCGCCCCTCACCGCCTCCGCGGAGTCCGCCGCGTAGAACACCGGGTTGTGGAAGCCCAGCGGCGCCCCGGCCCGAGCGGGGGCCGCCTCGTCGCGCCTCCTC
>NW_011494874.1:1031440-1032883 GCF_000754665.1 Bison bison bison
TCAGAATCCCGGGACGGGGCGGGACCGGGGCGGGGCGGGGGGGGACTGGAAAGGGGCGCCGCGGTTACCGTGCTCCGCGATGTCCGCCAGGAGGGCCCGGGCTAGGCGCCCCGCGCCGCCGGTCTCGGGCCCGGCCTCTACCAGCACCACCTGGATCTCCGTGTCCGCCTTCGCGTCTGAGGCTTCGCGGAGCCCGGGCGGGCGCGGGACCTTGGACACGGCCACTTGCAGCCCCTGGTACTGGGGCTGGAGAGGGAAACAGAGTTGGTCCGGGGACTCCGTCCCTCGGACCTGCGGGGACAAAGGGGGCAGGGACAAGAGCTTTGCAGGCGGAAAGCGGACGCATCAGGGAGGCGGCGGAGGGGGTGCTCCCAGACCCCGGCGGCAGAAGGGTCCGGGCTGGGCTGGGGGCGCGGCCTCAGTACCAGAGCCAGGAAGGCGTGCAGCAGCCGCGCCCGGTACTGCTGCAGGTCAAAGGCAGGGCCGTGGGTCAGCGACACGACAGCTCCTGCAGCAGGAAGGGAAGGAAGGGTCAGCCCCGTAGGTCCGAGCCCGGCAGGGAAGCAGGCTGGGGCGAGCCAGGGTGGCCGCGCCGCCCCAGCTCTGAGGGGCGCGGCGGGGCGCTCACCGCAGAGGTCGCAGCACTGCCCTTCGGGCCGGAGGGGCTCCAGGCAGGCGGCCTGGGGGCAGCCGCCACCCAGGGGTTGGAGCAGTGCGGCGCAGATCCACGACTGCGCCTGCAAACGGGGAGCGGGGGTCAGCGTGGAGAGAGCGAGGGCCAGACCGGGAGAGAGCGCCGCGCGCCCTGGGAGAGAGCGAGCGGGAGACGGGGGGGAGCGGCGGCAGAGCCCCGACCTCCCGCCCAGCGCCGGGCCCGGCCGCGCGCCACTCCGGCGCCCCGCGGCGGGCCGCCCTCACCTCGGCGTTGCCGCAGACGCAGCCCGACGGGTCCGCGCAGGCCTCGGGGTCCACGCTTAGAGCGCCCGGCCCGTGGAAGCGCAGGCGGCCCGCGCGGGACGCCAGGAAAGCCGTCAGGTCCTCGTCGCGCGCGAACGTCTGCAGGTGGCCGGGTGAGCCCGGGAGCCGGCCGGAGCAGAGACCGCGCCTGAGCGCCCGGAACCCACCAGGCTAGCAGGGTGGGAGGCGCTCCTGGGAGACCCCCGCCGCCCCGCGCGCGCCCGGCCCACCTGGCCCAGCGCCTGGACGCTGCGGACGCGCACGGTGCCGGCGCCCGGGCCCAGGCCCACGCGGAACGAGGCGTCGGCCGGGAAGACGACGTCGTCGTGGCGGCAGGGCACGCGCTCGGCGTCCACGGAGAAGAGGCCGCGCCCCGCGTCCCCGGGGCGCCACAGGCGCGGATCGAGCCACAGGAAGCGGTCGGGGTCGAGGAAGCGCGCGCGGGCTCCTGGGCGGGCGCGCGACCCTGAGCTGCGCCGGGAACGC
>NW_011494874.1:1033045-1037344 GCF_000754665.1 Bison bison bison
GCAGGAGGCACGGGTTGAGGCGGCGCGTGGGCACCGGAGGGTCCGGCTGTGCGCCCACCCCCGAGCCCCGTCCCCGTGGGCGGGAGAGTCTAGGCCGCCGACTGGGCCGCTGAGGTCGGGGTCCGGGGGCACTTCGCCCGGGCTGAGGGTCCGCCGGGCCGAGGGAGCGGGGAGTTTGCGGCAGCGTGGCTCCCGTCAGGGCGGCCGGCCCCCTGAGCAACTACAATTCAAGGGCCCGTCGGCTCCACGAAGCCAAGCCGCCGGCGCCCCTGGAGCAGCCCTCACCGTGAGGAAGGGCAGCGGGGCGGCTGGGGAAGAGGGAACTGGGGGGGTGGGGCCGCGGAGCCGCGCGCCCCCTTCGGGCGCGGGCAGCTCCTTCACAGACGCCCAGGCCTCGGTGTCAGAGGCCGCGCGAAGGCCGGGAGCGGGGGACCCCACCCCACCGTGGGGTCGGGGCGGAAGTGAGGGCGGGACCGGGGGGCTGGCTCGGTGTGGGGGTCCCCGACGCTTAACACCTCTGGGGAGAGGGCTCCAGCCTGCTCCGCAGGGTCTGCTCTAAAGCCCCCCAGGCACTGGGCCTGACCGGCAGGCTGACACCGGGCAGAGTGAAGGTCACGGGCCAGCCTCGTCCGCGGCTGGGGGTGCAGTCCCGTGCCAGCCAGGCAGACCCCCCGCCCCCCACCCCTGCAGGCGCCAGGGCCGAGCCCACTCCCCAGGGTCGCAGGCGCATCGGGAGGGGCGGTGGGTGTCCGCAGTGTGAGGCTTCAACAAGAACTTGGTTTTCAACCGAGCCAAAGAGGGGGAGTGTGAATAATACACGATGAATGCCATAGTTGGAAGACAGTAGGAAAGGGCCGAGAGAGAGAAACCAGGAGAGGTGGGAGCTCGACACCAGCGCCAGCGTTCGGATACGAGGGCAGGGTGCGTCTGAAGAAACCGGGAAGAGGAATTCTCCGCATCCGAGGAAAGCTGGGAAACCGCCTGCAAGCTCTCACTGGGGACTTCCCTGGCAGGCCAGTGGTTAAACCTGCTCCCAGTGTAGGGGCTCCGGTCCATTCCCTGGTCAAGGAACTAACATCCCACACAGCACCACCAACCGTGTATGTAAAAAAGAAAAAATACTTTAAAAAGGAAAGGTCTCATTGAATGCCAAATAAGGAAAATCACAGAACGCTCTGTTTATGAATATCAAAGACAAGAGGACGCTGTAAAAGCGGCAGAGGGAAAGAAATCACCCAGGAAGGAAAAACATTCAGGGATTGGGTTTCTCAGCAACGATGCACGCAGACAGCGGAACAGGCTGCCTGAAGACGTCCCAAGTCTGTAGAGCAGACACTGCCCTGGACATGGCTCTGCCCTCCAGAATAGTGTGTCATATATTAAAGGATAATAAAACAATCTCTAAGCCTGAAAGAATTTCCCACAGTTTATTGTGATCCACACTGTCAGACTTTATTTTTTTGGGCTCCAAAATCACTGCAGATGGTGACTGCAGCCATGAAATTAAAAGATGCTTATTCCTTGGAAGGAAACTTCTGTCCAACCTAGATAGCATATTCAAAAGCAGAGACATTATTTTGCCAACTAAGGTCCGTCTAGTCAAGGCTATGGTTTTTCCAGTGGTCATCTATGGATGTGAGAGTTGGACTGTGAAGAAGGCTGAGCTGAGCACCGAAGAATTGATGCTTTTGAACTGTGGTGTTGGAGAAGACTCTTGAGAGTCCCTTGGACTGCAAGGAGATCCAACCAGTCCATTCTGAAGGAGATCAGCCCTGGGATTTCTTTGGAAGGAATGATGCTGAAGCTGAAACTCCAGTACTTTGGCCATCTCATGCAAAGAGTTGACTCATTGGAAAAGACTCTGATGCTGGGAGGGATTGGGGGCAGGAGGAGAAGGGGACGACAGAGGACAAGATGGCTGGATGGCATCACTGACTCGATGGATGTGAGTCTGAGTGAACTCTGGGAGTTGGTGATGGACAGGGAGGCCTGGCGTGCTGTGATTCATGGGGTCGAAAAGAGTCGGACACGACTGAGCGACTGAACTGAACTGAAAGCCTGAAACACTTCAGAAGGATTGCCGCAGACAAACACTTCAGAAGGATTGCCGCAGACAAACCTACGCTGAAAACATGCTCGGAGGAAGTAAGGACGGAAGCTAAGAAGAGATATGGGAAGCAGCGTGATGAAATACTTTTGTGACATACTTTCGTGATGAAATAACAAAAATACTTATTGCTGTCTCTTAATAAATGTTTAAATCAAGGACTAAAATGTGATGGGGGAGGGAGAGACCAAAAGGTCATGGACATACAGTAAAGACCTCACTTGTTCAAGGGAAAATACAGATACTGAAAAGGTTAAGAAATCAGTAAGACTGCCAAAAACCTAGATGAAATATACCAATTTCTAGGAAAGTTTAAAATATAAAAATTGATGCAAGAGGCAATAGGGAATTTGAACTGACAAGTAAGCATTAAAGAATTTTAAATGTCAGTCAAAGACCTCCTATTCCCCAAATTCCCAGTCCAACCAAGGGTTTTACAGGTGAGCTCTGCTAAACCTTCAAGGAAAATTTAATTTCTTCTTCCCGAAGTTGTTCTGGAAAACAGAAAAAGAGTGAAAAATCACCAGTCCATTTCATGAGGCCACTGTAACCTTCATTCCAAAACCAAATGAAGGCACTTCCTGGTGGTACAGTGGGTAAGAATCCACCTGCCAATGCAGGGGACACAGGTTCGATTCCTGGTTGGGGGAGATTCCACATGCCACGGAGCCACTAAGCCCGTGCACTGCAACTACTGAAGCCTGTGCACCCTGGAGCCTGCGCTCCGCAAGAGAAGCCACTGTGACAAGGAGCCATGCCCCAGAAAGAGGAGCAGCCCCCCGCAACAAGAAAAGTCCCCGCAAGAGCAAAGACCCACTGCAACCAACAATAAATAAACCAAAACCAAATGAACGACAAAAGGAAAAAATTTATAGGCTCAGTTGACTTACAAACAGAAATGTGAAGATTCTAAATAAAATATTAGCTGATTGGATCCAATAATGTATCACGTCCCAAGAACGCAGGAAGGAAGGGATAAGAAAGGCCCCCATCCCAAGTTCTCTGCAGCGTGTGCAACGGTGTCCCAGCAGATGGCAGTGGAGAGTCTTGTGCCACCAAAATCAGTGTGACAGGGAAGGCAAGTGTCTGGAAGAGGCGCACTTCAACCTGTGCCCGAAGGAAGGTGCCAGGAAGGCGTCCGGCTCACAAGGACGGTTCCGCCTCAGAAAACCCCAGTAACAGGCTACCGGGGGAGGGGAGTTACATCTCAGTCAATGCAGGGAAAAAAAACTGGGAAGTTCAGCAACCCATCTATGATTTTTCAAAAAGCTGCCAGCAAACTAGAAATAGATCAGAAGTTCCACAATTAAATAAAGTTATCTGCAAAATACTACAGCAAACATCACACAGTGGAGAACCTCGACATGTCTTCTCTTTTGTGCTGGAACAAGACAAGAAGGCCTATTTTCGTCACTTTTGTTTAACATAGGGGTAGAGATCCTGGACAGTGATATAAGGAAAGAAAAGGAAATAAAAGGAGTCTGGACTGGAAAGGAAGAGCAACAATGGTCATTGTTTACAAAGATAACCACATAGACGATATCATTCTTAAAAATAGGGCACCATTCACAACAGGAACCAAATTATATAAAGGATTTATAAATTAGCCACTACTACACAAAACCTCTACATGCACCATTTTAAGACTCTAGTAAAGAGTTTTATAGCCATCGACCTGAAATATTTGAAGAGAAAATCCATGCTCTCAAGTGGATGACTTGCATATATAAAGTTGTCATTCATTCCCAATCAAATTCCAGGGTTTGGGTGGCCAAAATCACTGCAGATGGTGATTGCAGACATGAAATTAAAAGACGCTTACTCCTTGGAAGGAAAGTTATGTCCAACCTAGACAGCATATTCAACAGCAGAGACATTACTTTGCCAACAAAGGTCCGTCTAGTCAAGGCTATGGTTTTTCCTGTGGTCATGTATGAATGTGAGAGTTGGACTGTGAAGAAAGCTGAGCACCGAAGAATTGATGCTTTTGAACTGTGGTGTTGGAGAAGACTCTTGAGAGTCCCTTGGACTGCAAGGAGATCCAACCAGTCCATTCTGAAGGAGATCAGCCCTGGGATTTCTTTGGAAGGAATGATGCTGAAGCTGAAACTCCAGTACTTTGGCCACCTCATGCAAAGAGCTGACTCATGTGAAAAGACCCTGATGCTGGGAAAGATTGAGGGCAGGAAGAG